>NC_052094.1:4285131-4588364 GCF_015852505.1 Tachyglossus aculeatus | reverse complement strand
GTTGGTATTAGAAACCCGGTCCTATGACTCCCAACCTCATGCTTTTTCTAAGCCATGCTGTTCCTTTTTTTCCCCCTTCTCCTCCCTGCTTCTCAACTCCCGCTCAACCCTAAGGTGGGTCCCGGGGCACAGGAGGTACCCAATTCTCTCTTCCACTCTAGGATGTCGGTTCCTAGAGCTGGACAAGAAGGACATTCTATCAGAGCTGAGTCAGGGAAAAGGCAGGAGATAAAGCAGATTAGATGTCCTCCGGAGGAGGGAAAGGAGAAGAGTAGGTGGAGAACTATATTGGATAAACACTAACAATTGGAGTGAATAGATTTTCATTACCGTGAGGAAAGGTTTGACCCTCATTAGAAAATTAGAAACCCTCGAGAAGCAACATCCTTCCTCCCAGATTTTTTCTTACTGGAAGTTTGGGGACCAAATGTTTAATATCTCTTTTTCTCTCTCTCCCCGCCCCTCCGCTTTCTTCGAGTAAGATGTACAAAGAAGTGGAGTTTAGAGAAGCACTGCAGTATAGTGGAAAGAGTGTGGGCCTTGTAGTCAGAAGACCTGGGTCCTAAATTTCAGCTTTATCACTTGTCTGCTGTATGTCCTTGATTGTCAATTTCTTTTTGCCTCGGGTTCCTCACCACCTCAAAATTTGGGGCAGAGACTGTGTCTATCTGAAAATCTTATCTATCCCAGCTCTTAGTTCAATACTTGATAGTTCAATTCTTAACATACGTAATACGTGTAATAAGTATGTAATAAGTACCAAAGTTATTGCTATTATTCATGCATTTGTGTGTTTATAACGGGAAGCTAGCGAGAGAGAGGCTGGGTTTTTACCCTCCCCACACACATTGGAGCTTTCTCTTGGTTGAAACAGACAAACCAGGGGTTAGAGAAGCAACTCAATGGTCCCATCCCTTGCCGGGGGCTGGTTTCTTCCCTCATGAGGGTGGGCATGTCGGAGACAAGGATTCAGGACGACGCTCCTAGGCAGAACTAGGAAATTTGTAGAAGTTGACGCATCTGGTGGAATAACTTCAAAGATAACCGCAAAATTAAGCAAGGCAGCAACCAGTAATGGTGTGAGAATGAGGGTATTGCTTGTCTAAGTAAAGACACATCTCTTCTATAAGTCCTTCTCTGACAAAATTCACATTTCCTCTCCTCCCATTCCCTCTGTGTCACTTGGATTTGTTCCCTTTATTCAGCGCTCCCTTAACCCCCAGCACTAAGGTACCAATCCATAAAATATATGTTAATGTCTGTTCTCCCTTCTAGAGTGTAAGCTCATTGAGGACAAAGGAAAGTACCTACCAACTCTTGTTATATTGTACTCTCCCAAGCGCTTAGTACAACACTCTGCACACAGTAAGCGTTCACTAAATATGATTGATTGATTACTAGTCATCGAATTGGATGCCTTCCTCTGCCGGTGGCCCCAGTTGGTCGTCGTCTGACTCTGGACTGTGGGCAGACAGTGGATGGAGAAACCCCTCCATCCCAGTCCCCTACAGCCCCGTCTTCCTCGCCAAGTTCTGATCGGGACAATGTCATCGTCATGGGCGTCTCTGTCGACTCTGAGTAGCGTAGTGGAAAGATAATGGGACCGAGAGTCAGAGGTCGTGGGTTCAAATTTGTACTCCGCCACTTAGCTGGGGCTTTGGGCAATTCACTTAAATTCTCTGAGCCTCAGTTACCTCATCTGTAAAATGGGGATTACGACTGTGAGCTCCACATAGGAAAACATGATAATGTATCTACAAGAGCGCTTAGAACATTGTGTGGAACAGAGTAAGCGCTTAATAAATATTATTATTATGATTATTATTATTATTATTATTTTGAGCGTTGTTGTTGCTTTGTTCTAGAGCGCGGAGCAGCAAGCTAGGTCGAGGCTGCGAAACCCTGGGCTTTTCAGAGCTTGTTAGAAAAAAGACTAAAGGGTTACCAGACTGTCAGCACGCTCCCTGTGCCTCTCTTTCAACCCGACCCCACTTTCTTCCACACTCAAATCCTGTGGCTGGGAAGTGGGTAGGTGGGCTAGGTCCCCCCATACAAACACCACACTCATCCCAACTCCCGACCCTCCCCACAGAACAACACGTCCAATCCAACCCCGGAATACCGCCACTAAAATCCAGTGTCTAATGGACTAAAGTGAACAAAGAAGTGACAACCCCCTGCAAAGTCTTTTTCACATCCCCCTCCACCCCGTGGACCTGTCAAGGAAGACCTGTTCTCTAGCCCACCGCCTCTCCTCCTTCCTCGCCCCTTCCTCTCTTTCCTCGGGGTTCTTATTGATGAGAAACTCACAATCCCGCATAATATGTCCCTGAAGGGATTAGACAACCCAACAGCCATCACTTCAGGAATATATTTCCTCACTTTTAAACACGAGCCTCACGCAACAAACCAGGGTGGGGGTGAGGAAGAGGGAGAAAGATGGGGGAAGGGGACAGGTGACAGACTTCAGATGAAAACAGCTAAATAACAAAGTCCAAAGAATCCAAGTACCACAAGAAAATGTGAAGTCTAGGCCCAGCTCCTCACTTCGCCCCCTCACCCGGGCAGCCATTAGCTTTGCTTGCAGAGCCGGCCATAACCTAGTCTCTCCTAACCCATTTCTTGGAAAATAAATCAAAAGCACCCCATGTCTACTCCTGTACTGTGTTTTGAGGGTTTAGCAGAAAAGCTGGAACCTTACTTTCTAGGTGGTTGGGGGACTGTAGGTGCTTGTATGTTTGTTCTTACGTGTATATGGAGCTCTCAGGGAGTGGATAATGAATGTTTCTCTGAATTGAGCAGCAAAAATTAGAGTTTGCGTTTCCCACCTCTTCCTCTCATCCTCCGTCTCCTATTCCACTTCTCCTCATCTTCCACTTTATCCTCTTCTACCCCTTCCTCCTCTTTCCCTTCTCTTCCTCTTCTTCCACCGACATCTCCTCCTCCATTACAATCAGTGCTTTGTGATCGGCTCCTTTCAGCTCCCACTCTTCTCCACCTCCGAAAGTACCCAGGCTTTTTGTTTCGCATGTCATCTGTTTCTCTGGGTGGCGTTAGATATCCGGTAATAGAGGCCGTTCTCTCTCTGTCGTCCTGCATTTCCAGGCAATCCCTGTCCCCAGAAGTCTCGGCACCCAGCAGGCCTATTTTTCCTATTTTGCACCGATCCCTTCGGGGAAAGTCTAAAGAGGGTCTGTGGCAGTTTAAGAGTATGGAACAGTAGCCCGATCGGGGCTTGCACTCTGCCTGTCAGGGCCGTGAAATTAGGCCAAGACCAAGCAAAAGCCCCCACTCCAAACTGCGTCCTCCGACTCAGTCTCTCTTCCAACCCCTCCAAATCATGCAGCATAGTTTTCAGAATGTCCGCCTTCCTTTCATTAAAACGAGCAAGGCAGCAATGTTATGACAGAGATTTTTAGTGCATGGGGATCCCCCTAGATAGATCTAGCTATAAGAGGCCGAGGAACGTTTGGGTCTGAAAGAGAAACTATGAGCTGGCTTGAAATGGAGGAGAAGGGTTTTAACCAAAGGCCATGGGTTCTAATCCCAGCTCTACCACGGTCTACTTTTTGACCTTGGGCAAATCACTTCACTTCTCCGTGCTTCAGTTCCCTCATCTGCAAAATGGGGATTGAAACTAGGAGCTTAACTTGGGACGGGCTCTGTGCCCTCCCTGATTTACTTGTATCCATCCCTAAGTGCTTATAACAATCCCTGACCAAGCAATCAACATTACCACAATTATAATTACTTTTACAGAGGATTTTCCTGAGAACATGCTGTGAGCCAACCCTATACGAAGTACTTGGGAACACAATAAAAGTTGTCAACAAGTGTCTCTTTCTCCACGGGAACTTTCTATCTAATGACAGACAAAAATTGGTTCCATATTGTGTGGACAAGAGTATGAGACATATTGATGACATACTGACATCAATATAACTGATAACAGCAAAAGTAAGTTAAAAATGAATAAATGGAATAAACAGAAATGATACTGAGTTTTAAATCAACAGACATTTGTGGTATATTTGGGGACTACCTCCCTGGAAATGGACATTGTTCTGCAAAGAGTAAGTGCTCAATAAATACAATCGATTAATTGATTTTTGCAGGCAAACTATCATTGTTGGGAGAGAGGTAGTCTGGAAAGTTGCCTTGTGAAGGAGTTTCAGGAAGTGGAAAAGATTGAATAAGATTGCTTCAGCATCCAGTGAACGACCCTGTTACAGACAACACTTGGAAAAACAAAATGCTCATTCTTTCGGCTGTCAGAGAAATGTCTTTTAGATCATTGCAACCCACTTAAGTTTCCGGAGGCTTTCTTCTCTGACAAGCAAAATCACTAATCTGCCTTGTAGTGTCTGCGAATTCTCACTGTTTTAACCCAAGTGATGATATTTTTTAAGTCCCTTTGATGTTTCAAGCATTCTGCTAAATCCTGGAGTAGATGAAAGATACTCGGATCAGACACAGCCTTTGTCTCACTGAGGATTTTCAGCCAAAGTGAGGAGGAGAACAAGTATGTAATTCCCATTTTATGGATGAGAAAACTGAGACACAGAGAAATTGTTTTCCTTGTCTGAGGTGACACAGTAGGCAAGAGACAGAGTGGGGTTAGAGCCCAGATCCTCTGACTACTGGGAAAGTGTTCTTATCACTAGAAGCCTCTGCATTCCGACTGAAGGCTCTTTAAGTACAACTCTGACTAATTAGAACAAGTCATTCTACTTATGCAGCTTAATTTCTGTTGTTTTGGAAGAAGGAAAACTGAGGAAGAAAGAAATGGAAAACAGGGCAAGTTGCTCAGAGTGACAGGCTATGAGTTTTTTTTTCATTTGTCTCTGGTTTGTTGTCATGCATTCAGTCGCATTTATTGAGCACTTACAGTGTGCAGAGCACTGTCCTAAGCGCTTGGGAAGTACAAGTTGGTAACATACAGAGACGGCCCATACCCAACAGTGGGATCACAGTCTAGAAGGGGAAGACAGAGAACAAAACAATACATATTAACAAAAGAAAATAAATAGAATAAAAGTGTTCAAATAAAACAAATAAATATAGTAATAAATACGTAGAAACATAAATACATATAAAGCAATGCTGCGGGGAAAGGTAAGATAAGGTAAGGCAGGGAAGATGGGGCGGATGGAGGGGGAGAAGAAGAAGGGCTAGAGCTAGCTTGGTGGAAGTGGAGAGGAAAGGCATTCCAGGCCAAGGGGATGACGTGGGCCACGAGTCTACGGCGGAACAGGCGAGAACGAGGCACTGTGAGGAGATTAGCGGCCAAGGAGCGGAGGGTGCGGGCTAGGCAGGAGAAGGAGAGAAGGGAGTTGAGTTAGGAGGGGCGAGGTGAAAGCCTCGAAGCTGAGGATGAGGAGTTTCTGCCTGATGCATAGGTTGAATTGTAGCCACTGGAGATTTTTGAGGAGGGGAGTAACATGCCCAGAGCGTTTCTGGACAAAGACAATCCGGGCAGCGGCGTGAAGTATGGATTGAAGTGGGGAGGGACAGTAGGGTGGGAGATCGGAGAGGAGGTTGATACAGAAGTCCATAAGGGATAGGATGAGAGCTTTAACGAGCAGGGTAACAGTTTGGATGGAGAAGAAAGGGCGGATCTTGGCAATGTTGTGGAGGTGAGACTGGCAGGTTTTGGTGACAGCTTGGATGTGAAGGGTAAACGAGAGAGTGGAGTCCAGGATCACCACGATTCAGTGCTTGTGAGACGGAAAGGATGGTAGTGCCGTCAACAGAGATGGAAAAGTCAGGGACAGGTGAGGATTTGTGAGGGAAGACAAGGAGTTCAGTCTTGGACATATTGAGTTTTAGGTGGCGGGCATACATCCGGATGGAGATATCCTGAAGGTAGGATGACATGCGAACCTGGAGGGAGGGAGAGAGAGCAGGGGCAGAGATGTAGATTTGGATGTCATCACCGTAGTCTAATAATCTACCTCCAAAGGAAGACACTCCTCTCACTCTGCATTTTCCACATGTATAAACACCTGCCCAGTTTAATTAATGGAAACCATTCACCCAAGCTTAAGTGGTTTGAGCTCCATTGTTCCCCCTCTCTCTCTTTTCATCACAAATTTTACTACCAAATGCTCCTCACCTACTTCCCTCTAGCCAAAGCCCAGATCTCTGGATCTGATCCTGGTGTAGGATTAAAAACTATTCCTGTTTCTTGTTTCGGACAGATCTGATTTTCTGGAAATTACATTTTCCAGGCTGCACATTTGTTCCCCTTGGGTAATCTGTTTCGATTGAAGAGTGGGCTCCAAGTATTGCACTGTACCTATTGGATTATTATTAATTCCCAGGAATTATTCCCATTCCTGTGCTCTTTCTACTAGGCTACACTGCTTAGAAGGTAAGTGCTGACTTTCCTATCTCCTACCTTCTTCCACATCACATGTGCCACGTATATAAAAGACAGCTATTGGCTAGATTTTACTTTATCTAAGCAGCCCTCTGCTGTTTCCAGGAGGCTATGGAAACCTCCACACAGAACTGTGCAATGTAGTGTGAGGACATTTTTTACAGTACCATATGTTTAAAGAGATGCATCATTTACATTTTCCAAGCAGTTTTGTCCTGTTGGTTGACTTTAGCTGATTTTGTATAACTCCAAATCAAGGGATAATATGCAAATGGCAAGTGACAAACACTCCTTTCGCCAGAGACAGACAGATTCACCCACCCAACCCATGTATGTAGCTGACAAAATCCACACCCTGCCCTGATGTTGTATATTATATAGTCATTGTAGAATCAGGGTGGAAAGGTGCTTGCAACACCCAATATATGATTTTTCCATTCTCAGAAAATGCTGTGCGAGGTGGATTTTATGACTTTTATGAATTTGTCAATGGAGGCATATTTCAAAAATCAGCGACAATTTCTTTGCCTGCAAGTTTACAAGGCAGTAAACAGGCCTTGAGTGCATAATGAATTCTGACGTAAAAGGCCAGGGCACTTATAAATAACAGGTTTGCCAGCACTTTTATTAGCAAGTATCTCTAGACTAAACATACCCCCAATCTTTCTGTTATAAACCTGACTATACAATGTTCTTTGATGTTTTTCCCATCTTCAATGATCCTGCTTTCTTCCCATTCCAAGTCATACTTTCAGTGGATTATGAGAATTTCATGTAGATTGTAGAAAACCTGGTTTGTAAAAAAATATAGTGGAATTTAACTGTCTGAAAGGTGATTTTTGGGCAGCCAGCCAATCTCATTTCAAGAGATTGACAAGGGATAAAAACAACTCTCTTCTCTCGTTGTTGATTGCAGCTCTCCCTAGAAGAGTCGTGTTAGCTATTTGTAAATAACGTTTTCTCCATTATTTGTCCTATCTATACTTGATTCTGTCCCCTGCAAACTGTAGGCTCCTTATAGGGATTGACTGTACCTCTACAACTCTATCGTAAAAATCCTTTCCCAAGTGCTCGCACACGTTAACTGCTCAGTAAGCACCATAGATTGATTTGGGGATTGTAGTAGTTGTAGTAGTAGTAGTAGCAGCAGCAGATGTAATAATGGTATTTATTGAATACCCACTAGGTACAGTGCAGTGTACTAAGTACTAAACACTGGGGAAAAGGAGACAGGCATATAAATGCAAATTATGTAATCAGTATGAATAGTTGACTTTACACATATAGTTGATTATGCACATATATATACTTGGAATATATATATATAAGTGCTGAGGATGATTCTAAATAAATGCCTAAATGTTCGGAGTGGCCATTAGGTTCATCCCTTAGAGTATTAGGAATTAATCAGATAAGTCTTGCTGGAGGAAGTGGGATTTTTTATGAGGGTTTTGAACATGGGAAGAGCTGAATGGTCTGTCAAACTATGGGGGGAATGAGAGCTGGATGAGGGATAACATAAGCAAGAGTACAGAGGGGCAAATTAAAGAGTGAGACACTGTTATGGAGTTAATTTGGGAAGAAGGAAGGGAAAAAACTAGAGAATAGTCAGTGAAGAGGACTGATAAATTATCTCAGAAGATAAGGAAATCTTGGCAGCCAGATATGAAATTGTTTTAAAGCCAAACACCTATTTGGCCTTTAAACTCATTTTAGGCATGGAAATGCGTCCATTACTACAGTACTCTACACAGGGTAAATATGATTGACTGACTGACTGACTGACTGATGAGCCCTAGGAGTCCTGGTATGTGATTTGTGATGCCAACAAACTCCGCTGCCACAGAGCGTGAGCTGGATTTATTTATTTATATTATTGTCTCTCTACCCCTCTAAACTATAAGATTGCTTTGATCAGGGAATGTCTCTTTTTATTGTGAAGTTGTTCTCTCCCAGGTGCTGAGTACTGTGCTCTGAACTCATTGAGTGTTTTATTAATATGCCAGAATGAAACAAAAAGGCCAGCATCTGCCAGACCGCCAGTCCTCCATCAATTCCTGGTTCAAGTTGAGCACTGCTCTGCAAGGAACATGTCTTCCAACTCTTTAATGCTTTACATTCAAGTACAGTGTTCCGTTATGGTAAGTGTTCAACAAATTTGATGGATTGATGGCTTTTGAGAAATTAGAGAGTTAGCATCACACCCTTTTAGGGGACACGAGAATGACTACCATTCACAAAGGACAGGTGAGAGGATAATTGAAAGGCCAAATGCGTTTACCAAGATCTTTAAAGGACCCCAGGAAGAAAATTTACCCATGACCACGGAACTCGTGGTCTACCACTCAAACACCCTTCCCTAATTTCTAAACGGATTGGTGGATTTTGCACAGTAACACGTTAATTAAGTGAAATCCTTCAAGAGGATCCAATCAGTGAGCAACTGTCTTGACCAGTTGTCCTCATAGTTGCCTGATCTTGCTGGCCACAGGCACCACTAGTGAAAACAGAGACAGGTCTTCAGTAGCTGATACCAGTGACAGAGGCAGGGAAGAATGGATTATAGATGATCCCCTCAACAGGGGCAGGGTGTACTGGAGTCTGAAAGGGAAAATGTTTGGGTTGTGGACCTGGAAAGCAGATTGGGGGATGTACAGCTGGCTATGAGACCTCTCTCCTGGAGCCGACCCCCATGACAGGGGTTGCGGACCACTGGCCTAGGCCTTTGCAGCTAGTTGCCACCTATAACGGCATCACAATTTCCCTGACTGTGTGTCTTCAGCCACGCTGAGCAGAGACGAGGCAGATGAAAACACTGAAGTAGCCAAATCCCGGCTTTTCAAGGAGGGCTGTGCCTATCTGGGACATTTTCCTCCATATCCCCTGACTTCTGGGGGATTAGTAGATCTGATAGGGTGTCCAGACATATTTTTAATCCAAGCACCTCTTGTGCAAATTGCACTATCACAGACCCTAGAAGTGGAATCCAGGGCTCATGATTCTCAGGCCGTAGGCATGGTCAAATGCCACTTTTCAATTTCCTTCTGAATCAAGCTAATAGTAACCTTAGGCCTGATCCAACCGACTATGGCTCTTGATAACAGTATTATACCCAAGGGAACAGTGAAGGGAAGGTAAACACCCATTTCCCCAACCCTCATTCTCAGTGGATTCGCTGGCCTAGGTTGACAGTGTTTTGTGTTACTGCTCCTTCGCCTCTGACCAATCAAGAACTATATCCTGGTTGTTAGGGGGACTGAGGGCATTAATAGCAAGACCAACCATCTTTCATTCAGTTCTCTTCTAGGCATGCCCTACATAATACAAGGTGTGGGTGTGCCCAGTTTGAGGGTATCAGCAACCTTGAGAGAACTGTGGAGGGAACAGGAAAAATGTATGAAACATAATAAATGAAAACACTCCCCAAATCAGGGTGTGCTCTTGTTTCTTCCTGCATTCAACTAAAAATAAAAGAAATGGTAAGGGTGTCAAGAGACCAATAGGTTTAAACCCCGGGATCCGGGCTGGTGAACGATTAAAGGTGCTTTTTGTTAGAGTTCTCCAGGGATATAAATTCCACCCACTTCCTTCTGTAGTCTGTCCCAGTGTTAAACCATCAATATCCATTTCCTCTTATGCATGGAGAGCAGCAAATCAAAATCCTTTTTATAACTCTTTACATGCTTTGAAGGCATTAATTAAATCAGCCCTTGGCCTTCTCTTTTTGAGTACATAAAATCTGATTTCCTTTATTCTTTCCTCATAGGGTCCATTACCATACCATCAGTCATTTTTCCCTCTCTTCTAGGACCATTCCAGTTTCTTCACATCCTTTAAAATATTTGGTGTCAAAACTCGGACTCTATAACTCCAACAAAGTTTTAACCAGGGTAGAGTTCTTTTAGGGGTTTCTTTAGGTATTAAGGTCAATTTCCCATTCTTGTATGTCTCATTTCTGCTGATATTTTCCATTACAGTGGTGGTACTGCATTGCTGAGTCACATGAAGCTTGTGATAGGCTCTAAGCCCCAGTATTTTTCTGCTCTATTTTAATGAAATCAGACTTCACAGTGTTTTCATGATGCTTGTTTTCTGCTCCTAAGTGAAATACTTTGTGCTTATCCTCAAAATATATAATTCTGATTGGGTAGGCCCACTTTTCTAATTCATCCAGGTCATTTTGAGTTTTATTTCTGCATTCCAAAGGCTAGTACCTTGCTCCAATTTAGTGTTATCAACTGTGATGGATATGATTTTCATTCAGGTTATTGCCTAATGGAAAGAGCACGGACCTGGAGTAAGATGACCTGGGTTCTAATCCTGAATCTGCCACTTGTCAGCTGTGTGACTTTAGGTAAGTCACTTCACTTCTCTGAGCATTCATAAAATGGGGATTGAGACTGTGAGCCCGGTCCAAGCTGATCATCTTGTAAATACCCCTTTGCTTTAGTACGGTGCCTGGCATGTAGTAAGTGTTTAACAAATACCATAAAGAATTCAGATTTTTTGCATGACCTATTCCTTGAGGTTTGCTTTGAAAGGTACTTCTTTTCTCTATTGAAAATGGAAAACTCACTAATATAATTTTGCTCGCTAATCAAATCCAGCTGCGTATACAATCCCCTGCATCTTCTTTATGTGCAGCCAAAAGTTTCATGCTAAACTGTCACTGTCCTTTTTCGGTAGGCATGGAGTTGAAATGACAGAGGGAGAAAGAGGAGTAGATGTTGGTAAAAAAATCAAAGATCCACTGTTTTTCTGAGCAGTAACAAATTAATTAAATGCTACATAGAAGATATTCAAGCACAGAATTAAGAAGTAGATGTGACCTTCTGTTGGGGGTTGGAAACATCCATATTCCCAAAGAGCTGGAATAGAGAGCTTCATCTAGGGGCTCATTCCAAAAGTGTTCGTCCTTTGACTGACATCATATCTATTCCTCTTATTCCACAAAGGACCTTTGCTGGAAAGTAACCTTAATGGCCACTTCAGCCAGAACTGATTTTCTTTAGGTTTTCCACAGGTGAATCCAGTTAACAGCAACAAAAGGTGTCAGAATTTTGATTGACTCAGTTTTCTGGAGAAGGAAAGCATCAGTCTAGTTTTAAGTTCTTCCTCCCGGCAAAAAAAAAAAATATTTGAAGTTGTATTGTTGCTAAATAGGTTTTAGATGTAGTTAAAAGTGTTGTTTACTGTGAACCTCTGTACCTGGGCAGCACACTGAGGGGTTAAACAATGCTACTGATATTTCCATTTCCTTCCAAACCTTCCTTTTGGCCTTGTAGGCATGTCAGATCCTTGTGAAATTCAAAATGATTATTAAAAGTTAGATGAGAAACTATAACTATATAACTATAGCTATAACTATAACTATATAACTATAACTATATATCTATAGTTATATAACTATAACTGTAGATGAGAAACTACAGTCCAGATACCTATACCTATTCTTTAGCCTTAAGATATGCAATAGAGATCAGTGCATAGTGCTAATTAAAACAAAAATTCCTCGTGTGATCTGAAGGAAGAGTGATATCTGCATCAATCTATCTTATTTTGATGAACGTTTCTCCAGACTAGAGTGTACAGAAACTATTCAGTTTCATCTGTCTTTCATCTGTCATCAATTTCAGACGTCTTTGGGTTTATAGAATATCTCTAAAATGCCCAAATTTGTGAATCATCTATGTCTTTCAAATCAAAGAAGGGGAAAAAAGGGACTTCACTTCCTCATTTAAATAACTAAAATCTAAAGAAATTGATTTGCATATGTAATTGGATATTGTACTAGTATGTAAGGGAAGTTTTTGCCTAAGAAATATCTTCTTTATATCTTTGCTGCAAAATTTGAAAGTATTTTGCTTCACACCCTCCATCCACCTCACCGTTCCCCCTCCCCCCAACCAATACACATATTAATATCTCAGAAGTAAGAAGTAAGAAAGAGTCAGTCCATAGAGCACATTTCATGCTAGATTTGAATTTCCTTTAAAGCAAGAATCAAATCTTAAGCTTTTAAATGTTCCTCTAAGACTTTAGTATAGGGGTAAATTCGCAACGGGTGCTTTTGAGAGGGGGTATAACACATTTCAGGAGAATATACCACAGACCTTACCATAGACTGAGAGTCAAAAGACCTGTGTTCTAACGTTGGCTCAGTCACTTGACTTATCTATTGGGTGACACTGAGCAAATCACTTAATTTCTCTGTGCCTTACTGTCCTTATAAACAAAATGGGTGTTAAATTCTTGTTCTCCCTCTGTCTTAGATTGTGAGCCTCATGTCGGGCAGGGACTGTATTACTGTAGCATTTGTCTGTTGATTGGTTCTATTTCTGTTTCTTAGCCAAAAGCATTTCCAATTATTAACTGATTTTTCTGCCTCAGTTTCCTTACACACAAAAAAAGTTGATAATACTAACCTAGCTCAGGAATTGACAATAAGAAATTCAGGAAATAACGAATTAAATGGCCACAACCTCTTTGGAAACAAACTGTGGTCTAAGAACAAACAATATTTTGGAAGTCTTCACAGAACTTTGTCTTTTGCACTAGGAAAATGGGGGAAAGTTGATAATTTTAGATTGCAGGATTGAGCCCTTCAGAATGTAATTTTAGATGAGTAATTGTTATCCATTTATAATAGTCAATCATTTCAATTGGCATGTCCAAAGAAGGCTTATATCAAGTCTAAAAGGGTGAGTTCATGTATCCCAATCTAAATAGTTCATAATTACTGCAGCTTATGGAACAGACATATTCTTTATTCCTTGTAAATTTAAATCAGTTTTAAAGAACAGTTGCCTTTCTGTTAAGTCATAAGATTACATTTACATACTTAAACCCCTAGAAGTTTGCTCAATAGTACTACTTAATAGATTCACATCTGCACACCAGTTGGTTGATTGGTCATAAACATTTGAACTTATTGGTTCAATAATGAAGTAGTTTTGGCTCCAGACTTCGTTGAACTGAACGCTCATAAAACATTCCCAAGACGGGGCTAAGTGATGAAAAACATCTTCATCCACTTACTATATAGACTAGTGGGAATTATCCATTCTTTGATTGGATTATAGATGTATTAAATACTTAACTAGATGAATTAAAGATAGTTCCACAGTGGCCAGATGAGTAATTAGAATCAATCAATCAGTGTTTTTTATTGAATGATTACTATGTGCAGAGCGCACTACTAAATACTTGGGAGAGTACAATACAACAAAGTTAATGGACATGCTATCTACCCAAAAAGACCTTATTGTCTAGAGGGAGACACAGACATTAAAGTAAATTATGGATATTTGTGTAAGTGGATGAAGGTATGGTAAATATCAAACATTTAAAGGGTTCAGAGCCAACTGCTTTAGGCGACACAGAAGAGAGTGGGAATAAAGGAAAAGAGGGCTTACTTGAGGTTATGTCTAGGAGAAAATGTGATTTTAATAAGGACTTAAAATGTGGTGGTCTACTATATAAGAATGAGGAAGAAATTTCAGGCCAGAAGGAGGACATGGGCATGGGCAAGGGTTCGGTGGTGAGATGGATGAGAGTGAGGTACAGTGAGCAAGCTGGTTTTAGAGTGGCAAAATATGGATGATACCTTGTAGTAGAAACTCAGTTAGGTAGGGAAGGAGGGGGTGTGTTGATTGAATGCTGTAGGACTGATCGTAAGGAGTTTCTGTTTGACATGGAGGTGGATGGAGATTTACTAGAAGTTCTTGTAGAGTAGGAAGACAACTATTTTTAGGAAAAAGATCTTGTCAACAGAGTGAAGGGTGAAGACTAGAATTGGGAAAGTTAGGAGGCAAGGATCTCAGCGAGATAAAGGAAGCATAAAAGAATGCTTTGATCAGTGTGGTAGCAGTTTGGATAGAGAGGCTTAGGGTGGATTTTAAAGATGCTGTTAAGGTCTCAGAGCAAAGAGGATTTAATGATAGTGAATATGTGATTTGATCGAAATGAGTTGAAGATAATGCCAAAGTTATGGGTTTGTGAGACAGGGAGAATAATAGTTTTGTCTACAGTGATGGGGTGGTATGGCTAAATTGAAAGAACATGGGCTTGTGTTTCAGGAGATCTGTGTTCTAATCCTCACTCTTGCCACTTGGGTTTTCAGATCCTGCTCCAGGGTCTTTTGTCACGTGGGGTTTAGGGCAGAGTCAGGTTTAACTGGAATCAATTAGACCTCAATCTAAAGGATTGAGGCTGGAAAACTAGATAAGTGGAAGAGCGCCAGTCTGGGAATGGGTGGACCTGGCTTCAAATTTCAAGTGATGATGAAGGTATTAGTTAAGAGCTTACTATGTGCTCTATGTGCACTGTTCTACGCCCTGTGGGGATACAATAATAATGACGGCATTTATTAAGGTCTTACTTTGTGCAAAGCACTGTTCTAAGCACTGGGGAGGTGACAAGGTGATCAGGTTGTCCCACAGGGAGCTCATAGTCTTAATCCCCATTTTACAGATGAAGTAACTGAGACATAAAGAAGTTGTGACATGCCCTTTCACACAGCTGACAACTGGCAGAGCAGGGATTTTAACTCATGACCTCAGACTCTAAAGCCTGTGCTCTTTCCACTGAGACATGCTGCTTCTCTAAGTCACTTCTTCAAGTCACTTAACCTCTCTCTACTTCTGTTTCCTCATCTACATAATGGGGACAATGAAACCTACCTTTCTAACTACCTCATAGAGTTGCTGTGAGGGCAACAATGAAATAAGAGTGCTTTGGGAATAATAATTATTATAATAATGGTATTTGTTAAGTACTTATTATGTTCCAGGCCCTGTTCTAAGCACTGGGGTGAATACAGGCAAATTGGATTGGACACAGTCCACGCTCATGTGGGACTCAGTCTCAATCCCCATTTTACAGGTGAGGTAACTGAGGTCCAGAGGGGTGAAGTGACTGGCCCAAGGTCAAACAGCTGGCAGATGATGGAGCCGGGATTGGAATCAATGTATAACCTTCTGACTCCCTGGCCCGCACTCTATCCACTATGCTATATTGCTTTTCCAGCTTAATAAAAGTTTAAGGAAAAATCAAGATATTATTAGTAAGAATTTAGTGTGGCAAGGGCAGGCCACTTACTTCATGTTGGAGTAAATGTTTCCTTCCTGTTCTTCACTGCTGCCATTCGCTGAGTACCCACGGTGGGTTTGTCTTTACTAGAAATTATTCTCCTATAATTCCTGGAGGAAAAAAGCTCTGATTTCAACTGTGTAGTCCTGATTCACACACACACACACACACACACACACACACACACACACAGAGATTGAAGGTCTTTGTGTGTTTATGATTACATTTGAAAACGTTAGTGAGATAGCCAGTTGATCCAAAATTGGTTCCTTAGCAAATCTTAAATTATTTGCCTAATGCTGTCTTTCCACAGTCAGTCAGTAAGTGGAATTTACTGAGCACTTACTGTATTGGGGCACTATACTAAGTGCGTGGGTAACTACCATAAAATGGAATAGGTAGGCACAATCCCTGCCTGCGGAGATCTTATAGACTCGAGAGGGGGACAGACAATTAAAATAATTTACAAACGGATATGTACATAAGTGCTGTAAAGGTAGGGGTAAAAATCAAAATGTTTAAGGGACATTTGACTTGAATAGGAGCTTGTCTAAAATGCATGCATCAATGGATATCAGATGGTGTTATATGAAGAAACCTTCCAGATTTTAATCAGTTTGAAAGGAAAACTCACTGTAATGTGTTTAATTTTTTTCTACCATTTATTTTAAAGACTGAAAAGTAAACTCTTGGGGTTTACATAACCATTTGGATTGAATTTCCCAAACTTATTTCGGTTTCCAAACATGTGCAGTTCTAAAATGGGATTATCAGATATTTTTCTAGGTTGAACTTTCCCTGGAAAGACACTGAGAAGACCAAAGAGTGTCAAAGAAACCCTGGTATTATGTTTGCATTTTAGGTTTGGCTTGAGTTCACCCAAAATAATTGCTGATTCATTTTCCCTTCGTGTACATCTGTAACCTGTCAGTTGATTTTCACTGGGCAGAAGCAAATGTGATTTTTAATACCATCCATCTTATCAAAGTTGAATGTATATAGACGGGAAAGTAACACCTAATGGACAAATTTGCGTGACATCTCGACCTTGGTCGATTGGAGTGGTAAATGCAAATACAGGAGGAATTGCCTTTCTAATCCTTGGAATATGGTTGTCTGTTCATGGAGATATTTATGTCAGACCATTGCATGAAACCTAAGAATTAGAAAACAACAAGTTGACAATCCATAGTCCCCCTCAGGGTAACTGTAAACTCTGTTACTTAATCGAGAAACATCATAATATTTGGAAGTTGGAAATCATCATGGAAAAATTGTTTAGGATTTAGCTTCGAGAATTTTGGCTCAGTTTAGTTACAAAGGATTTCAGGGATTCAGTAAGCATTAATTGCTGAGCCAATGTTAAACTGAAATAGCAACCGAATCAGTGTTCTCACATCAGTAAAGAAATAACTACTTTAGAAAAGGTGTCAGTGTTGGAGGGTGAATCCACTAAAGAAGTTCTTTTGTTGTTTTTTTGTTGTTTTTTTTTAAAGGAAACAATAACATAAGTAGTTCCACCTTCCTACCAAACTGTGAAAAAACATGAAGGGATTGTAAAGCTATACTGCAAAATTCAAACCCCATTCTTTTCTTGCCTCCTTGTCCCCACTGCCTTCGGTATATTGTCACCAGAGGAGCAACAGCCTAAGTCTTGCACTCACTTTTGTCCCAACAAACATCTCTGGACTCCAGACGCAGCCCCGTGGACATTAAAGCAGGAACTCTGAGAAACAGCAGGTGAAACACTCACACAGCCTTGATCCAGATCCTACTGAAACACCTAGTTAATCTGAGGCTCCAACAAGGGAATAACACATAACCTATGATCTCACTTTTGCCTTTGTCTAGAGTTTAGGCATGAGGTCTGTCCTCATTCAGAGGCTGTAGTGGACTGTCAAAGGCAAGCATCATCATCTTCATCATCATCAATCGTATTTATTGAGTGCTTACTGTGTGCAGAGCACTGTACTAAGCACTTGGGAAGTACAAGTTGGCAACATATAGAGACAGTCCCTACCCAACAGTGGGCTCGCAGTCTAAAAGAGGGAGGCAGAGAACAAAACCAAACATACTAACAAAACAAAATAAATAGAATAGATATGTACAAGTAAAATAAATGAATAAAAAAATAGAGTAATAAATATGTACAAACATATATACATTGATACATGTGCTGTGGGGAAGGGAAGGAGGTAAGATGGGGGGTGGAGAGGGGGATGAGGGGGAGAGGAAGGAAGAGGCTCAGTCTGGGAAGGCCTCCTGGAGTAGGTGAGCTCTGAGTAGGGCCTTGAAGGGAGGAAGAGAGCTAGCTTGGCAGATGGGCAGAAGGAGGGCATTCCAGGCACGGGAGATGACGTGGGCCGGGGGTCAATGGCAGGACAGGTGAGAACGAGGTACGGTGAGGAGATTAGTGGCAGAGGAGCAGAGAGTGCGGGCTGGGCTGTAGAAGGAGAGAAGGGAGGTGAGGTAGGAGGGGGCGAGGTGATGGAGAACCTTGATGCCCAGATTGAGGAGTTTCTGGCTGATGCGCAGATTGATTGGTAGCCACTGGAGATTTTGGAGGAGGGGAGTAACATGCCCAGAGCGTTTCTGGACAAAGACAATCCGGGCAGCAGCATGAAGTATGGATTGAAGTGGGGAGAGACAGGAGGATGGGAGATCAGAGAGAAGGCTGATGCAGTAGTCCAGACCAGATAGGATGAGAGCTTGAATGAGAAGGGTAGCAGTGTGGATGGAGAGGAAAGGGCGGATCTTGGCAATGTTGCGGACCTGAGACCGGCAGGTTTTGGTGACGGCTTGGATGTGAGGGGTGAACGAGAGAATGGAGTCCAGGATGACACCAAGGTTGTGGGCTTGTGAGACGGGAAGGATGGTAGTGCCGTCAACGTCGATGGGAAAGTCAGGGAGGGGGCAGGGTTTGGGAGGGAAGACAAGGAGTTCAGTCTTGGACATGTTGAGCTTTAGGTGGTGGACAGACATCCAGATGAAGATGTCCTGAAGGCAGGAGGAGATGCGAGCCTGGAGGGAGGGGGAGAGAGCAGGGGCAGAGATGTAAATCTGGGTGTCATCAGTGTAGAGATGATAATTGAAGCCATGGGAGCGAATGACGTCGCCAAGGGAGTGCATGTATATCGAGAACAGAAGGCGACCAAGCACTGAACCTTGGGGAACCCCCACAGTAAGTGGATGGGAGGGGGAGGAGGAGCCTGCAAAAGAGACTGAGAATGAACGACCAGAGAGGTAAGAGGAGAACCAGGAGAGGATGCAGTCTGTGAAGCCAAGGTCAGATAGCGTGTTGAGGAGAAGGGGGTGGCCCACAGTGGTCAAAGGCAGCTGAGAGGTCGAGGAGGATTAGTATAGTGTATGAGCCGTTGGATTTTGCAAGAAGGAGGTCATTGGTGACCTTTGAGAGGGCAGTTTCCGTGCAATGTAGGAGATGGAAGCCAGACTGGAGGGAGTCGAGGAGAGTGTTGTTGTTGAGGAAATCTAGGCAGCGCGTGTAGACAACTCGTTCAAGGAATTTGGAAAGGAATGGTAGGAGGGATATGGGGCGATAACTAGAAAGTGAGGTGGGGTCAAGAGAGGGTTTTTTTAGGGTGGGAGAGGCATGGGTATGTTTGAAGGCAGAGGGGAAGGAACAAGTGGAGAGTGAGCGGTTGAAGATGGAAGTTAAGGAGGGGAGAAGGGATGGAGTGAGAGATTTCATGAGATGAGAGGGAATGGGGTCAGAAGCACAGGTGGCCGGAGTAGCACTTGAGAGGAGGGAGGAGAGTTCCTCTGAGGATGCTGCTGGGAAGGATGGGAGAGTAGCAGAGAGTGTTGAGAGCCGGGGGATTGGAGATGGGGTGGAAGTGACTTTGACGAGGTCAGCCCTGATGGATTTAATTTTTTCAATGAAGTAGGAGCCCAGATCGTTGGGGGTGAGGGAAAGAGGAGGGGGAGGAACCGGAGGCCTGAGAAAGAAGTTCAATGCACGGAAGAGCTGGTGGGGGCGACGGGCACGGGTGTCAATAAGGGAGGAGAAATAGTTTTGTCTGGCAGAGGAGAGGGCTGAGTTAAGGCAGGAAAGGGTAAATTTGAAGTGAACGAGGTTGGCGCGGTGTTCAGACTTTTGCCAGCAGCGTTCGGCAGCTCGAGCATAAGAGCAAAGGAGGCGGACAGTGGCTGTGATCTTGGGCTGTGGTTTAGTGGTACGAGAGCGTCTAAGGGAAAGGGGAGCGAGTGAGTCTAGCTGAGTAGAAAGGGTAGAGCTGAGAGCAGTAATCTGATCATCAAGACTGGGTAGAGAGGATAGGGTGGTGAGGTGGGGTGTGAGGCACTTCGAAAGATGGATGGGGTCAAGAGAGCGGAGATCTCTGTGAGGGAGTGATATGAATTTACAGGGGAAAGGAGTGTGAAAGGATGCAGGTGAGAAGATTATGATCAAAGAGAGGGATTTCAGAGTTGGTGATGGTGGACACACTACAGCGATAGGAGACGATGAGGTCGAGGGTATGACCAAGTTGGTGAGTGGGTGAGGTGGGGTGGAGGAAGAGGTTGGCAGCTTCGAGGAGAGATAGAAGGCAGGCAGCAGAGGAGTCATCAGGGATATCCATGTGGATGTTGAAGTCTCCGAGGATAAGAGTGGGCATGGAGAAGGAGAGAAAGAAGGTGAGGCAGGAGTCAAAGTCGTTAAAGAAGTTGGAAGTGGGGCCGGGAGGGCGGTAGATGGTGGCTACAAGAATCTGGAGGGGGTGGTAGAGGCGAATAATGTGGGCTTCAAAGGAAGGGAAGGAAAGGGAAGGGGGAGGAGGGATAATGTGAAAGCGACAATGAGGAGCGAGAAGGAAACCGACACCTCCTCCTTTTCCGGTGAGTCTGGGGGAGTGGGAGAAGAAGAGGCCTCCACTGGAGAGAGCAGCAAAAGAGACCGTGTCGTCCGGAGACAGCCATGTTTCAGTTAGGGCGAGGAGGAGTAGAGAGCTGGAAAGGATTAGGTCCAGGATGAAAGGGATCTTACTTAAAATGGAGCGGGGGTTCCAGAGGCCACACTGGGCAGCAGCTTTCGAAGGAGGGGAGGGAGGGGGAAGGGCGCGAGGGGTGGGGAGTGTTTGGATTGGGATGAGTTGGCGCGGGCCCGGGCGGGGAGAGTGGGAAGAGGGGTGGCGATGGGAAAGAAGAACTGGGATGGGGTGGGGGCGGGGAGAAGGGGAGGGAGGGGCCTGGAGGGAGGAGTGGAGGACTGGCGCTTTTACAGATGGATACTTGGTAGGTGGTGAGGGGGTGTGGTCTCGGTGGGGGAGAGGGAGGGAAAAAGCTGGTTGGGAGAGGAGAAGGGGAAGGTGAGGAATGGGAATGGTAGTATGTCTTCCTTCCCTTGCATTTTCTTGTAAATGAAAGGGAGGAGGGAAGGGGAGAAGGAAGCCAACCTGAAGGAGGTTTGGTACAGGCATTTTGGATTTATTTGCTGTAGGTATGTTGGATTTGACTGGGATTTGAAGATGTCATTTTGAGCATTTCCAACCCACTGTGGCTCTCTAAATCACCCTATTCCTGGAGACCTCTAAGCATAGAGAAGCAGCGTGGCTCAATGGAAAGAGCCCGGGCTTTGGAGTCAGAGGTCATGGGTTCAAACCCCAGCTCCACCAATTGTCAGCTGTGTGACTTTGAGCAAGTCATTTAACTTCTCTGTGCCTCAGTTCCCTCATCTGTAAAATGGGGATTAGGACTGTGAGCCCCCCATAGGACAACCTGATCACCTTGTAACCTCCCCAGAACTTAGAACTGTGTCCATAGCACATAGTAAGCACATAGTAAGTGCTTAATAAATGCCATTATTATTATTATTATTTGGTATAGGAAACATAGTGAGGACCACTGTCACCAAGGCCCCTCTCCCTCCTGCCTCTTTACAGTGATCTAACTGGTAGCTGGCTAAAGAACTATGGGAAAGGGGTCATGGAACAGGAGGACGAGCCGGCTGGGTAAGATTTGGCAGAGGTTCACAGCTGAATGATTCGGCAGCTTTTGTCCAGGAACTGGGGCTAACCAGCACTGGCCCGTCTTCCTCCACACCCACCTGCCCCAGGAGCCGGGTTGTGGGAGGCTACTTCCCTAGGGCTTTTCCCCTGGGACTAACGGGGCCTATCCTTTAGGCAGCCTTGGTTATAGCCTGACTTGCCAGAGAGCCCAGTCGCCAGCTCGGTAGGTGGGGCCGTCCATCCTCCACGGAACCACCAGAGAGGCAAGCCGCGACAACGTTCTAATCCCAGCTCCCCAACTTGCCTGCTGTGTGTTCTTGGACAAGTCACTTCACCTCTCTGGGCCTCAGCTACCTCAACTGCTAAGTGGGGATTGAGACTGTGAGCCCCATGTGGGCCAGGGACTGTGTCCAATACAATTTGCTTGTATTCAGCCAGCGCTCAGTACAGTGCCTAGCACAAAGTAAACGCTTAACAAATACCATAATTATTATTATTTAAAAAGTGTGGGGCCCAGGCCGGGGCATCAGAGGATGGGGACGAGGCGTAGGATCTTGGGGGCGGGGAGTCGGATTTACTGCGGAGGTGGGCGGAGGCTGGTGGGAGCACCCGGCAGAGGAAGGAGAGGGGCCTCTCGTTCCGGCAAGTGCAGAGCAAACTCGGTTCAGCTCAAGCGGTTCTCTCCGGGGACACTTCCGAAAGGCACCGGGGGGTAGGGGGGCGGGGCAGAGGGCGGCCGTTCGTGTCGCTGCGGCTCCGGGGTTGTTGGATAAATCTTCTAGTTCCTGTCCCTATTTGTCACTCCTCTGACATGCGCATCTTCCTCTCCCCGCACCCCCAGCGTATAAAATACAGCAATCAATCAATCAATCAATCAATCGTATTTATTGAGCGCTTACTGTGTGCAGAGCACTGTACTAAGCGCTTGGGAAGTACAAGTTGGCAACATATAGAGGCAGTCCCTACCCAACAGTGGGCTCACAGTCTAGAAGGGGGATACAGAGAACAAAGCCAAACATATTAACAAAATAAAATAAATAGGATAAGTACAAGTAAAAATATGGAACGCCTCACGAATTTGCGTGTCATCCTTGTGCAGGGATCGGTCATTCATAATGAAAAACAGAAGGGAAGCGTACAAAAAAGGACGGTTGTGGGGACATTTGGATTTTTTCAGGGAGAAATATAAGATAATTTAGGTTGGGCACTGCTTTGTGTGTCGTAGTTCTGAGCAGGAGCCGTATTCGGCTGTCCAGGAGAGACCCGGAGGTAGAGTTAGGGGAGCCGCCACGGGAGTGGAAGAGCAGCTCCGACGCATCCTTGCGCCTCTCACTACTTGTCCAGGCGTCTTCGAAGGTAACTTTGGGCCCTCCTCGTGTAAATGTGCCCAGAGAAACCTCGAAATTGGCTGCGAATCTGCCTGATTCTGGCCAGGGCCCTCCTCTGCACCCCCGACACCTCCAACATCCCCGGGGAAATTTCATGGGGCTCAACGTAGGAAGGTTTTTTTTATATATATAAGAAAGAGCTGTGCTTTCTATAGATCGCTTTCTACTTTTAAATAAATTCAAACCTATTTAATCTCAGGGTACAAATTGTTTTGCACTCCTTTAAAGTAATTCTACACGTGTGCCAAATGCATAAGAAAACGGTGGCTTTGCAACGGATGATTTAGCATAGGCAAATTTCTCCTGTAGGCGAAATATAGAGAGAAACGGCCTTGTCCTGATTAGACATGAAATTAAAGGCCATTTCTTTACACGATAGGCCAACTTTTCAGTAAGATTTCATGCCAGTGTGGACGAATCTAAAGATAATTTGTATTTTATGTATTAAATTGATTCTAGTTAAGTTTACATTAGCTTGCTCTTCGGCAGTTCTCGCCAATGTTTGGGGAGTTTTTATTTATTTGAAAACAGGAAGAATCTAATTATTGACAAAACTCTGAAGTTAAGCTCCTCGAAATCTTTAGCTACAGCTAGGAAGACATGCTTCTCGGCGTACAAAAAGACATTATACAGTAATAACTATATTCTTCTATAAAAAGATTCCTATGAATTCGCTTGGATTTACATACAAGTTTTTGACCCCTTTTAAACCAAAAATGTTCAATATTTAGAATCGTATCACGGTATTAAGGGAGATGATTAAAGGATTTAGAATTTCAATTTCTAATGATTGATTGATTGATTGATTCAATCTTTTAAAGTACCAGCCCGGCTAGGAATTGATTCGTTTAAAAGAAGTAACTGCTGCATTTCCAGGACATTGTTGTCATATGAAACTTTAAGAAACAGAGGAATTGTGAAAAAAACATACTCGGCTGACTTGTTTGTGTATGTGTATATATGCCTATATCTCCCTATAGAAAGCACTTTAATATCTCATCGTATTTAATCTTCTTTCTTTTTGGGAATAGTGATGATTTATTGTTTCTTTAGGAGAATGACTTCCTTACATTGTTTTGTTAGTAGCAAGTGACCATTAATCAGAGAGCAATCAAACATGCTTCACCAGAATATCGCTTTTAAATCACACACACACACACACAAATCGCAAGAAGGAGGGAAAGGAAAGTCACGCTAAGTCTACACCCTGTAGAGTTACTGCATTCCTGTCAATGCAAACATTTTTGTTTTATCAAAAGCACTGACAACTAGAGTTGTACTGACAGCCGTCTTTGAGGGGTTCTTCGTGTGTGTTGGGAATTTGTCACATTGGGGTTGTTTCAAGGTCTCCGCTCCAAAGGTCTGGCTATGCCTTCCGCTGGAAAATGTTTTACCTGGTTACTAAGTAATCCATTCAAGTGGGTGAATTGGTCCTGGGAATGGGTAGGGGGCTTAGAACATCTCGTTTGTATTGTAAGAGACTACTTTAGGTAAGGAAGTCTATGTAGGGAAAGGAATATTGGTTTAAAAATTATGAAATCAGGTAGAGTACAGTTTCACCTGACGACTATTTTTTTCAGAGTTTCACCAACCTATACACCTGTCACGAAGATGAGTAGTACTAAACCTAAGAACGCAACAAGCTTGTATCCTGAGAAAAATGGGATTGAGACTAGAACTGAGTCCTTCAAAGTCAGGGACTTTTCCGAATCCAGATTCTACAACTTTCTTTAAGCAGCCTCCTCTTTCTCCTTTATATACACCATTCACGGCCTCATAGTTTTGTGACTTTCAATCGAAAATAAGCACTCTGCCTTAGTTTCATAAAATCTAGACACGTTCAAACATTGACCCACAAATAATAACATTAAAAAAACCTGCTTTCCAGTGGCTGTGATCCTAACACCCCACATGCATAATGCTACTTCTGTAAGAAATCGATAAGCCTAGCTCCATCTAGCTCTGTCCCAGAGAACCTCGATGGAGAAGATCACTGAACAACAAATAAATCCCATTGCCTGCAACACTTGTTTTTTACTCCAAAGATTTGTTTTTAATAAATAATAGAACTACAGAAACCCAACTACAAACAACATTATAGCTATAAAGTCCTTTTTGGCACAGTTTGGAGCACAGAAATCCTTAGAAAATCTCTGACCTTTCTCATCTTAAAACACCAGAAAGATATGAGAGCTCACTCATTCACACTGGCACAGCCCACAGTGGGGTCAATGCACCCCAGCGTAGTCGTTCACCTTATCTCACGGAACAGGTTCTTATAAGAAGTTGCTCTTGTTGAATGGGGATATTAGAAAGGAGAAGGGAAAGGGGTAGGAAGAAAGGGAAGGGTTCGGGGCAAAGAAAGGAGGCAAATTGGAAAGTGAAGACCCGAGGGAAAACTGGCTTGGTCAAGTAGTTATATCTATTATTAAGAAACGCTTTGGTCCACCGAAAAGTCCCATTAAAAACAAAACAAACCCTTTCTGACTGATTAAAACATCATCCTGAAATCATTCGGCTTTCAGGCACATGAAACTTGCTTTAAAGGTCTCGTTCCCTCTAGGGTGAAACTGCAGAACTCGGAGCCAGCCCAGATCTCTCTGGCCGCTGCCCCCCGATCGTCCTCTCTCGGCCGTCACTAATTCCTCGGCCGGCCCGGGGGGCCCGCTTAGGCGAGGAGCGTCTCCACGGGGTAGGTCAGGTAGGCGCTGGGCCCGTAGCGGGAGGCCGCGGACAGCCGGAGGGGGCAGTACAGCTGCGACCCGCCTCCAGCCTGCGGGCCGCGGAAAACCTTGGCAGCGGCGGCCAGAGAAGCGGAGAGGAAGAGATGGTGCTGCTGCTGCTGCTGCGGTTGACCCGGAGGATGTCCCGGCTCCGGCGGAGGCTCTGAGCAAGGGTCGGTGTTGGGGGCCGGCGGCGCCCCCCTCCTCCAAGCCTCCAGAAGCTGCGGCTCATTGAAGGCCTTAGGCGTATAGCTGCAGGAGAGACCCGCCTCCCGCCGCGCCCCCTCCTCCTCCACAGCCTCCGGAGAAGAGAGCCGCGGAGGGCTGAGGCTGCGGGGCCGCGCTGTACGGGTCGAGTGCCGGGTAGCCGGCGGTCCACAGCAGCCGCAAGGCCGTGGGGGATGCGGCCGTGGTTTGGCGCCCGGCTCCCCGCCGCGGCGGAAGGGCTTGCTGAGGATGCTCTCGATGGCGAAGGAGCTGGAGAACTAGGCGCTGGCGCCCGCGCCCGCCTCCTCCTCCTTGCAGCGCGGCGGGAACGAGGGGGCGGGCGGGAGGGGAGCCAAGGCCGATGGGCGCGGGAGGAGGCGGGCGGGCCCGGGACCCGCGACCAACGGCCCCTCCGCGGTAGGACGGGCCGAGGGACCCAACGCGGCCGCCCTCGCCTTGTGGCCGAGCCTCTTGCGGCGGCGGCGGAAGACCCCGTCGGCGAACGTGTACTCGCTGTTGGGGTTGAGCATCCAGTAGGTGTCCTTGCCCCAGGGCCGCGAAGGGTCGCGCAGCACCTTGACGAAGCAGTCGTTGAGCGACAGGTTGTGGCGCACCGAGTTACGCCAGCCCGTGTAGCTGCCGCGGAAGAAGGGGAACTTGCCCATGAGGTACTCGTTGATCTCGGCCAGCGTCAGGCGGCCCCTGGCAGAGTCGCGGATGGCCATGGCAATCAGCGCGATGTACGAGTAGGGGGGCTTTGGCCGGCGGGTGTACGGCTTGGTGCGCCCGCCCCCGGCCACCCCCGCGGCCCCGGCCCCGGCCGAGTTTCCCCCGGCTGCGGCCCCTTCGCCGCTGCCCGGGCAGTGGGCGGCGCAGTCCCCGCCGGAGCCCGTCTCGTCCACTCCGGGGCCCGAGACGGGAGACGACGAGCCAACGCCGCCGCCGCCCGCCCCTTCCAGGTCGCCGCCCGTTTCGGCTTCGCCGTTGGCTTGGGGGGCGAAGACGTCCAACTTCATCCCCCCGCTCGGCTTAGCCCCGCCGCTCCCGCCACAGCCCCCGGCGCCCACCCGTCGCTCTCTCCTTCCAGCCCCCCTCCCCTCCGCGGGGCGGCGGCGGCGGCGGCGGCCAGAGCAGGTGGAGGGGCCGAGGACGCCTGGCTCCCCGCCCCCCGCCACTCGGGCCGAGGCGCTGCGCGGGCCCTTGTCCTGCCGGAGCCAGGGGAGGACGGAAAGGCGAAGAAAGAGGGCGGCGGGAAGCGGGGCTTTCGGGAGGAAGAAACCCAAATGGCCAGCTGCGGGCACCGGCCAAGGAAGCCCCGGTGGCTAAACCCAAGGCCGCTCCGTAATCAGCGTGGGACGGCCATCGCGGAGCGCCGGGCACTGAGGCCGCAGGGGACCGCAGAGCGCTTCGTCGAGGGCGCGTCGCCCTCAGGGGCTCCTGGCCTCTCGGGGAGTCGCCGGCGCCCCGGGTGGGGAGGGGTCCCCGCTCGAAGGCGTCGCGGTCACTGCCGGACGTCTCCGCCCGGGCCCCAGTGCCGCCCCGGGGGCCGCCACCCCATCAGCAGCAGGACGGTTGTCAACGTCCGTCGCTTTTCTCTCCCATCATTATCATCATCATCAATCGTATTTATTGAGCGCTTACTGTGTGCAGAGCACTGTACTAAGCGCTTGGGAAGTACAATTTGGCAACATATAAAGACAGTCCCTACCCAACAGTGGGCTCACAGTCTAAAAGGGGGAGACAGAGAACAAAACCAAACATACTAACAAAATAAAATAAATAGAATAGATATGTACAAGTAAAATAAATCGATAAATAAATAGAGTAATAAATATGTACAAACATATATACATATATACAGGTGCTGTGGGGAAGGGAAGCAATCAATCAATCAATCAATCAATCGTATTTATTGAGCGCTTACTATGTGCAGAGCACTGTACTAAGCGCTTGGGAAGTACAAATTGACAACACATAGAGACAGTCCCTACCCAACAGTGGGCTCACAATCTAAAAGGGGGAGACAGAGAACAGAACCAAACATACCAACAAAATAAAATAAATAGGATAGAAATGTACAAGTAAAATAAATAAATAAATGAATAGAGTAATAAATATGTACAACCATATATACATATATACAGGTGCTGTGGGGAAGGGAAGCAGGTAAGATGGGGGGATGGAGAGGAGGACGAGGGGGAGAGGAAGGAAGGGGCTCAGTCTGGGAAGGCCTCCTGGAGGAGGTGAGCTCTCAGTAGGGCCTTGAAGGGAGGAAGAGAGCTAGCTTGGCGGATGGGCAGAGGGGGGGCATTCCAGGCCAGGGTGATGACGTGGGCCGGGGGTCGATGGCGGGACAGGCGAGAACGAGGTACGGTGAGGAGATTAGCAGCAAAGGAGCGGAGGGTGTGGGGTGGGCTTTTAGACTGTGAGCCCACTGTTGGGTAGGGACTGTCTCTATGTGTTGCCAATTTGTACTTCCCAAGCGCTTAGTACAGTGCTCTGCACATAGTAAGCGCTCAATAAATACGATTGATTGATTGATTGATTGATTGATTGGGCTGTAGAAGGAGAGAAGAGAGGTGAGGTAGGAGGGGGCGAGGTGATGGAGAGCTTTGAAGCCCAGGATGAGGAGTTTCTCCCGTCCCCCGTTCTCCGGCGTCTCTCCTCCGCTTCGGACAGGTGCAACATAACGCTCTGCCCTGCTCGGCGGAGGCGGGGCTACCTTTCTTAATCTGAAAGGAAGATGGGTGGGGAAACCAAGGTAGCAAAGGTGGGCAGCTGTTTATATTCAAAACAAAAGCTTGTTTTGTTTATATCCAAAACAAAAACAAAAAAAATTATATTCAAAATAAAAGCTGTTTATAGGCGAGTTCAGAGCCGCAGTTATGCGGGTGACTTGGAGATCTGGTTGGAAAGTTGTTCTGTGCAGATTGTTTTGTATCTGCCAGAATCCGCCCCCCTGCTGCCTCCAAAAAAGGGCACAAGGCTGTGGACCTCAGGCTCGTGTGTGTGTGTCTAGGTGTATGTGTGTGTATGTACATGTGTGTGTGTATGTATATGTGTTTGTGTTGCAGCGCATCTCCTCTCAGGTATAAAGTACTGGAATAACTTCCAGGTGGTAGAGCAAATGGCTTAGGAGCACTAGTCTTTAGGTTTATTAGCCATTTTAAACAGTAACGATAATGATAGTATTTGTTAAGTGCTTTCTAGGTGCCAAGATAATGATAGTATTTGTTAAGTGCTTTCTAAGTGCTGGGGCTGGGGTAGAGACAAGGTAAGCAGGTTGTCCCACGTGGGGCTCACAGTCTTAATCTCCATTTTACAGATGAGGTCACTGAGGCACAGAGAAGTTAAACGGCTTGCCCAAGGTCACACAGCAGAGAAGTGGTGGAGCCAGGATTAGAACCGCCGTCATCTGACTCCCAAGCCTGGACGCTTTCCACTAAGCCATGCTGCTTCTCCAATACAACATAGATTATACATACCATGCTACATTGGAGAAACAAGTATAGCAACTAGCATACCTTCCGATAAAGCAAATGAGAGTCGGCCATGGGTATGCCCAGGTAATGTACAGGAAAAATCCGCAGCCTGTTCTAAAGTGTTCATCATGTGACACGTTATTGCTTGTGCAATTTCAAAGTCCTACTAATTCGAAAAAAAGCAACCACCAAAACACCCCCCCCCGAACAGAAAATCGAGCAAAAACTGGACTATGTAACGATAGGAAGAAAATTCTCATGTACGAATGCCTATACCATGTCCTCTTTTTGACCTGTTTTTAACAGGTCTTGTTCTGTTAACGCCCCTTCAAAGATTCTTTGCACAGTTTTAAAATTCAGCAAAGCGGGATGATCTAAATACTCGCATGATGTTTCTGGTCTGCGAATCACTTGTTAGAAAGTGTGCCCCCTTGTCAAACCTCTTTTACAAGTTGTTTTTTCCCTTCCTCTTTCACCCCTGGATGGCTAGACTAGCAGATTGGCATTTCCTATTTCTTCCATTAGTGACGGGGTCGAAGCTTGGCAGTGAGATTCACCTATTCTTGTGCATCTGTGGATCATTTCAGCTATGGGACAGAGATGAGCTGGCATTCACAGGGCTTTTGGAAACCTCACAGGGGTAAAAGATGGATGTCAGGTTAGTGCAAAGGAGGGAGTCCACTTAACCTCCCCTGGCCCTGGGGTGATTCTGCCCGGGAATATTTTCCCCCTTCCCTCTAGGTCTATGAATAGCAGTGCTGACATTCTTCAATGGGGACTTCAAACAGCCTCGTGAATAGAGGCTCAACTAAGAGGTGGTTGGCTGTGATAGAGCCATTCTTCTTCAGTTTTAAGAGGCACCAGTCCAAACCCTGTGAAACTGATATGTTTGCACCCTGGTGATGTGGCCTGCTTGGTATGATGAGTGCATACAGTTGGACTACATTTCATTGCCCTTCGGTGAATTATGTCCAACAACTTACCACAGAAACAATCAGAGCTCTTTGCTGCTTACTTTCCTCCCTTGCTTCTGCCCTTGAGGTTCCAAACCAAGACTGAGTGTTACCATCTCCTTCTCTGACTACAAAGAGGGGGCTCAACCAATCCTTACCCAATCATAAGTCAGTCAATCAATGGTATTCATTGAGATCTTGCTATGTGCAAAGCACAGTGCTAATAGGTTGGGAGAATACAGTGTAACAGAGGGGTAAGAATACTCTTGGTCCACAGCAAGCTTATGCTCTAGAGGATGATACGTTTTAACAATGGAGTGTAGCATCTCTATGTACATTGTCCAGACCTGTTCAACCTATTCAACCCAGCCACGCTTGATTACACTCAAAGGGATCTCGAAGCTGCTATCAGTGTACAATTCCAACGATCTTTGGCAAACTTTCCCTTAGAAAGGGAAAGCCTCTAAGATTTCAGTTCTACAGCCCAGCCATCACACTCTGCTCCTCTGCCGCTAATCTCCTCACCGTGCCTCGTTCTCACCTGTCCTGCCATCAACCCCAGCCCACGTCGCCCCGTGTCTTGGAATGCATTCCCACTGCACATCTGCCAAGCTAACTCTCTTCCTCCCTTCAAGGCCCTACTGAGAGCTCACCTCCTCCAGAAGGCCTTACCAGACTTAGCCCCCTCCTCCCTCTCCCCCTCCTGTCCCTCTCCATCCCCCTGCCTCATCTCCTTCCTCTCCCCACAGCACCTGTATGTATGTATATATGTTTGTAAGTATTTATTACTCTATTTATTTATTTACTTTGTGCATATTTATTTATTTGTACATATTTATTCTAATTATTTTATTTTGTTAATATGTTTTGTTTTGTTGTCTATCTCCCCCTTCTAGTCTGTTAGCTCACTGTTAGGTAGGGACCGTCTCTGTATGCTGCCAACTTGTACTTCCCAAACGCTTAGTACAGTGCTCTGCACACAGTAAGCGCTCAATAAATATAAGTGAATGAATGAATGAATCCTTGACTACGCGCTCAATTCGATTGAATGAATGAATGAATGAACCGATAAAGTTTTCACTTGGGGCTGTGCACTGTACTGGGAGCTTTGGAAATAACGAAAACCAAAATGTCACCTTTCCTGCTTACAAAGAGCTTACACAGTGAGAGAAGACAAACACAAACCCATTTTCAATGCTATCAAAATACATAAACTGAGCAGATATATATACAACAGAGATAGAAAGTGCAAATAAATTCAGAGTGCTTGATATCACTGCCCAGTGTTCAAAGCCCTCCTTGTAAGGATGGAAAGACAGTGAATGCTCAATACATACTTGTTGGCTAACCAACTGTCATTTTGAAAATTGGCATCTTATTCCTTGATTACCTAACCAAAGGATAGGGTCTAAATATTTGATATCCTGTTTAATTATTAGAATATGTGTGTGATAGAAAGCATATTTAATTAGAAAGTAGCATTTGGAATGAGCCATCTTGAGGTTTGAAAGAATGGCAGTGCTCTGCTTTTTTAGCAGCATTTTCATTATTTACATTGCAAAAGTCTATTACGCTGTTTCAACATGCCTGGATCAATCAATCGTATTTATTGAGTGCTTACTGTGTGCAGAACACTGTACTAAGCACTTGGGAAGTACAAGTTGGCAACATATAGAGACAGTCCCTACCCAACAGTGGGCTCACAGTCCAGAAAGGGGAGACAGAGAACAAAACCAAACATATTAGCAAAATAAAATAAATAGAATAGATATGCACAAGTAAAATAAATAAATAAATATTTATTTGGATGGATGGATGGAAGAATTATCCTGCTTTAATACCTGAGGTCCGTGTGCATTCCTAGTAACATCATTATATTCAAAAGGATAAGTCTCTCAGTTTTGATAAAAATAATGATGTTGTCATTTATTAAGCACTTACTATGTGCAAAGCACTGTTCTAAGTGCTGGAGAGGTATTAAGGTTATCAGGTTGTCCCACAGGGGGCTCACAGTCTTAATCCCCATTTGACAGATGAGTTAACTGAGGCAAAGAGAAGTTATGTGACTTTCCCAAAGTCACACAGCTGACAATTGGTGGAGCAGGGATTTGAACCCATGACCTCTGACTCCAAAACCCAGGCTCTTTCCACTGAGCCACGCTGCTTCTCATCTTACTTTTACATAGACATAGTTATAATTGAAGAAGAATATGTGCTGTTTTCTTATGATCCTAAAATGAATCTCAAGTATTTGTAGATTTTTAAAATTGGAGCCTCAAGCACAAAAGAAGCAGCATGTCTAATGGAAAGAGCACAGGATTAGGAATCTCAGGAACTGGGTTTTAATCCCAGTTCCACCATTTATCTGCAGTGTGAACTTGGGAAAGTTACTTAACTTCTCTGTGTCTCAGCTATTTCATCTGTAAAGTGGGGGAAAAGAATGTGAGCCCTATGTGGGACAGGACAGTGTCCAATATTCCTTCTAGTATCTACCCCAGTGCTTAATACAGTGCCTGGCACAGAGTAAGTGCTTAATAAAGTCCATAAAAAATATAAATTAAATATATATAACCATATGGCAAAAGGCTAAAAACCAGAGATAAAAAGTAGCAATAATGAGGTGTTGCTGCCTCTGGGAAGAGCCATTTCTGTACTTGGGGCTTGCACTGTGCACTGAAATTCAGTAACCTGGGGTCTTTTTAAAGATTGGAACGCCCCATGGAAAAAAAAACCCTTCCAAAATTGCTCCAGAGCACATTAGATCATGTTGGAGAATGATAAAGAGTAGCACACAGACAAAGGAAAAAGCTGGTCTGTTTCAAGCACAACCAATGCACCAACCAATTAGGCCAATATCTCAATCACTGGAATGTCTGACCCTTTCTTCTTCTACTTATCATAATAATTATGGTATTTGTTAACTGCTTACTAATATGCCAAGTACCAAGTACTGTCCTAATCACCGGGGTAGATATGAGATTATCAGTTTAGAAACAGCCCCTGTCCCACATGAGGCTCACAGTCTAAATAAGAGGACAAGAACTTCATAGACAATCTTCATAACATAGATTATTGAATAGTATTGCCAACAACTAATTTTTATATCGTCACCGAAAGAAAATGTGAAGATAAATAGAATATGAGAAACTATTGCCCAAATGATAGATCTTATATTTCCTGCTCATTTACATGTAGAGCATGTTGTTTCTACACTGCTTTGATGCTTTTTCACGCCATATAGAAATGTGCAGTTGTGGAGATTAATATTAAATGCCTTCAAAAGTCATGATAGCTTATTCTGGCCTAGAACTGCCAGTATAGGTCAAATAGCAAAAGATAAATGTTTAGTTAGAGAAAGTACGCAAATGCCTATATGCAAATGTCAGTAATTTACCTAATTACCATTGACTTGTGAGCCGTGACTGAGTCAGGAGTAGGTGGTGGAGGATGAAAATTGCAGATATTCTGGGGACTAAATAAGTAAAGAGAACATCTCTACCTCTGCTCCATAGGTCCAAAATGATGTAGAAGGTGTTCACTACATTCATGTGTGAGGATGGGCCATTGAGTGCTGGACTCAGTGCAGTAGAGAGTCCAGTAACTATAGCAATAGACTGTGAGTTTCAGGAAGGTATCCAATTGTAATCTTCCAAGAGCTTAGTACAGTGCTCTGCACCCAGTAGAAACTCAATAAATACTGTTTATTTGTTGGTTGATTGATTGAGAGACATTTTTAACTTCTGATTTGTCACTTTTGCAAATTCCATTTTCTTTTCCTCATATTCTATCTACATAAACAGAGGCAATATACATGTCTTCCCTACCTACGCAACTTCCTCCCTTTTTGAGGTGGTGTAGAATTAATGACCTAATGTCTGCAAATAATTTATGCTGTCCTGATGAAAGGCAAGATTTGAGAACAAAGCGGGTTTATTGCAAGGCCCACATATTTTTGTGGGTGAAGCACTGACCACATTTGGCAGAAACACACGCTACGAAACACTGTCCACAGATAACTCCATATAAATGCATCTATTAAAAACAGAGTTTTATGGTGCTCCATCTGGGTTGTCTTTTGGAGAGGAGGAACTATACCTCTTTCAAAGATTTGCAGTTTCCTTCCCCTGAAAATTTCCATGTCATGTAATCTGGTCCCCAGACATCCCCAACTCCTCATCCCTATCAAGTACAGTTTCAGGAGAAAGCAATGACTACAATGGGATCCGACCTACATGATCAGAGAGGTTGTATTTTAGGAACCTCTGAAAGAATTTAAACTTACATGGTCCTAAACATTGCTCTTCTTAAACTCTGAATGATTGATAGAGTCAGATAACCGATTCTTTGGGAATTGGATAGTTTTAAACTTTCATGTAGTCCTAAAGATGGAATTGGGTTTTAGCCAGATTGGTTGCAACAGAGAGTTGCTCCTCTTTTGTCAGAGATCACTATCTTCCCACCCAAACCTGCCTTCCCCCATGTCTTTCCCGTCACCGTAGACAATACCACTATTTCCCTTATTTCATGGGCCCATAACATTGGCACTAACTTAGACTTTTCCCTCTCATTCAATCCACACGGTCAATATATAACCGAATCAGTTCTATCTTCACAGCATCACTAAAATCCCCCCTTTCCTCTCCATTCAAATTGCTTCAATGCTGATCCAATCACTATTAAATCGTATTTATTGAGCACTTACTGAGCAGAGCACTGAACTAAGTGTTTAGAAAGTACAATACAGCAAATAAAGAGACAGTCTCTGCCCACAATCCCACAACAGGCTCACATCCTATCCCGCCTTGACTAATGCATCTGCCTCCTCACTGATATCCCTGCTTCCTGTCTCTCCCCACTATAGTCCAGACTTCACTCTGCTGTCTGAATCATGTTTCTAAAAATTGTTCAGTTCAAGACCAGTAGCTTTCAGTGGTTGCCCTTCCATCTCTGCAACAATCAGAAATTCGTTTTGCTTGACTTCAAAGCTCTCAATTAACTTGTCCTCTCCTACTTTGGGAAACAGCAGAGCCTAGGGGAAACAGCATGGGCCTAGGAGTCAGAGTCCATGGGTTTTAATCCCATCTCTACCACTTGCCTGCTGTATGATCATGGACAAGTCACTTAACTTCTTTATGCCTCAGTTCCCTCATCTGTAAAATGGGGATTCAATACCTGCTCTCCCTCTTACTTACTCTGCAAGCCTCATGTAGGACCGGACTATTCAGTATCTACCCCAGTGCTTAGTAAAGTGCTTGGCATATTGTAAACACTTAACAAATATCATAATTAATGAACTCATTAATTACCTTAACTCACTCATCTACTATTACAGCCCATCCCACACATTTTGCCCCTTCTAAGTCCAGCTTACTCCCCATGCCCCAATCTTGTCTATCTCACTGCCAATCCCTTCTCCCCATTCTAGACTATGAGCCCGTTGTTAAGTAGGGACCTTCTCTATGTGTTGCCGATTTATACTTCCCAAGTGCTTAGTACAGTGCTCTGTGCACAGTACCTGCTCAATAAATACAGTTGAATGAATGAATGAACTCCTTCACATCTTCCCTCTGGCACTCCCTCCCACCACATACACCAGACCAACCACAGGGTTGGTCAATCACCACCTTGAAGGCATTATTGAAATCACATCGCCTCTAAGAGGTCCTACCTGATTAAGTCCTTTTTTCCCTGGCTCCCTTTCCCTTCTGTGTCATCAGTGCACTTGGGTTTATAATCTCTGAGAATTGGATATTCTCCCCTCCCTCAACCTCACAGCATTTATGTAAGATACCTATAAATTATATATTATAAACTATTTACATTGAAGTCTGTCTCCCCCTTAAGAGTGTAAGCTCACTTTGGGCAGATGGTTAATTAAAGCTAGGAAGGGACTATATATGTCTGGGTGCCCTCCACAGCAGCATAAGCTGCATACTTACTATCATTTTTTGAGTGTCCTTTTAAAAAATACGAAAACTCCTTATTAAAGAGTTGTAGCTTATACAGATGATTTTTTTATAGTTCTGCCATTTTCCATGCCTCAGTTTTCCTACCAGTTAGAGCAATCAATGGTAAGCATTTGTGCAGTAAGCATTTGTGAGAGTACATCAGAGAAAGACACAAGCTAGATATATAACATGCATTTAGAAGTTATGACATTACTTCAGCCTATTATGTTTTGCCCTTGAGTCAGATATGTGACCCTGATATTAATTAACATTAATCAGAACCTGACAATGTAAGACGATTAAAATGGAGTTATGTTGTAATTTTGCAGCTGGAAACACACTTAAGGTAATGGGAAGAATTGTGTCTTAATTACTCTTAACTTAACTGTTTATCTTTTTATTTTGAGGTTTTGTTAAATTAGTCAGATATAGAGGGTTTATTTAGTTAGTGTGGCACTCTAGCAAATCTATTTAAGGGATCTTATTTCTTTGTGGTTATAAGAGTATTGAGTGAAATAGTTATGGCATGTTGAGGACACACTTGTAATCGTGAGGAAGAGTCATATGCATACTTTTGGAGGTTGTTTTATTTAACTCGTTCCAACAAAATCAAACTAGTAAGTGCTGGTGATTGTTTAGATGATTGAAGCAAGGGGAAAACAGTTCCCTTCACTTAGTTGTTGGGCGAATGTCTCAGGACAGTTTTTTTGTCTCCAAGTTTTTTTGAGGTTAAGTAAAATAGGTATTTTTTTTACAGTATTTGTTAAGCCCTTAGGCACTGCTATTAAGTTCTGGTCCAATCAGATTGGACACAGTATACTTCTCACATAGGTATTACGGTCAATCCCCACTTGACAGTTGAGGTAACTGAGGCAAACAAATGATAAATGACCTGCCCAAGGTCACACAGAAGACAAAAATAGTTTTTCACTATTTATTTTCTTCAGCTGGGCATTTGTTATGGTGATGTTGAAGCCAAGAACTTTTCAATAGGTGGGAGGTTTTATTTATTTACTTATTTTATTTGTACATATCTATTCTATTTATTTTATTTTGTTAGTATGTTTGGTTTTGTTCTTTGTCTCCCCCTTTTAGACTGTGAGCCCACTGTTGGGTAGGGACTGTCTCTATATGTTGCCAATTTGTACTTCCCAAGCGCTTAGTACAGTGCTCTGCACATAATAAGCCCTCAATAAATACGATTGATGATGATGAGGATGATTTAGAACACGGGCCACTTTCATATCCCGCTTAAAAGGCAGGGATCAGTAACTGTTTTGGTCAGAGATCCAAACAATATTAAACTTTTAAGCAGTTGTGTGGAAAAACCAATCATGCAATTTTAAACATACATTGATGTAATTTACTTATGTCCCTAATGCTCTTAAATGATTTATTTCCAATCTCACCTCCATGCAATGCCTACTTAGAGGCAGGTGGGACAGTTTACTCTTCCCCCACCACACTCCACCCCTTTCCGGCAATCCTCAGGGTTCCCAGGGGCACAGGGCACAATGTGATTGAGTCATTGAGCTGCACCATTAAATTCATAGCAACAACAGCTGATGCCTGCAGGGGAAGGTGAGGTAAGGAGGTAAGGAAGTAAGGAGGAAGGAGGTAAGAAAGGGGTGGGGAAGCAAGGGAAGCATGACAGGTCAGAACTGACTGAAAATTATCTCTTTATCCCTTTTCTTCTTCTTGCCCCAGGGATTACGGAGGTCAGAGCTCATGTACCATGGTCTCTCCCTTGTGGCTAGGACCTACTAAAGATGGGTGAACAAGCTCCCTTTTGTCTTCCCCACCCATGATATAAGGGCCGCAGTGAGGACTCTAAGAACGGAAGAGTGTTGCTCCCCCTTCTCTTGAAGTAGGTCACTGTTTGTCTTATTCTTTGGCGAGTGACAGGTTTTAGCTGATTTGCTCTAGTGCAGGGATGTGGTGAGGCTGACTTTCTGAAGCTGTTTGGTGGGTTCTTAATGGCTGCTCCTGCCTTTGACTTTGTTCCTGCTCTGGTTCTTCCTCCTCCTGACAACAGAGCCTCACCTCCCTCCTTTGCTTCAGCTCCAGGATGGCCTCCAGGGGAGGAGATTCCTCTCTGCTAAGAGACAAGAGCTCATTGGGAAGATTCAGGTGAGGATTCCCCTAGTCTGAATAGTCCAGAGTGGGTGGTTAGAGTGGTGTGATTCTGGCACTACCCAGAACCCTCTGCTACACCCTGGAATCTCCCAAAGGCCTTTGAGGTGGACTTTTGAATCCATGGCTTTCTGGGTATTGGTCCCACCTACCTCGCTCAGTTGAGTAATATAGATGGCCTGCCTGTTGCTGACTCCCCAAGTTCTCCCTCCCATGCTCCCAGCTGTGATTGGACACATAGGCTCTTAGGCTGGTTATGGTGACAGTGCCATCTGTCGGACATTGAGGGGTGTTTGTCAGAGGCCCCCCTCTAAGCCCAAAACCTTTTAAGGCTGTTTCAAATGTCTGACCCCACCTCCCTAACTCGTGGGCCACATCTAGTTCCAAAAAGAACCACAGATGGTTCCCAAGTCATAGACTGCAGACCTTAGCCTACATTAGTTCACTTTGTCCCAGAGCAGGGCATGAGGCTCTTTTCAGGGTGATGACCAGGTTTGGTTTTAAATGAGATTTAATGGAATACATAATAGGATTACAATGAACAAAACAAGCTGGAGGAGTGAGTCATGTACCTAATTATGTAGCTAGGCAGCAACGTTAACCAAATGGCAGTCATTTCAGCGACTGCAAATCGCTTTAGTTATGATAAATTAAGGAAGCATCAGTTCAAAACCCTAGAGAGGAGATCTGTGTGAGCCATCAATCACGATGTGGTCAAGGCAGGAAGGGAGAAAGGAGTTCTCAGAAGTGAAAACTGCAGAGCAGAGTAACTCTGAGGGTTTAACAACTGAACTGTATGCTTCACAGGCAGGGTTCATGGGAGCTTTAAAAGACTTCCCTTCCCCTTCATCACCATCATCATCATCAATCGTATTTATTGAGTGCTAACTATGTGCAGAGCACTGTACTAAGCGCTTGGGAAGTACAAATTGGCAACATATAGAGACAGTCCCTACACAACAGTGGGCTTACAGTCTAAAAGGGGGAGACAAAGAACAAAACCAAACATACTAACAAAATAAAATAAATAGAATGGATATGTACAAATAAAATAAATAAATAAATAAATAGAGTAATAAATATGTACAAACATATATACACATATACAGGTGCTGTGGGGAAGGGAAGGAGGTAAGTTGGGGGGGATGGAGAGAGGGACGAGGGGGAGAGGAAGGAAGGGGCTCAGTCTGGGAAGGCTTCCTGGAGGAGGTGAGCTCTCAGCAGGGCCTTGAAGGGAGGAAGAGAGCTAGCTGGGCGGATGGGCAGAGGGAGGGCACTCCAGGCCCGGGGGATGACGTGGGCCGGGGGTCGATGGCGGGACAGGCGAGAGTGAGGTACGGTGAGGAGATCAGCAGTAGAGGAGCGGAGGGTGCGGAGTGGGCTGTGGAAGGAGAGAAGGGAGGTGAGGTAGGAGGGGGCGAGGTGATGGAGAGCCTTGAAGCCCAGGGTGAGGAGTTTCTGCCTGATGCGCAGATTGACTGGTAGCCACTGGAGATTTTTGAGGAGGGGAGTGATATGCCCAGAGCGTTTCCGGACAAAGATAATCTGGGCAGCAGTGTGAAGTATGGATTGAAGTGGAGAGAGACACGAGGATGGGAGATGAGAGAGAAGGCTGATGCAGTAGTCCAGACGGGATAGGATGAGAGCTTGAATGAGCAGGGTAGCGGTATGGATGGAGAGGAAAGGGCAGATCTTAGCAATGTTGTGGAGCTGAGACCGGCAGGTTTTGGTCATGGCTTGGATGTGAGGGGTGAATGAGAGAAAGGAGTCGAGGATGACACCAAGGGTGCGGGCTTGTGAGACAGGAAGGATGGTAGTGCCGTCAACAGAGATGGGAAAGTCAGGGAGAGGGCAAGGTTTGGGAGGGAAGACAAGGAGTTCAGTCTTGGACATGTTGAGTTTTAGGTGGCAGGCAGACATCCAGATGGAGATGTCCTGAAGGCAGCAGGGGATGCGAGCCTGGAGAGAGGGGGAGAGAGCCGGGCAGAGATGCAGATCTGGGTGTCATCAGCGTAGAGATGATAGTTGAAGCCATGGGAGTGAATGAGGTCACCAAGGGAGTGCGTGTAGATCGAGAACAGAAGGGGACCAAGCACTGAACCTTGGGGAACCCCCACAGTGAGATAACAGGAGGGGGAGGAGGAGCCTGCAAAAGAGACTGAGAAAGAACGACTGGAGAGGTAAGAGGAGAACCAGAAGACGACGGAGTCTGTGAAGCCAAAGTCAGATACCATGTTGAGAAGAAGGGGGTGGTCCAAAGTGTCAAAGGCAGCTGAGAGGTCGAGGAGGATTAGGACAGAGTAGAAGCAGTTGGATTTGGCAAGCAGGAGGTCACTGGTGACCTTTGAGAGGGCAGTTTCTGTGGAATTTAGGGGACGGAAGCCAGACTGGAGGGGGTCGAGGAGAGAGTTGTTGTTGAGGAATTCTAGGCAGCGAGTGTAGACAACTCGTTCAAGGGTAGACAGCTCGGTCAAATGCCAAATACGTGCCAAATACAGATTATTCTAACTGGAGTTTTGGGCTTCATCAGTAAGGAGGCCAGGAAAAGGTAGGGAAGCAAAGTGGAAAAAAAACACTGCACTGGAAAAATCAGAATGTATGTCTCTCTTTCTGCCACTGAAGCACTTACTGTGTCCAGAATACTCCATCAAGTGCTTGGGGGAGTACAGTATAACATAGTAGTTAGACATGTTTCCTGCCCACAATGAACTTATGTTCATCTTATGTTGAGCTCATGTAGAGAATACATATTTTAATATAAATAAATAAATAATAAATATGTACATAAGTGCTGTGGGACTGAAGGAGGAGTGAAAAAAGTGTGTAAATCCAAGTGTGTAAATTCATGTTGGTGATATTCCTGGGGGCAATTATGCTAATCCACACACCCCTCTATTCCAGGGTTTACCACAAGTCTGCCTCATAAAATCTCTAGTCCAAATCTTGCAGCTCTTTGAAATATGGCAAAAGGAAGCTCATTGTAAGACACTGGAGGCCTCATGATTTCTCCTTACTTTGTTTTCCCTATCAAACAATAGCAGAATTTTCCCTTAGAAAGCACAAATAATGCTGCTTAGAGAAGCAGCATGGCTCAATGGAAAGAGCATGGGTTTGAGAGTCAGAGGTCATGGGTTCAAGTCTCGGCTCTGCCAATTGTCGACTGTGTGACTTTGGGCAAGTAACTTAACTTCTCTGTGCCTTAGTTACCTCATCTGTAAAATGGGGAAGAAGACTGTGAGCCCCATGTGGGACAATCTGATCACTTTGTATCCTCCCCAGCACTTAGAACAGTGTTTTGCATATAGTAAGTGCTTAGCAAATGCCATCATCATCAAATATGACATGTGGAAAAAGTCAATATGGGTGAATTGATCTTAAGAAAAAAGGTGCTAAATAAATTAAGGTTGGACATTATTTAGGCATAACAAACCAGTTTCTTGGATGGAAGGGTTATTTAAGCCAACTTTAAAGGGCTTTTGGCTTTTCCTTAGTTCTTTATTCAAATCCTACTTACAAATCAGGAAATGTAGAGAGGAAATGACTTTTATGGGAAGGGACATGACCCAGAGATAGAGTACAGGCCTGAGAGTCAGAAGGCCTTTGGTTCTAATCCCTGCTCCATCACTTGTGTGCTGTGCAACCTTGGAAAAATCACTTACTTCTCTGTGCCTCAGTTCACTAATCTGTAAAATGGGGATTAGGACTGTGAGTCCCATAAAGGACATGGACTGTATCCACCTTGATTAGCTTTTATCTATCCCATTACTAAATACAGCACCTGACAATAAAAAGTGCCTAATAAATAACATAAGATATATGAGCTATGTTTGGGATCCTAGAGTAGAGTATTAGTAATAATAGTAATAGTGTTTGTTAAGTGCTTATTTTGTATCAAATGCACTACTAAGTGCTAGGGTAGGTTATCTTCTAATCAGATTGGAAACGGTCTCTGCTCCCTTGGGCTTACAGTATAAGTAGGATTGAGTTAAATCCTAATTTACTGATGAGGAAACTGAGGGGGGATGGAGACGTTAGTGTGACTTGCCCAAGGTCACACAGAGGACAAGTAGTGGACCAAGGATTAAAATCCTGGTCCTCTGACTCTCAAGCCTGTGATCTGTCTAGGCTGTGAGGCCAGTGTGGGCAGGGATTGTCTCCTTTATTGCTGAATTATAATTTCCAAGCAATTAGCACAGTGCTCCGCCCACAGTGAGCACTCAATAAATATGATTGAATGAATGAATGAATGAATCAATCAATCAATCAATCATATTTATTGAGCACTTACTGTGTGCAGAGAACTGTACTAAGTACTTGGGAAGTACAAGTTGGCAACATATAGAGACAGTCCCTACCCAACAGTGGGCTCACAGGCAAGAAGGGGGAGACAGAGAACAAAACCAAACATATTAACAAAATAATATAAATAGGTAATAATAAATAATAAATAAGTACAAGTAAAATAAATAAATAAATAAATAAATAGAGTAATAAATATGTACAAGCATATATACCTATATACAGGTGCTGTGGGGAAGGGAAGGAGGTAATACAGGGGGATGGAGAGGAGGATGAGGGGGAGATGAAGGAGGGGGCTCAGTTTGGGAAAGCCTCCTGGAGGAGGTGAGCTCTCAGTAGGGCCTTGAAGGGAGGAGGAGAGCTAGCTTGGCTGATGGGCCGAGGGAGGTCATTCCAGGCCAGGGGAATGACGTGGGCCGGAGGTCGATGGCGGGACAGTTGAGAATGAGCTACGGTGAGGAGATTAGCGACAGAGGAGCGGAGGGTGCTGGGTGGGCTGTAGAAGGAGAAAAGGGTGGGGAGGTAGGAGGGGGCAAGGTGATGGAGAGCCTTGAAGCCGAGGGTGAGGAGTTTCTGCCTGATGAATGAATGAATTGTGAAATTCATATCTTTAAAATCTGCTTTGCTAAGGGATAAGTATTTTTCAACAGTCTCTTCTGTGAGCACTTTCTAGAGCTCAGCTAGTAAGTAATTGCATCTCATTCAAAGGGACTGATCCCAAAAGAAAAGAAAGGCAAGAGATCGGTACAGGCTGGATTTAGAAGGGCTTTCTTAGCAGACACAGCTGGAAATGCTTGCCAGCATTTCTTCCAGAAATCTCATCTTCTAATAATAATAATAATAATAATAATGGCATTTATTAAGCTCTATGTGCAAAACACTGTTCTAAGTGATGGGGAGGTTACAAGGTAATCAGGTTGTCCCGTGGGGGTCTTAAAGTCATAATCCGTATTTTACAGATGAGGGAACTGAGGCCCAGGAAAGTGAAGTGACTTGCCCAAAGTCACACAGCTGATAATTGGTTGAGCTGGAATTTGAACCCATGGCTCTAAAGCCCATGCTCTTTCCACTGAGCCATGCTGCTTCTAGCCTGACATTTGTAGACTTCTGGTCCCTATGGAGTTTTGATGCTCAAGCCAGCAATTTAGAAAATCCCCCTGGGTGTGCCATTTTTTAATTAATGCTAGCAAACAAAACAAACCCAAAAGGAAAACAAAGGAGGAACCCGTGTTGAAATGTAATTAACCCTCAAAGCCAGGAAATTCATAAAGCAATCATCTGTCCTTTTTACATTGAGAACTTTCCTTCTTTAAGGGAACAATGACAGCTCTTCCACGATATTTGAGGGAGATCTCAGTTTCTTTTTTCATGTGATTTTTCACATTTTAACCCTTCAGAACATACCCTTAGAAGTTTAGCAAAGTCTCAGTGTGCTTATTCTTTTGAAGAATAATGGAATGTTTATATTTGGCTGCTCCATTGTGAGATCAGTCAGCCCTGAGGTTGGATTTATAAACAAAATCCAGAGGCGGTTTTTGCATGCTGTTGAGAGATGCCTTATTTCTCAGGCATGATCCTTTCCCAGTGCATTATTCTCAGATTAAAAGCAATTTTCATGCCAGTTGTTATTTTGCTTAAACGTTAGGCAGTTTTAACCATGTGCTAAGTACTGCAAAGAGCAACTCTCAGCATTCTGGACTCATTCGCCCTTCATGAAATGCTGATATGACACCAACTTCTGTGAAAACTCCAGGTGTTCTTTTCAGGACAGAAAAAATATTCAAAATTCAAGAAGACTGTGGTATGTACTGATGTAAGGAGATGGTGTCTGTTCTAGAGAATACAAGCTGATAGAACATCATTCTGTGCACATCTCCCCACTCCTCAATTACCTCCAAGTTGCCTGTCTCTCTGCCTCAGGATTGGGTTTAAGACACTCCTATCTTGCTCCTCTCCCATCACAACCTAGCCTGTACACTTCACTTCCCTAATACCACCCGACTTACTGTGCCTCAATCACATCTCCCTTGTCTTCAACCTCTTCAGTAGAAACTTTCTAGGCATGTCACACCCTCCTCAAAAACCTCCAGTGATTGCCTATCAACCTTCAAATCAAGCAAAAACTCCTCACTAGTAGCTTCAGAACTCTCCATCACCTGGCCTCTTCTTACCTTACCTCCCTTACAGCCCAGCCCACACACTCCATTCCTCTGGTACTGAACTTCTTACTGTACCCTGTTCACGCCTGTCCCACTGTTGACCCCTGGCCCATGTCCTCCTCAAAAACCCTCCCTCCTCAAATCCACTAAACAATCACAAGTTCCCCCTTCAGAGCCCCAAGGAAAGCTCACCTTCTCCAAGAGTGCTTCCCAGATTAAGCCCTCCTTTTCCTCTGCTCTTCCCTGCCTCCGTGTCTCCCCAAATTGCTCCCTCCTCTCCTGGCTCCACAGAACTCGTGTCTATATATACTTATCCATAATTCTATTTATTTATATTGATGCCTATTTACTTGTTTTGATATCTTTCTCCACCTTTCTAGTCTATAAATCTGGTGTGGCCAGGAATTGTCTCTAATGCTGAATGTACTTTCTAAGCCCTTAGAACAGTGCTGTACACACAGTAAGCACTCAAAAAATACGATTGACTATATTAATGAATGAATCCTCTCTTCTGTTTGTATCTTCCTCCCCATTCTCCTCTGACAGACCACTACTCTCCCCATCTTCAAAACACTACTAAAATCTCATGTCCTCTAGAAAGTCCTCCCTAACTAATATCTCATATTCCTATCCTATTTTGCTTCTCTACTATATTACCAATGGGTTTGGGCCTATTTCCCCTTAGCACTTAGGTACTCACCCTCCCTTGCTCCCATGTTACTCAAGTACATATCTTTTCACTCAGTTGCTTCCCATTCCTTTGAATTATTTTAATGTCTGCCTTGTCCACTAGGTTGTAAGCTCCTTGTGGGCAGTGATCATGTCTACAGATACTGTTGGTCTTTCCCAAGCACTTAGTAGATGTACATGTGCTCTGTCTTAATTGATTGTTGATTGATTAGCATGGGTCAGAATGTAGATAGTTGTTTTTTGAAATGGCCCTTCCATGGGAAGCCAGAGCCCGCTGTGTGAGAGAGCTACCCCCACACTCCACTGGAAAGTCCATCATCCTCTCCTTCCTCGTCTGTCAATCATATTTATTGAGCACTTAAACAGATCACTGTGTTAAATGTTTGGGAGAGTACAACACAACAGACACATTCCCTGCTCATGACAAGATTACATTCTAAGTGGGGAGGCCAACATTATTATAAATAGATAAATTACTGGTATGCACATAGATGGGATTTACATTAATAATTTGTGATATCTTTAAAGTGTTTAGTAAGTACCAAGCACTATTCTAAGCACTGGGGTAGATACAAGATAATCAAGTTGAATTATCTGGTTTGAGGCTCATAGTCCAAGCACAAATCTCCATTTTTCAGATGAGGAAACTGGGGCACAGAGATGATGAGCCACTTGCCCAAGGTGACCCAGAAGGTAAGTGGAGGAGACAGGAATAGAACCCATGTCCTCTAACTTAAGGCCCAGACTCTTTCTACTAGGTCATACTGTTTTTCAGTTTCACTGTTTCTCATAATCATCCCTCTAGACTGTAAGCTTCTAGTGAGCAGAAAGCATGTCTACCAACTTAGTTATACTGTACTCTCCCTCAGTACACTGCACAGAGCAAGTGCTCAATAAATACCATTGATTGATTGACTGAGACAATTTTGCTCATTTTATTGTTTACCTGACTAGCAGTCACTCACTGGAGACAGTTTCCAAGAGCAACACTCAGTAGCAGAAATTCCTAGCAGATTTGAGTTTAATGCATTGGTATGAGGCACAGCTGTGCTGTAGCTGCATGTCTTAAGGTAGGCTCTCCCACGGCTGTAATTTATTTTAATGTCTACCTCCACCTGTAGACTATAAGTAGACAAGGACCTTGTCTACCAGCTCTAATGTATTGTACTCTCCAAATTCCTTAGAACAGGGCTGGCTCTACACTGTAAATGCTCAAGAAATACCACTGGTTGATTGATTGATAGTGTCTGCACCAGGGTATTACCTTAGTCTCAAGTTTTCCCGTTCTATCTCCAAATTGGCATCTTCTTTTAACCTCAAAAATTTTCTACTGGATTTTCCTGAGTTGTCTGTGGAGTTGAAGAGGTCCTGGGCATATCTGCAGTCGTGTACTTGGCCAGATGTTTGCCAAGTGAAGGTCTTTCACTCACCTTTCTTAGGCATGTCTGCACTTTATGGGTGCCTGGATTCATTTAGTAACCCTTGCTCTCCTCAGGCCTGCCTAGTAATAACCTCCTGAGATTTCCCCCATGCCATACACACAATCCAGGTCTTGATTTGAAAGACTGGAGGGAGGGGACAGGTGAGCATTATTAACTGAACTTTTGACTTCATTAACATTGTTCAAAATTTCCAGTGGGGATACAATTGGGTCATTCTCTCTATTCATCCTGCTTTATCTGCCTTGCTCAGAGCTTCTCTAGCAGCCTAATGCTCCCTCAGTCTCCTGTTCCAGAGAAATATTGGAAACCATCTCCTGGCACACACACACACACACTAATACACACACGCATGCACGCACGTGCACGTGCGTGTGCACACACAAACACACACACATACCCCATTACCACCAGTACCTTATTGCTTTTTGCTTTATTTCTAGTTGGTTCCTAGAGAAAATTGGGGATTGTAAACCTGGATGGAAAAAAAAATGGTCAACAAAGTAGGGGTGTGGGAGAGATAAGGGGGAGCATTTTTATTGGCTCTGAAAAGACTTGGGGAATAGGATGGACATTGACTACTCCCAAAAATGCTGATACAGCCACACCCATGATGTCACATGCATCAACACCCAGAGGTAACAGTAAATTTTGATATTCCCAGGCACTAAGGTAGCCAATGATGGCTCTCAGTGTCACTGGAGAAGATGCATGTGACATCACGTGTTCTATGGAAGACAAGCAGCATAATACTCTGATATCCCAGTACTGGATAGCAAAACACTACACTATGCAACAGAGGACCTGGAAAGATAAAAATGGGAGGGGGACAGTTGGCAAGGATCAGGAAAGCTGAGGCAGGGTTGGGATTCGATGCCTCAGCCCCTACCAGGTCAGGGTCCAGGTGGATAGGGAGGCTTCTACCAAAGAGGAGTAGATTCATTGGTGAGGGGGGAAATTGAGAGAATTTCCCTACATCTCCATTCCTTGACTCCTATTTCTCTGAACCAGTGTCATGCTGGGCTCCCTGAAGGAACAGACCAGTGCTGATGGTATCCTGCCTGCATGGCTTAGAAAGAAGAACCTGGGTTCCAATCCCGCCTCCGCACTTTGTCTGCTGTGGACCTCAGGAAAGTCCCTTCACTTCTTTGTGTCTCAGTTCTGTCATCTTAAAAATGGGATTTAGACTGTGGCTCCTACTGTGGGACAGGGTCTGTGTCCAACCTGATTATCTTTTATCTACTCCAGCACTGAGAACAGTGCTTGACACATAGTAAGTGCTTAACAAATACTGTCACCATCATTATTATTATTATTATTATTATTATTATTTTTATCATTACAGCCTGATACATGGCTGCTCTGGCCTGAATGCTCCTGATCATGGCCAGCCTGGAGGCGCCGCCCTATGACAGGTGGTGGGAGAGACTATGCAGGCCCTAAAGGGATTTCATTGCCAATGCCCAAGGGCGGGACAGAGCTGGCGACAGTTACCCAAGGCACCAGTGCCCCTGAAGCATGCTGTGGTCTGTTCGGAAAGAGGGGCAGGGGTCCCTGGCCTGGGGAGTGTATCAGCATCCAAGTCATCCAGTGGGGGAATCTCAGAAGTTGTCAGGACGCGTTCCTCTTCCAGGAAGGACTGACGCAGCATTAGGGTCGTGGAACTTAGCAGCAGGATGGCTGCAGAGATAGGTCTGGAGGGAAAAATAAAAAAGTAGACACTCAAATCTAAATCTCTGCCCTGTTCTCTCTTCACACCCAAATCTACATCTCTGCCCCTGCTCTCCTTCCCTCCCTCCAGGCTCGCATCTCCTCCTGCCTTCAGGAAATCTCCATCGGGATGTCTGCCAGGCACCTAAAACGCAACATGTCCAAGACTGAACTCCTTGTCTTCCCTCCCAAACCCTACCCACTCCCTGACTTTCCCATTACTGTTGATGGCACTACCATCCTTCCCATCTCCCAAGCCCACAACCTTGATGTCGTCCTCGATTCCGCTCTCTCGTTCACCCCTCACATACAAGCCAACCAAACCCTGCTGGTCTCACCTCCACAACATTTCCAAGATCTGCCCTTTCCTCTCTATTCAAGCTCTCACCCTATCCCGTCTGGTTTACTTACTGCATCAGCCTCCTCTCTGATCTCCCATCCTTCTGTTTCTCCCCTCTTCAATCCAGTCTTCACACGGCTGCCTGGATTGTCTTTGTCCAGAAATGCTCTGGGCATGTTACTCCCCTTCTCAAAAATTTCCAGTAACTACAAATCAACCTACACATCAGGCTGAAACTCCTCACCCTTGGCTTCAGGGCTTTCCATCACATCACCCCTTCCTACCTCACCTCTCTTCTCTCTTTCTAAAGCCCAGCCTACACCCTTCACACCTCTTGCCGCTAATCTCCTCACCGTGCATCATTCTTGCCTGTCCCACCATCGCACCTTCGCCCACATCAACCCCCTGCCCTGGAATTCCCTCCCTCCACACCTCCACCAAGTTAGCTCTCTTCCTCCCTTCAAGGCCCTACTGAGAGCTCACCTCCTCCAGGAGGTGAACTGACTGAACCCCCTCCTTCCTTTCCCCCTCCTCCCCGTCTTCATCCCCACACCTTACCTCCTTCGCCTCTCCACAGCACCTGCATATATGTATATGTGTTTGTATGTATTTATTACTCTATTTATTTATTTTATTTGTACATATTTATTCTATTTATTTTATTTTGTTAATATGTTTTGTTTTATTCTCTGTCTCCCCCTTCTAGACTGTGAGTCCACAGTTGGGTAGGGACCATCTCTATATGTTGCCAACTTGTACTTCCCCAGCGCTTAGTACAGTGCTCTGCACACAGTAAGTGCTCAATAAATACGATTGGATGAATGAATGAATGAAAATAGACAGAAAAGTGTCTGGTTCTAAGCATTTCATTAGAGTATGTGGAACCAGCACTAATTTTTTCACTGGATCCACATACCACACCACACCCCTGTTGGCTGAGAGCCCAACCATGTAATCCATTTAAGTTATAGGCAATGCTACTGGGAAGAGTTCCCATTGAACCTGAGCATAGAGCTTTTTCCTGGGAAGACTCTTGTTTCCAAAACACACTCTAGAACTTATGCATTCTTTTCAAACAATTAATCAATCAATCTTATTTATTGAAAACTTACTACGTGCAGAACACTGTATTAAGCCCTTGGGAGAGTACAACAAAGTTGGTAGACATGTTAACCGTCCACAATCACTGGGGCAGCAACCAGAGTGAATGTAATCCTCGCTAGAATTCTCTTTTTCATTCAATTCATGTGGCATTTCCTTCCTTCAGTCCCCATTAGATCTCTTAAAAGAAATACAGAAATACCTCGGATGGCGGTGAGAGGAGAAAAATAATAGTAATGATAATTGTGGCATTTGTTAAAAAATAATGACAGCATTTGTTAAGCACTTACTATGTGCAAAACACTGTTCTAAGCATTAAATAATTACTATATGTCAAGCACTGTACTAAGTGTTGGGTCAGATGCAAGAGAATCAGGTCAGACACAGTCTCATCCTACATGAGCCTCGCAGTTCAAGGAGAATATCCACTTTACAGGTGAAGAAACCGAGACACAGAGAAATTAAATGAGTTGCCCAAGATGGTCATGAGGTAAACTCTGTAAACTCCTTTGGATATTTTACACAATATTATGGTGGCATTTTAATCGAGATTTTTCACCCTGGGGCATCTGTACTAATTTGTCAGGTTTGTTTTTTAGCTTTATCCCCCTTTTAACACAAGACTCATCCAGAAAGAACAGAGGCCAAGATTCAGGAGGAAGGTAATGGAGAGGGACAGAGAGAGGTGGGGCTGGACTATATTAGGAAGCAGCATAGTGGATAAGAGCACGAGCCTGGGAATTAGAAGGTTGTGGATTCTGATCCCGTCTCCACCTCTTGATTGCTGTGTGACCTTGAGTTAGTCACTGCACTTCTCTTTGCCTCAGTTTCCTTATCTTTGCATTCACAACAACCTGCTCTGTGCAAATCAACTTGTATGTGCCATCATTTGGACACATCCACACATTCATCTTCCTTTCTTGTGTGTCTCTCACCTTCTAGACTGTAAGCACCTTGAGGAGAAGAATCTTGACTTATTACTATTGTAGTCCCTTGAGCCCTCTGCACTCATTAGGAATTCAATAAATAATGTTACTTGACTACTTATTTTGAGATCCTTCCAAAATACCCATCTTGGCAGTGTCTAGTCTGTTAACAAAATATACCATTATTGAGCAACATCTGTGTGCACAGTGAGGAGTTAAAAAAGAAAGAAAAGACATAATACCTGCCCTTAAGTATATTATGATCTGATTGATTTATAGCACATCATTGGTCACGCACACATAACACAATTATATTATAAAGGGAACTCTGTCCTCAAGGCTTATCTCTCCAAAATTTATCCAGAAACAACAGGACAAACATCTCTGGTTAGAAGAAAATAGTCAGAATACCTTTACTGACTATTGCAACTCTGATTTACTGAACACTATTTATTTTAGCTCCCACCCAAAAAGTCCCACCTCCAGGAAGACTCCTGTTATCCACTTTAGTAATCCTAAAAGCTGTCACCAGTCAAAATTTGAAATGGTGGTTGTAGGAAGTCTAGGTTTTAGAAAGCTGCGACTTAGAATACTCATCCATCCCCTCCAGTATAATACCTATTTTAACCATGCGCCAGGGAGACATCTCCAACTCGCCTCTCGGAGATTATGGGAATACCTCCAGGCAGGGTCAGGTGGATCTAGACTGTGAGCCTATTGTTGGTTAGAGACCTTCTCTATATGTTGCTCACTTGTACTTCTCAAGTGCTTAGTACAGTGCTCTGTACGCAGTAAGCGCAGCTCAATAAATATGATTGAATGAATTAATAAATTAGGGTGGTGCATTGATTTAAAATTGCTAGCTCCACTCTTGAGACTATATGGCTTCATTGCAAGAGCCATTCAAGCCTTCACTGGGTAATTGATTCATTTCCTCCTTTCCTGCGGGATGACATCGTGAGAATTCAATCAAAATCTTAATCAATGGTGTTTACTGAGCTCCTACTTTTGGCAGAGATCAGGCTGATCCCATGTATTAAGTACATGGAAGAGTACAACACAGCTGAGTTGGTAGACAGATTCCCTGACTTTAAGAAGCTTTTGCTCTAGAGTGAGGAAAACAAAATGGGGAATTTATAATCTGGAGGCAGAAGTTATGAATGAACCATGTCCTCTGGTAGAGATTTACTCAGTAACTTAATTTTTTAAATTTGTTTCCCAGTGTTCTTCATACATCACACTTTGGGCTCAGGTACATAACCCTTCATGGATCACTGATTACTGTGAAGCCATCCTGATTCCATTGCTTCTCATGCAGCTGTTACTATTATCAGTAATAATTATAACAATAGTAATTGTGGTATTAGTTAAAAAAAATGATGGCATTTGTTAAGTGCTTACTATGTGCAAAGCACTGTTCTAAGTGCTGGGGAGGATACAAGGTGATCAGATTGTCCCACTTGTGGCTCACATACTTAATCCCCATTTTACAGATGAGGTAACTGAGGCACAGAGAAGTTAAGTGATTTGCCCAAAGTCACACAGCTGACAATGGACAGAGCCAGGATTAGTACCCATGACCTCTGACTTCCAAAGTTAGACTCTTTCCACTGAGCCACGTAATTTATCTTAGTGCTTACTCTGTGCCAAGCCCTGAAATAGGTGCTAAGGTAGATTCAAGATAATCAAGTTTGTTCACAGTCTAATTAGGACAGAAAGCAGGAATTGAAAATCCATTTAAAAGATGAGCACATTGAGGCCCAGAGAAGATAATGCCTGTTATAGACAAGTAGGGTACAAAATACGTTAACTCGGTGTAATTCGGTCGCAGGGTCCTTGTACCCAGGCTGGTGACACAGGTAGGAAAAATGACTGGGAGGCATGAGTTCAGATAGAGCAGTAAAGAAGGAAAGAGGCTCCCTCCCCATTCACCTTCCGGGAGAGGTACGAGTGACAAACAGCCCCGATACCAATATCACTATGTCTTTTATTGTTACAGCAACATGGGAGTTGGGCATTTGGAAATTTCAGGAATTTCAGGAATTGGGACTGACATGATATTACAAATTATCTTTGTTCTCCATTCCCACGCCTTGCATAGATAGGTAATAGGGTTGTAAATTCTTGTGCCCTATGGCCTTTGCATAGATAGGTAATAGGGATGTAAATTCTTGTAAATAGGGATGTAAATTATCTTCATCTTCGGATGGGTGTTACTTGTTGATGGCCTTGAAGGCATCTGTTACAGACTTGTTCTCTCAGCCTGCAGAAATGGAGGGTTACTATCAGTATACACAAAATGGAGTCAGTCATGTCAAGTCCACTGTGGACAACCCTTTGATCCTTCCGAGGCCCATGGCCTCCGGGAGGATCACATACAACACTCCTTGGGATAACAAAGTTCCGCCACAAAGCCGACGCCTAAAACATAGGACAAGGAAAAGACAAAAAATCCAGGCAAGTCTTTACCCACACAACACACACAACAATCCCCCTCCTCAGCAATACACAGCGTCCAGATGGCGCTGCATGTCCATGACTTCAGCTTTGGACAGGGGTGTGGTCGGGGTTTGTAGAAGCATCAGGGTAGATGAAGCGTGGAGGCAGGCCTTCAAGAGCTGAAAAACACGGCATACCAAAAACAAGATGCACAGTAACGTCAGGAGTGCAAGAAAACCTTTGGTCAGGTAACAGACCCAACCAGACCAGGATGAAAAATCCAGCCATGACCACCAAGAGTAAGAACTGGAGGCCGACTGAGACGGGAGGGAATGCATGACTACTCTTAGGACGGATAGATCAGTTTCAATACGGCCCGACTGGTCTTGGTAGAAGCAACAAGTTTGATTGATCAGAGAACAAACCCCTCCTTGGTTGGCCAAGAGGATGTCCAGCGCCAATCGGTTCTGGATAGTAACTTGAGAGACCGAGAGGATCTCTTCCTTCAGGGCTGTAAAGGTATCCAGAGTGGCAATAGCAAAAAGTCAAGACATGCAAATAAGCAACAAAACAAAATCTCACAGGACCGAGGCCCATCCAGTAGAAGTTCGACGCAGCCGTAAAGCTGGGACAGCGGTTGGCTCAGAATCCTGAGAGTCAGCAGAAACCGACAAGGGAGTACAATCAGGAGGCGAAGCATCAAAAACGGCTGGTTTCAGCTGGGAGTGGTGGATCCATGAGGGGCACTCAGCAACACGAATTGCAGAAAAGGAAGACAAAAGAACCTGGTAGGAACCCTCCCAGGATGGCTTAAATGCAGCGTTGCCGATTAGGGGCTTAAACCCAAACCCAATCTCCAGCGATGAATGGATGCAGATGATCGCTGAGAGGGGTGCACTGACGGAGGATTCCAGCAGCCTGCAGCTCAGCTAGAATTGCCTGGAGAGACAAAACACAGGCTTGCAGGGCATCAACGCCCACCTGTAGAGTCGGAGGAGGTTGGGGATCTGAAAGGCTTCCTCAATATAGGGAATGACCAAATAGCATCTCATAAGGAGATATATTTTAAAGGAGCCTGGGGCGACATCGTAGACGATAAAGGGCGAGAGGTAGAACCTCAGGCCATTTGAGATGAGTTTCCGTACAAAGTTTTCCCAAAAGCATTTTCAACTCCCGATTAGCACGTTCCACTTTCCCTGAACTCTGGGCCTGGTATGGTGCATGTAAAGATTGTTCGATTCCAAGTGATCGATAGATTTCGGATAGAACGGACTCAGTAAAATACGATCCCTGATCAGAATCAATAATAGCAGGTGACCCAAACCTGTGAATGACTTACCACAAGAGACATTTCACCACCGTAAGAGCGGTTGCTCAGGAGGAATGGAAAGCCTCAATCCACCCTGTCAGGTAATCAACAATGACCAGTAAATATCCAAAACGACAAGCCCATGGATGTGTCACAAAATCAACCTGTAAACCCGCAAAAGGGGAATAGACCCAAGGGGGTCCTCCGAAGGGAACCCGACGACCAGGGTGAACATTGAAACTCTGGCAAGTAGCACAACTGGCTGTAACCCGTTTGGCAACAGGATGGATACCTGGGGCAAACCAAACTCGGAGAACTGTGGCTGACAAGGCATCTGCACCAAAGTGAGTCTCCTGGTAAAGACCCAGACAAACTGGTCACAGTGCAGCAGCGGGCAGAATAGGCCACCCATCAGGGACCCAAAAGAGCCCATTCCGTTCCAGCACGTCATATTGCTGAGTCCACTCAGCTCTTTCCTTATCAGTAATTAGGGAGGGCAACGGAGTGTCAGGCATAGATGTGGGGGCCAGGCTCATAACAGGAGCTACACATACAAGGGGGGCATGCCGAGCTGCCCAACGAGAGGCCTCTTCGGCTCGGCGATTGCCCAAATTCGGGGAATCACGTCCTCGGGTTTGGGCATGCACGTGCACGATGGCCACCTTGCTGGGAGCAAGAGGGCCTGTAATAGGCGTTCTATAAAATCCCCATTAGTAACCTGACGACCCGCTGAGGTAGTCAGGGTGCTAATGAGGATTGTACAGAACCCATGACATTGCCACAAGACACCGGTAGCATGATAGACCCAAAAGGCATACTTAGAGCCTTTATAGATGGTCACACGCTTCCCTTTACCGAGTAATAATGCCTGTGTTAGAGCTTCAAGCTCAGCTGCCTGCGCACTGCAAGTAGCTGGGAGTGAGCCGGTCCACAGCACAGAGGTTAGCATAACAACAGCAGCGCCGGTGAGGTGCACCCCTTGGTCCACAAAGGAAGAGATCAGCCTGAGCCTTCTTTGCACACTTCAAAGAACTTGCTATTGAACTTTCCCATTGTTTGGCCCTTGTCTATCCAAGAGTTTTGCAATATATACGTAGATCACAGGGAATGGTTATGAACATTTTGCAATGTGGATATCAATCTCGCTCCTCAACTTCCTTACTCCCCTTCACTGCATTGAATCAAGAGGAGTGTTTGTCACTTGTAAATAAATTTTATTTGGAAGCCTTCACAAGCAATGAAAATCTGGCAGCTTCCAGTGATTTTGTGTCCCAAGGAAAAACAGGGAAAGCTGAGTTCAGGATAAGGGCTTATTCTGCTTACCATATGGCTATCTGCTCCGAGAAAATGCAGTGTGGCTCAATCAAAAAGGGATCCAGCTGAAAAACTTCAAAGGCAGATTATGCCAAACCAAGGTGATGACTTGAGCAACAATTGGGAATCAGCCTCATCTCTGCATAATTTATGAAGAGCTGTCCTCCAAGGTTCTAATTCAGTCAAGTGGAGATGCACCTCTAGTCTCTTAGAAGCTTCTGCAAAAATCAGATGGATTTTTGGGTTTTCTACATTATTCTTCCTTACCCTTACCTTACCGTACCTTTCTTACTGTGTCTTCATTGTCAACATCATCATCATTCATTCATTCATTCAGTCAGTCAGTCATATTTATTGAGCGCTTACTGTGTACAGAGCACTGTACTAAGTGCTTGGGAAGTACAAGTTGGCAAGATAAGCCAAGAAGGTTGGAGAAAGCAGGCTATTGGAACGTAGAGAAATCCTTGGCAGAACTCGAGAAACCGGGGTTTGACATAGTTGGGAGAGGTCTGTCATTTTAAGTTATCCTTAACTTCTGAGTCCCAGGGAATGACTTTCTGACCTTTGATTTGAGGGGTGGGAGTGGGCTGGCACCCCTCTCAGGGTCGTACCTGGAGAGTTTCCAGGCTTGACTACGGGAGGGAGAGTCAAGCGGAGGCATACCTTCCACTCCTAGCTTGGGTAGTGGCTAGTGAGTAGAAGGCAATCTGCTACAGTCAAAACTCACCTGTGCTGGGCAGCAGCGGAATGCAAGAGAGTCGAGGGCGAGACTCAGTTTACTGCACAGAAGGAGGCAATGGTAAACCACTTCTGTATCTTTATCAAGAAAGCTCTATGGATACACCACCAAAATGACTGCAGATGGAGGAGGGGATTTCTGGGCAAGATGTAGCCGTGGCATCGCTAAGGGGCGAAAACGACAGCAAAAGACAAATGGGGTGGCACAGGCTGGTTTGAAAGGTGCAAGGGGCTAAGCATTTGGGAGGAGAGGTTATTTGGTAATGAACTCCAATACCAGAACTCAATCTACGGTCTTTATCAAGCACTTAGTATGTGCACAAGACTATATTAATGGCTCGGGCGAGTACAGATTAGTAGACATATTCCCTTTTCATGACTAATTCTTTTGGAACTGGATAAATTAGGGAGTGGGCTGCAATGGGAATGTGTCTACGAACTCTGTTATATGGTACTCTCCCAAAGTGGGAGAGTACAGGGCTCGGCGTACAGTAAGTACTCAATAAATATGATAAATATGACTGATTTGCCGGAAGCTGCCAGTAGTTTCTTTATGCCTGTGGGTTTTAAGGTCCATATTTGGTCTCTAGACAATAATTTTGCAAAGTAAGTGTCAAACTTCCAGGTGCCCTTGATGGGAGAGGGACTATGTTAGTCTGGACAGCAGTGGGTAACACTAAGCTGGTGTGGGCAGCCATGCCCAGTGTAAAGACAGTGCCCTGCACCAGAGACACAAAGGCGTGAAGGGGTCCCGGGAACAGGAGTCCTTTTTCTGACTCTTGTGGAGAAAGGCACATTTTGTGGTCCAGAGAAGAGGCTGAGGAGAGTGGCAGGACAGGAAGTTCTTTGGACACACTAGGCCTGACATTTAACCTTTTCCTCCTCCTCCATACCGGGGAACCTAAATCCAGACACCCCAGTTTCATGCTGATTCTAAGAACATTTCTCTGGGTGGCAACTAGGCATCCAAAGATTTGAAAATAGTCAGCTGCCACAGGGTACCAGCTGCAGTTAGGAGCAAAAATAGAGCTCTGAGCAGTCTCAGAGCAGCCTGAAAGGTCTGCTGTTTGTCATTATCATCATCATCAATGGTTTTATTGAGTTCTGTTTGCAGAGAGCTGTATTAAGCACTTGGAAGAGTGCAATACAATAGAGTTGGTGGACTACTTCTTCGCTCACAATGAACTTATCATTTTCTCATCCTCTCCTCTCTCTTCTTCATCCGTTTTCCCATTACCTCTTCATTCTTTCAACCTCCTAAGTCCCTGGTCATTGACTCTTCTTCCTCTTCCCTCATCTGACTCTGAGCTCAGGGGAAAGGAGTAAGAAAAAGAAGGGCAAAGAGCGGAAAACCAGGGAAAAAGCAAGAGGGAAAGAATTAATGAGGGAATAGGGGAAAAAGAAAAGAGGATAATATAAGGAGAAGGAAGTTCCGTTTTTTTGATAGTCTTTATGCAGATCAAGCAGTTCAGATACACACACACATACAACCATCCACCCCTAAGGAGCCAGTCTCTTCAGTAACCAGTAAAGCTTCCTTTTTCGGATTGCCCATTAAAAACTATTTTAACATTCTGCCTTCTTATTTCTGTAGGTGTTTTTAAGTAGAGGCAAGAGCTCTGCTTTAATGCTGTTTTAATTGTTACAACTGGTTGGAATAAAGATGCCAATGCAGAGTACTTTAAAATTAAGAGTATGGGGATGAAGAAGAAAAGTAATTTTTGGTAGGTAATAAATGCTTATTCACCAGTAAGTTCTAGCAACGGCTTGCACTAGTCTATGCTACTAGCAGGCATTTTCACTTAAGATATAATGTATGTTTATCTTTGTTTATGGGACATTTTAAACTTTTAGATTTTATTGGTTTTGCACCTCAGATTATTCGTACAGGCCTTTGGCTATTTCTTTAGAACTAGTTCTGTATCGTTTTGAGTTGCTGCTGGAATTCTCACTCTTGGTTATCTCTGTGCTTCATTTAAAGCCATTTTTAAAGGGCAGTTCACCTTTTGCTGCTCATCGGTGATCTGAGAATCTATTGAAACTGAAAATTCCAAATGCACTCAAATTATTTTTAAGACGTCTGTACCTGTGATTCAGCTAAACTCTTTATCACTGCAGAAGCCATTAAATTAAGGTGGTTTTTATTCTTTTCCAGTTATATGCACGATTGCTTTGGTTATGTGATACTGGCATATGTGTTTGGCCCTTCTAAACTGTGAGCCCGTTGTTCGTTAGGGACCGTCTTTATATGTTGCCGATTTGTACTTCCCAAGTGCTTAGTACAGTGCCCTGCACACAGTAAGCGCTTAATAAATACGATTGAATGAATGAATGAAGGAAGGAAGGAAAGGAAAAAGAGAAATGAATAAGAAGAGAAGAATTGTAAGCATCTTGTAGGCAGGGAACACAGCCTGGGTGTTAGAGGACCTGAGTTCTAATCTCACCTCCACTGCTTGTCTGCTTTGCAATCTTGGGCAAGTCCCTTAACTTCTCTGTGCCTCAGTTTTCTCAACTGTAAAATGAGGATTTACTCCTCCTCCCTCCAATTTAGACTGTGAGCCTTATGTGGGAGAGGGACTGTGTCCAACATGATTACCTTGCATCTACCCAGTGGTGAGCTTAGCTGCCTTCCAAGCAGTTGACATGGGTTTGATTCCTTTGAGAAGCAGCGTGGCTCAGTGGAAAGAGCACGGGCTTTGGAGTCAGAGGTCATGGGTTCAAATCTCAACTCCATAAATTGTCAGCTGTGTGAGTCTGGGCAAATCACTTAACTACTCTGTGCCTCAGTTACCTCATCTGTAAAATGGGGATTAAGACTGTGAGCCCCACGTGGAACAACCTGATCACCTTATAATCTCCCCAGTGCTTAGAAAAGTGCTTTGCACAAAGTAAGCACTTAATAAATGCTATTATTATTATTATTATTGCTATTATCATTATTCTTACAATGACTGGCACATGGTAAGCACTTAACATATACTACTACTACTACCTGGTGAAGTTGCATTTATTTCATGCGGCTAAATATCAGTGAATATTTTCTTGCAAAAGTTTCGAGTGAATGCATGTGAATAACTAGGATTTTAAAGATGCCTCTTCCCTCATCCTAGAAATGGACTTAATTCAGTCCCTGAGGTCCTATCAACATTGGGAGGAAGTTTCAGACTTTTCTCTTTTTGGATTGTTTTGAAGGGTTTGGGAAATAAAATGTTCACTGTCTGTTCACTGCCCCTTCAGCTGTCCTTAGGCTTCTCAGAGTAACTCAAACATCCAAACTAGCATGATCAATCAACAACAAAGGCAATTTTCCAGCAGGAATGACCAAAGTGCCAAAGTAAGAATTCTCTCCTCTCTTTCATATCAAGGATAATGATTCTCACTAAGAGCCTTTTTAAAGAGCCTTGGTATCACTGGATTAAAAATCAATCAATCAATCATATTTATTGAGCACTTATTGTGTGCAGACCACTATCTAAGCTCTTAGGAGAGTACAATGTAACACAGTTGGTGGACACAGTCTCTGCCCATAAGGAGTTTATGTGATTTGCAAGACACAATACAAGGGACACATTTGAGATGGAAAGCTGAAATTTCACTCTGATTTGAAAATATACTTGGAAAAAAAAAAGCAACTGGAGTCTTTCAGTGGAAATCCTTTCAGTATATTTTTTGTAGGTATAATGAGCAGGAACCAATCTCTGCCGTGAATGGAGGGCCTCTCTAAAGACAACTAGAATCAGAGATTGCCCCATTAGCCCATGCAATCAAGACAACAAGATAGAGATAATGAGACACATTTATCAAGAGGTCTCTCACTATGTTTCCTGTAGGTCTGAAGAAAGGTCAGTTAAAGCTTAAACAGTCCCCTGTGGTGTGACAACCAGAGAATAGGCAACTCCAGAAGAAGCCTCCTTTTGAAAACGGGGGAAGTTTAATTATCATTTGAAAGCTGGAAGCAGTTCAGGGGGCAAGGATGTTTTCTTTCTTTTATGTGTGTCAAACAAGAAAAGAAAAAAATAGAAGAGTTTTTTGGCTTCTGAGAGTGAGCAGCCAAGGAATCAGGAGAGGATCTCCTCATCTGAAATGCTGTCTAGAAAGGGGCAAAGGAGATAGGATTCATTCATTCAATCACAATTACTGTATGTTGAGCACAGTATAAGTACTAAGTGCTTGGAGAGTATGATTCAGCAACAAATAGAGACAATCCCTATCTAACAGCAGGCTCACATTCTAGAATGGGGGAGACAGGCACTAAAACAAGTAAACAGGCATCAATATCCTCAATATAAATAAATAGACGTTGGAGGTGCATTAAGGTGAATGGAGCAGAGGAAGGAAATATTGAAATGGAAGTAGAGGCATAGGGAGAAAGAAGGGCTCTCCTGCAATATCAAGAAATTGCTGCCTGCTTAATTTCTGCTGCTTAAATCCTGCTGCCACTTAACCAGATTGTATTTTTTAATATTTCTAGGCCAGTCATAGGCAAACACCTGTTCTGATTTTATATCTGCACTGCAATTGCAGGTAATAAGAATAACAATTTATTATATTTTTTAAGTGCTTACCCTATGCCAAGCAATGTCCAGAGCACTGGGATAGATATAAGATAAGTACGTTGTACACATTCCCTGTTCCAGCTGGGGCTTGCGGTTTAAATAGGAGGGAAAACAGGTATTGATGATAATTTGATTGTTAGCCTGTTGTAGGCAGGATATACAGTTGTTCATTATTATATTGTACTCTTCCAAGCACTTACTACAGTGCTCTGTATACAGTTTGGGTTAAATAAATCCAATTGAATGAATGAAGCTGGAGGTTGTAAACTGACTACTATCTATGCCTTGAGGAAAATGTTCTTTTCAGACTGTGAGGAAACTTCAGTGGCTGCTTAATCTAAGTGTTCTGTCCTAGATCTAGATCTGTCATGACAGAATAGAGGTTTATATTTGTTAAATGTTTCTTTTCTGAAAAGCTCAATGTGTTTCACATATAACTCTTCACTATTCTTGTTTATTTACCAGTTCTACTGCTACATTATGAAGTTGGAAAAACTGATGGAAAGGAGTATAATGACTGTCCTTCAAACAATCAGTTTGATGTCCTGCCTACTAGGTCTAATTAGTGTCCTGGATATCATTGTTATTACTATTATTATGGTATTTGTAAGTGCTTACTATGTGCCAAAAACTCTTATAAGCACTGGGGTAGGTACTTCGTATGCAGATAAGATGTGTTCCCTGTCCCACATGGGACTCACAGTATAAGTTGTGGGGCAAATGGGTTTTGATTCTCCATTATATACATTCATTCATTCATTCAATCGCATTTGTTGAGCATACGGTGTGCAGAGCACTGTACTAAATGCTTGGGAAGTACAGGTTGGCAACATATAGAGAATATCCCTACCCATCAACTGCCTTACAGTCTAGAAGGGGGAGACAGACAATGCAACAAAACATGTAGACAGGTGTCAGGTCATCAGAATAAATAAAAATAAAGCTAGATGCATATTATTAGCAAAATAAATGGAATAGTAAATACGTATAAGATATCTTTAGGTATCAGGTCTAAAATTCAGCACCATGAATACATGAAGAAGCAATTTTATCTCCATTCATTCAATTGTGTTTATTGAGTGATTACTGTGTGCAGACCACTATACTAAGCACTTGGGAGAGGAGAATACAACAGTAAACAAATCCATTTATGGCCCACAAAGAGCTTACAGTCTAGCGTCTACAGTCTAAATCCTCATTTTCCAGTTGAAAATGCACAGAGTAGTTAATTGACTTGCCCAAGGTCACCTTGCTGGCAAAGGCAGTCAGGATTAGAACCCAGGTCCTCTGATTCCCAGTTCCATGCTCTTTCTACTAGACTATGCTACTTCGACAGGACAAACCGTAGTCCTCCACCTGAGGGACATGTTGAAACCCCCAAACAAACCATTCAAACACTGGGCAGGTGGTTACTATTTAATGAAAGAGCAGCCCTGCCAGAGCAGGGAGGAGGCTGAGGACTAGTCCTTCCAGAAGTAAATTCACTGCCATTTTTCTTGTTAATCATTGCCTTAGTATTGCTTTATCGCTTTGTCTCTGTCCTCTCCCCACATCTCTTAGATTATGAGCAAGCCAGGAACGTCTGTTTCAGTGCCCATGTAACACTTTCCCAAGTCCTTGTATAATGCAATAAATAATAAATAATTAAAATAATAATGGTAGTCACTTGACTAGGACATGAAAGGTAATGCAAACTTCCCAGGCATCCTGGGTTAGAGATGAGCAGTTTGCCTTTGGGAAACACAAAAAAGGGGAGTGTGGTGTGAAAGACAATGTGAGTGAAAGAGAAGGTGAGGATTATGACCTGTCTACAACCAAAAAAGGACAAGACAATTCTTCATCTAATCAGCAGACCAAAGATTTTAGTTTATTAAATCTTTGGCCAAACTAAACAACTCTGATGAAGAGGCAAAGAATAATCTACAGAATGCACAAGGCAGCAAGTGTAGGTATTTTCTAGAATAACTTTGTAACAATAATGATAATAATAATTATGATATTTGTTAAATGATTACTAGATGCCACACTCTGTAATAAACAAAAAAGTGTATTCAGTGCAAGCCAATTGAACACGGTGTCTGTCTTACATAAGGCTCACAACCAATCAATAAATCAAGGGGATTTAATAAACACTTCCTGTGCACAGAACACTGTACTAAGAACTTGGGAGAGTGCACAATATCAGAATTGGTAAGCGTGGAAGGCATGGTCCCAGCCCACAGGGTAAGAGGGTGGTTGAAATCATCTTCAGACACCTGCTTCCTTAAAGCCCTGTCTTTGTACTAGTGTACTCCTTCATTTCAGAATTTTTTAATGTATTCCACCCAACTGGAATATGTGTTGATTACTGGCAAGAGTGGTCATTGAAGATTGTATCTGTTGGGTAACATAATGTAACAGTTTCGTGATGAGTCTTTGGACAACTGACCATAAATGAAAGCATATTGACACCTATTTTCAGCTGGGAAAGTCACATTTCCCAGCCAAGTTAGAGGTTGGAAACAGCTTGTCACAAACTGCTCAGAAATCTTGCAATATTTTTTCACTTGTGAACAAACTAGATTTAATGGAAGACTGCCATCCCATAACTTTTTTTATCAGTATTTACTCAATTTGATGTAGTAATAATGATAATAATGGTATTCATTAAGCACTTACTGTGAACCAAGTACTGTTCTAAGCCCTGGGGTAGATACAGGGTAATCAGGTTATCCCATAGTTTTAATCCACATTTTACAGAGGTGGTAACTCTTCTCTGAGGCACAGAGAAGTTAGGTGGCTTGCTGAAGGTCACAAAGCAGACAAGTGGAAGAGTCAGGGTCAGAGTCAGAGGCAGAGTCAGACCCATGTCCTCTGCCTCCCAAACCCACTCTCTATCCATTAAACCATGCTGCATATCTTGATTTATTTATTATTAAATGCTTACTATGTGCCAAAACATTTATTCATTAACTCAATCATATTTATTAAGCACTTACTATCATCATCATCATCATCAGTCATATTTATTGAGCGCTTACTATGTGCAGAGCACTGTACTAAGCACTTGGGAAGTACAAATTGGGAACATAAAGACAGTCCCTACCTAACAGTGGGCTCACAGACTAAAAGGGGAGACAGAGAACTAAACCAAACATACTAACAAAATAAAATAAATAGAATAGATATGTACAAGTAAAATAAATAAATGGAGTAATAAATATGTACAAACAGATATACATATATACAGGTGCAGTGGGGAAGGGAAGGAGGTAAGATGGGGGGATGGAGAGGGGGACGAGGGGGAGAGGGAGGAAGGGACTCAGTCTGGGAAGGCCTCCTGGAGGAGGTGAGCTCTCAGTAGGGCCTTGAAGGGAGGAAGAGAGCTAGCTTGGAGGATGGGCAGAGGGAGGGCATTCCAGGCCCGGGGGATGATTTGGGCTGGGGGTCGATGGCGGGACAGGCGAGAACGAGGTACAGTGAGGAGACTAGCAGCGGAGGAGCGGAGGGTGCGAGGTGGGTGTAGAAGGAGAGAAGGGAGGTGAGGTAGGAGGGGGGAGAGGTCATGGACATCCTTGAAGCCCAGGGTGAGGAGTTTCTGCCTGATCAGCAGATTGATTGGTAGCCACTGGAGATTTTTGAGGAGGGTAGTAATATGCCCAGAATGTTTCTGTAGATCGAGAACGGAAGGGGACCAAGCACTGAACCTTGGAGAACCCCCACACTAAGAGGGTGGGAGGGGGAGGAGGAGCTTGCAAAAGAGACTGAGAATGAACGACTGGAGAGGTAAGAGGAGAGGATGGAGTCTGTGAAGCCAAGGTCAGATAGCGTGTTGAGGAGAAGGGGGTGGTCCACAGTGTCGAAGGCAGCTGAGAGGTCGAGGAGGATTAGGACAGAGTAGGAGCCGTTGGCTTTGGCAAGCAGAAGGTCATTGGTGACCTTTGAGAGGGCAGTTTCTGTGGAATGTAGGGGATGGAAGCCAGACTGGAGGGGGTCGAGGAGAGAGCTATTTTTGAGGAATTCGAGGCAGCGCGTGTAGACAACTCGTTCAAGGAGTTTGGAAAGGAATGGTAGGAGGGATATGGGGTGATAACTAGAAGGTGAGGTGGGGTCAAGAGAGGGTTTTTTTAGGATGGGAGAGACATGGGCATGTTTGAAGGCAGAGGGGAAAGAACCAGTGGAGACTGAGCGGTTGAAGATGGAAGTTAAGGAGGTGAGAAAGAATGGAGAGAGAGATTTCATGAGATGAGAGGGAATGGGGTCAGAAGCACAGGTGGCCGGAGTAGCACTTGAGAGGAGGGAGGAGAGCTCCTCTGAGGATACTGCTAGGAAGGATGGGAGAGTAGCAGAGAGTGTTGAGAGCCGGGGGGCTAGAGAAGGGGGGGAAGAGACTTTGGGGAGGTCAGACCTGACGAATTTAATTTTGTTAATGAAGTAGGAGGCCAGATCGTTGGGTGTGAGGGAAGGAGGAGGGGAGGAACCGGGGGCCTGAAAAGGGAGTTGAATGTACGGAAGAGCTGGCAGGGGTGACGGGCACGGGTGTCAATAAGGGAGGAGAAATAGTTTTGTCTGGCAGAAGCGAGGAGTGAGTTAAGGCTGGAACGGATAAACTTAAGGGAACGAGGTTGGCATGGTGTTTAGACTTTCGCCAGCAGCGTTCGGCCACTCGAGCATAAGAGCGAAGGAGGCAGACAGTGGCAGTGGTCCAGGGCTGTGGGTTAGTGGTACAAGAGCGACGAAGGGAAAGGGGAGTGAGTGAGTCTAGCTGAGCACCGCACTATGTGCAGAGCATTGTACTAAGTGCTTGGGAAGTACAAGTTGTCAACATATTGAGATGGTCCCTACCCAACTTCGGGTTCACAGTCTAGAAGGGGGAGACAGACAACAAAACAAAACATATTAACAAAATAAAATAAATAGAATAGTAAATTTGTACAAGTAAAATAAATAGAGTAATAAATAGGTACAAACCTATAAACAGGTGTTTTGGGGAGGGGAAGGAGGTAAGTCAGGGGGGATGGGGTGGGACAGAAGGGGGAGAAGAAGGAGGGGGCTTAGTCTGGGAAGGCCTCCTGGAAGATGTGAGCTCTCAGTAGGGCTTGGAAGGGAGGAAGAGAGCTACCTTGGTGGTTATGCGTAGGGAGAGCATTCCAGGCCAGGGGAAGGACGTGGGCCAGGTGTTGACAGCTGGACAGGCAAGAACGAGGCACAGTGAGGAGGTTAGCTGCAGAGGAGCAGGGGGTGTGGGCTGGGCTGTAGAAGGAAAGAAGGGAGGTGAGGTAGGAGGGGGCGAGGTGATGGAGACCTTTGAAGCCGAGAGTGAAGAGTTTTGCCTGGTACATAGGTTGGAGATTTTTGAGGAGGGGAGTAACATGCCCAAAGCATTTCTGCACAAAGATGATCCGTGCAGCAGCGTGAAGTATAGATTGAAGTGGGGAGACACATGAGGATGGGAGATCAGAGATGAGGCTGATGCAGTAATCCAGCCGGGATAGGATGCCCCTGTACTAAGTGCTGGTTTAGAAATGAAATGATGAGGTTGGACACTGTCTTTGGCCCATTTGGGTCTTTAAGCCTAAGAAGAAGGGAGAAGAGGTATTTAATTGTAGATATTGAATTGCAGAATTTTGCAGAGAAGGAAACTCAGGCCAGAGAAGGTAAGCAATTTACCCAAGATCACAGAGCAGGAAAGTGGCAGAATTGGAGCTAGAACCTATGTTCTCTGATTCACAGGCCCCTGTGCTTTCCAGGTTGCTTCTCCTCAACCTGGTTGTGCCCATGAATTAAGGACTCCCAAATCCTACCCTCTCCCTGACTTTCCCATGATGATGACACTACCATCCTTCCCGTCTCAATAAGCCCACAACCTTGGTGTAATCCTCGACTCCACTCTCTCATCACCCCTCACATCCAAGCCATCACCAAAACCTGCTGGTCTCAGCTCCGCAACGTTGCCATGTTCCGCCCTTTCCTCTCCATCCAAACCGCTACCCTGCTCGTTCAAGCTCTCATCCTATCCCGTCTGGACTACTGCATCAGCCTTCTCTCTGATCTCACAGCCTCGTGTCTCTCCCCACTTCAATCCATACTTCATGCTGCTGCCCAGAATGTCTTTGTCCAGAAACGCTCTGGGCATGTTACTCCTCTCCTCAGAAATCTCCAGTGGCTACCAATCAATCTGCGCATCAGGCATAAACTCCTCACCTTCGGCTTTAGGGCTCTCCATAATCTCACCCCTCCTACCTCACCTCCCTTCTCTTCTTCTCCAGCCCAGCCCACACCCTCCGCTCCTCTGCTGCTAATCTCCTCACCATGCCTCATTCTCGCCTGTCCCACAATCGACCCCCTGCCCATGTCATCCCCTTGGCCTGGAATGCCCTCCTTCCCAACGTCCACCAAGCTAGCTCTCTCCCTCCCTTCAAGGCCCTACTGAGAGCTCACCTCCTCCAGGAGGCCTTCCCAGACTGAGCCCCCTCCTTCTTCTCCCCCTCCACCCCCCGATCTTACCTCCTTCCCTTCCCTGCAGCACCTGTATATATGTAGATATGTTTGTACATATTTATTACTCTATTTATTTATTTATTTTACTTTTACATATCTATTCTATTTATTTTATTTTGTTAGTATGTTTGGTTTTGTTCTCTGTCTCCCCCTTCTACACTGTGAGCCCACTGTTGGGTAGGGACTGTCTCTATATGTTGCTAACTTGTACATCCCAAGCCCTTGGTACATCAATCGTATTTATTGAGCGCTTACTGTGTGCAGAGCACTGCATGCAGTAAGTGCTCAATAAATATGATTGATTGATTGACTCTTTGGTAAGACGATTTTACCTCAGCAGCAGCAGGATCAGCAGAATTGCAGTGTCCCTCACAGCTCCAGGGATGGGCCGATTTTGTAGGTCTTTGGACACTTCATGATGATGTTAATTCACTAGTGCATAGTCTAGCTAGATGGCCTGATAGTGAACCAATCAATTTTCTTTGAGGCATTGATATTGATTCCCAATCAAGACACTTACTGATTTAAAATCATTGAAAAAGGGCCAGGCTGGCATGTGACACAGGAGCATGGATAATGCAGCAGGCTGGTCATCTTTCCTATACCAAAATGGTGTGTGGTCTAGTGGAAAGAGCCTGGGAGTCAGAGGATCTGTATTCTAATCCAGGTTCCATCACTTGCCTGCTCGAGGAACTGGGGCAAGCCACTTAACTTGGGGTGTCAGCTTCATCATTGTAAAATGGGGATTAAATACCTGTCTTCCATCCCCTGAAAACAGATAGACAGTAATGCTGCCTCTCTGGGAACCAGCATTTGCTCTCCTCCTCACCACTGAGGAGATTCCGTCCTATCTTGCCTTTTGCTACCCAGATGGAAAAGAGAAAATACTTACAGAATGAAGCATCCACAAAAACCCGGGAAGACTGATGGCTGCTGAAATAGTTGCTGTGGCTGAGGGTGGGGCCCAAACTCTGAGTTCGAGGAACACGAATGCTGCTCCTCCATCCACAGTCCTTTGTTGTGTAATTTTTTTAATTTGTGTATTAGTCTGAGCTGTGTTTTAATATCTCTTCTTTACTGATGTGTCTATTTCCAATCACCTCTCACCACTTATATTCTTAAATGATATACTTTCCGAGGGATAGGGACCATGTCTAATTTCCACCTGTGTAGTCACTCCCAGTGTTTAGTACAGTGCTCTGTACACAGTAGGCACTTAAATACTACTACTTTTACTAGTATGAGTACTACTACCACTACTTGGTACATGTAGGACAGGGACTGGATCTGATTTAATGGGATTGTATCTGTCCCACTACTTGACACTTAGTAAACACTTAGCAAATACCACACATATCATTATCAAACCTGCCCTTAGCAAAATGTATTAATTCCTCTGATGAGCCCTGTGATCCAGGTAAGTATTTTCACTCAGTTTCAGAAGTGTTTGGAGATTGAGTTGCTGACTGTATGCTAAAGGAAGAGAGGGGTTTAAGATTTGAAACTTTGTATTCCTGACTCCTATTTTTAGGTGCTACTCCACTCTTCCCTTGAACTTTTTGTCCAATAATTGCTTCCCAGTTTCCCAGGTGTAAACATGATACCATGACTAAGGATCAATTAGAGGAAGACATCTGAATCATCCAAAGTCTTCTTAAAAATATCCAACTTTTCAGGGATGTATTAACCAATGGGAGGTTTGTTCAGCCGTATCTTGGACAGGGATATAGTTTGTGTCCTTGGGAGAAGATCTCTAAGGGTTCTTTGGTTGTCAGAGTGCCCATTGATAGCCAGTGTGGGTCGGGGGTGAGGGGGGACAGTGTTGACTATTGGTTTCTTACTCACTCACTCACTCACTCATTCATTCATTCAACCTTATTTGTTGAGCACTTACTGTGTGCAAAGAATTGAACTGAGTGCTTGGAAAGTACTATTCGGCAACAAATAGAGACAATCAATACCGTTAGCAAACCTCCCACCGATCTTTCCTAAAAATATTAATATTATTAATTATTGTATTTGTTAAGCACTTATTGTTTGTTAAGCATTGTACTAAGCTCTGGAGAAGATACAAGATAATCAGTTTGGACACAGTTCCTGTCCTTATTGGCTTCGCAGTGTAAGTAGGTATAACAGGTATTGAATCCTCATTTTACTGATGTTTAAACAACTTAATTGAGGCACAAAGAAATTAAATGACCTGATTTTTGTCTATTCATTTTGACACTAAGCCTGTTCAGTCGGTGGCAAAATATACTTGTTTGTGTGGATTTGCTGCTCTTTAATCATATTCTGCCTTTTTGTCTTTCATTTCTTCCTATCATGCTGAGCCTCTGAGCTTGAGCCTAATTCTAAACTCTCCTGGGCCTTGAAAATTAGTTCAACATATTCAAACTCCTTCCCCATTCCGTCGATTAAGATCTTTGGACACTTCATGATGATGTAATGGGAAATATCAGTACTACAGCTCCTAACCCTGTAGAGCTAGCATCTGTCTTATCCAAACGAACTCCTGTCATGCAAGCCAACCCAAACAATTCCATCCTTTTTGCTCTTGTTTCCTTTCTGTCCTCTCCTTCCTCCTTCCCCTTCTCCTTCGAATAATAATAATAATTAATAATTATGGTGTTTTTTAAACACTTACTATGTGCTGGGCAGTGTCCTAAGTTCTGGGATGGGTATAAGCAGATCAGGACCCCATCCCACATGGGTCTCACAGCCTCCATTCCTATTTTACTGATGAAGAATCTGAGGCACAGACAATTGAAGTGACTTGCCCAAGGTCACACAGTAGACAAGTGGTGGAATCAGTATTAAACCCATTACCTCTGACTCCCGGGCTTATGCTCTATCCACTAAGTCATGCTGCTTCTGTCCTTCTAATTGTCAGGTGGGCTGGGGGTCTGCTGGCTTGATAATTTCTTACTGTCCACAGAAGAATGAGGTAAACTTCAAGATGCCTTGGCTTCCCATCCTGAAGAGATAATAATAATTACAATATCTGTTAAGAGCTTACTACGTATCAAGCAGTGTTCTGAGCATTAGCGTGTATATAAGTTAGTCAGGTCCCCATCTCAGGGTAAATTAGGTGGGAGAACAATTATTTCATGCCTGTGATAACACAGTTGAGGAGTCTGAGACACAATGAAGTTGAGTGGCTTGACCAAGGCCATAAAACTGCAAGTGAGAGAGGCAGGACTAGAACCCAGATCCTCCTACTCTCCAGCCCATGTTCTTTCCCCTAGGTCATGGTGCTTTCCTGATCCTACCCATTCAACTCTTAGCAGAGGCAAAGGCAGAGCGGATATATCCCTGAGCAAGCATTCCATGAGAAAAATGGCTCTGACTGTTTATCTTTTATAATAATGAAAATAATGATGACATTTGTTAAGCACTTACTATGTGCAGAGCACTGTTCTAAGCACTGGGGAGGATACAAGGTGATCAAGTGGGGCTCACAGTCTTAATCCCCATTTTACAGATGAGGTAACAGAGGCACAGAGAAGTTAATTGACTTGCCCAAAATCACACAGCTGACAGTTGGTGGAACATGGATTTGAACCCATGACTTCTGACTCATGACCTCTGCTCTTTCCACTGAGCCACGCTGACCCTCTGCCCTTCTTCATTATGCATTGTTAGATGGTGATGCGGCAGATAAATTAGAAATGACCTTAAGGTAGACTCAGACTATGGGGCAACCGAAGGAATCCTAAAATCTTCTTGCTGGCAGAGTGCTAAGTAAACAGCAGCAACACCTACTTGTGTGGGTGGCAATTAATTAACTCAATCAGTCAGATCTACCAGCAAAATCTCTTTCTTTTTGTTCCTTGTCTTGGCACAGTTGCTGGGGATTTTTTTTTCCCCTTCTTGCAGCCTAGCACACATAAACAGTAGGTTAAATGCCATCAGTTAGGGTTGAGGTGACTATTTTTCTTTTTTGATTTTTTCTCATGTTACTTTCCCCCTGCTCGCTCTGGGATATTGTTCCTGCACAGTGAACAGGTTATTAAGCACTTTCCTCTCTGGCTTCAGATCCTGAGTAAGAAGGGCAAAAGACATTTGGTTAGGTTTGGAGATTTAAACAAAAAAGGCTAAAAACAAACATATGTTTAAATTCACCTCTTCCAGAACACAACTTATTTTCTCTTAAAAGAGTGCATAAAAAGAGTCCTTGGGATATTTAGCAAACATGTACTGCTTACATTAAAAAAATGGTAACTTTAGAAAAAATGAATCAGAAATGTGGTATAGGAATTAAATGGCTCAGTTATTCATGTGTTTAAAGACTGAAGATAAAAAGTCCTTAGCAAAATTCACTTGAGGCTTTACTGAACCATAACACTTGAAAAATGATTCGCCCAAATCCAGAAAGCAATGTACTTCATCCATTTTGCAGAGCAGAAATTCATCTTTTACTTCTGAAACCCAAGTGTGAACTGAGTTTAGGCCTGTGCCTTACTCCTGGTTTGCCATTGGGGCTGAATTTTTTTTAGAGGAACTGATAATTTCAAAATGAGATTTATAAAAACCCTCAATAGTTCAAATTCGTTAGATTGATTGTACCAGTGTAGCCAAACTGAGTTATTCATTAATGCTTCTAAAGTGCTTGCATTCATTCATTCATTCCTTCATTCATTCAATTGTGTGCAGGGCACTGTACTAAGCGCTTGGGAAGTACAAGTTAGCAACATATAGAGACTGTCCCTACCCAACAACGGGCTCACAGTCTAGAAGCGGAAGACAGACAACAAAACATGTGGAGAGGTGTCACGTTATCAGAATAAATAGAAATAAAGCTTGCATAAGATTATCACTTGGGGAATTATAAGGTGCTCGTCACACTTGCTACTGATCCCCACTGTGGTTTTGCCACTGCTGAATCCTCCTGAATTGAAGAACAATTTTCTAGCAATGCACATCTCTCTGGATAGAAAGCAACACAATGTGAGACCAAATAGTTATGCACATTCATGAGAAGTGAAACAGCACGGCCTAGTCGATTGAGCATGGACTTGGGAGTCAGAAGGTCTTATGTTCTAATACCAGCTCCAGGACTTGTCTGCTGTGTGACCTTGGACAAGTCACTTAATTTCTCTGGGCCTCAGTGACCTCATCTGTAAAATGGGGATTAAAACTGTGAGCCCCATGGACTGACAGGGACTGTGTCCAAACTGATTATCTCATATCTACCCCAGCATTTGGTACAGTGCTTGGCACATGGTAAGTGCTTAGCAAATATCAAAATTCTAATAATAACAGTGGCATTTGTCAAGTGCTCATTTTCCAAATATAGGCATTGGTACAGAATAATTGGGTTGGTCACAGTCCCTATGCCACATGAGGCTCCCAGTCTAAGAGGAAAAGAGAATAGGCATTTAATTCACATTTGACAAATGGGGAAACGGAAGCATAGAAAAGTTAAGTGAATTACCTCAGGTCACACTATACGCAAGTGGCAAAGTTGAGACTTTCAGGAGGAAAAGAGCAGTCCATTGCTTGTTTCACTTGTTTCATGCTGTTCTCATATCCAAATATGTTGAGTGAAATGGTTAAATAAAGGTAGGGACTTGGAGAGAAGAGCTTATAAAATTGGGGTGAGAGCTAAAACATGAGTAGTCTTCATCATAGGCTTTGTCAAGGGTGTACCCCTGGTTTACAGGACAACTGAGCAAATTTCACCCTTTCCTTCTCATGTGGGAATTACAGTTCAAGACCTCCCTCCTACTGGAAACAGATTATAATGCCAGGCAGTTTTGTTCCAGCACAATGCCTCCACCACCATGGCCAAGTCTCTTGTTAGGGCTATGTAATTTCTTGCTGTAATTACCACAACCTTCTTCCTGCTTCATCTGTCCACCTTTAGTAATTTGATTAACCAGAAATACTGCCATCTAAATGATTCTTTAGTCCCACTACTTGGACCATATTCCACAAAACACTCCAAAGATTTCATCATTCATTCAATCGTATTTATTGAGTGCTTCCTGTGTGCAGAGCACTGTACTAAGCGCTTGGGAAGTAGAAATCAGCAACATATAGAGATAGTTCCTACCCAACAATGGGGTCACAGTCTAGAAATTCACTCAGTCATACTTATTGAGTGCTTATAGTGTGCAGAGCAGTAAGCACTAAGTACTTGGAAAGTACAATTTGGCAACAGATAATTATTAACCACAGTGGATATGGCAGGGACCTGGGAGTCAGAAGGTCCTAATCCTGGCTCTGCCACTTGTCTGTTGTGTGGCCTTGGTCAAGTCACTTCACTACTCTGGGCCTCAGTTACCTTATCTGTAAAATGGGGATGAAGACTGTGAGCCCCATGTGGGAGAAGGGACTGTGTCCCACCCGAATTGGTTGTATCCAAACCAAGTGCTTAGGACAGTGTCTGGCACATAGTAAGCACTTAAGATTGCTTGTATGCACCCCAGCACTTAGGACAGTGCGTGGCACACAGTAAATGCTTTAGATTTCTTGTATCATCTACCATGTCAGTCCCCATCTGGGTATGAAGCTCTTCCAGCCACTAGCCCCACCCCACTTCTAATAACAACAATAATAATAGTAATAATAATAATAATAATAATAATAATAATAATAATAGCATTTTTTAAGTGCTTACTATGTCCCAGGCACTGTACTAAGTGCAGAGGTGGATTCAAGAAAATCCGGTCCCTGTCTCTGTCCCATGTGGGACTCACGATCTCAATCACTATTTAACAGATGAGGTAACTGAGGCTTAGAGAAGTGAAGTGACCTGCCCAAGGTCAGACAACAGAGAAGGGGTGGACTCAAGGTTAGAACCATCTAATCCATTCTTGACTTTTAAATCACGCAACTTCAGGCCTTCTGTGCTAGTTAAATGACTTTAGTTCCAATTTAGTTTATCTAGTATATATCATCCTATATGGACTGCTTTCTGGTTCTCAGCTCATGCTGTGCCATACTCTCACTTTCTATTCTGTACAAAACTATGTAAACTGTCTGTTCATTCACTTTATCTCCTTCCACAAATAAGTAAATCTCTTGTGGGTAAGGAGCCCATCTGTGATTAACCCTACTAACACTTCAGACTCTAGTTCTATACTTTTCACCTCATGGCAGCCGACAGTCTCCATGATAACCATTACGATACTTTTTAAACCTTGCCTGAACCACAAAGTATTGGACTCAGTTTTGCATAATTCTCTCATTATCTTATGTTTCCCTTTCATTTTAGGAAATTTTATCTTTTCTTGTTCAATTCTACTCTACTCCCCTCTACTCCCCTCACACTGATCTGTGAATCTCCTTGGCCATTTCAGATAAACTTACAATTGTTATTGGTATTATAAACTTATAATAATTATGATGAAGTCCTTGTAATTTCGTCTGAGGAATGATTTCACTTTAGAATTTTCAGCTTTAAGAGGGCAGTCTAAACACTGAAGGAACCATTAAAACCAAGTTGAGAGAAATGAATCTAGATTTTTTTGAAAACAAAATACTGGGCAAGATTGAATTTAATTTAAGACAAATGCAGTTCTGTAAATGCTAATTTTAAGCATGCCACAAATTTGTGAAAATCGTACTCAGTAATCTATTCTCTTGGGAGGAGTCACAGCATCTGTTTTGCTTCAGTGGCAATATTGGCCAGTAGGCAGAGTAGAAAGAAGGAAAAACCAAAATACTGACAAGTTGAAAATTCAGGGTTTCCCTATCAAAAGTACAAAGAATGTTTTCAAACAGTGAATAGAGAGGGAGTGGTGTTACTTGGGAAAACCGAACCCACTGAATTTTCCTAATGGCAGAGGCAGGGGTTGAAACTGTGGACTTATAATGCAAAATAGTTAAGTTGACTAAATTAAATTGCTAATTTAGAAAGCCTTAATAGGGAACCTTCCTCCTCCTCCTTTTATCTGAAGCTCATTACCCAAGGACTAAAAAACAGCATTTCACAGAAACATGAACTTCATCTTTGGCCCCAGTGGGAAGCTCACTGATATAAACATCCCTCCCCATCGTGGTCACTGACAATAACATTGGCCCCTGAGTTGAATATAGCTCATTTAGCCCTGAAATTTATTCAGAGTTGTATCACAAGAAAGAATGTGTATTTCTCGAAGCTTAAAAATCCACAGTTGCTGCATAAAAGAGGAGAAGCATCAGAGATGGGGCAGAAAGGACTCTCTGGGAGAGGGAAACCATGGTGGAAGGATGCAGGGAGCTCCCAAGAACTCGAGAGTTTTCATGACGTGAAGTGCTTTTACAGTGGTGGGAAGGCTGAAACATAATGCAGAGGGTCAAATCCTTTAGTATGTGAATTTGTTGGCTGCTGGGTCCCAAGGTATATCAAGCAGCATTCCTCTCCCACAAATAGCATGGCAGCTCTGTCTTCTCTGACTAAACAGTCTGGCATCCCTTCTGCTCCAGATGCCATTAAATGTAAAGACCTGAACTTACTTTTTTCAGCAGACTAGTTCCTGCTGGCCTCAAATTGCAGCGAGTTAATTACACAGCATGCAGCTTTCTTTTAAATATCCCTACAGTTACACTGACTTTCTAACTGCCATCAATCAATGGTAGAACAAGAAAATATCTGTTGCAGTTGACTTAGGCTATCTAGTCCATCAAAGTTTCAATATAAACCGTTTAGAGGATCTTCCCAGTGCAAGCTGAAATGGAGAGTTGGCAATTATCCATTGAATGAGGGGCTAAAATCAAGTGGTTTGAGGCACTGTGATGTCTGAAGTCAGTTTTTATTGAAATTACAGCAACATTGAAAAATGTGGAGAAGATTTATCTCCATGAGAGATAGAATAGGACTTCCAGAGCCAGATTTGCCTCTTGAGTTCCACGGATTTGGCTTTTGTCATTAAGATTTATCTTCTGGTCACTCTCCCAACCTTTGAGATTGGAGTTACAGCCATCTGATTGCTTCTCTCTCCCTGTCTGCCCATCTGTCTGTCTGTCTGTCTCTGTCTCTCTTTCTCTCTCTCTGTTTACTTTTCTTCTATTTTTCTACTCCATGACTGCAGCTTGTGTCTCTGCCTCTCTCTTCTCAAGTGTCATGCCCACTGCACTGATCTGCTCCTAGTTTAGCTAATAACTGAGATGAACTGCCTAATGGGAAGATAATGATGCTGTAAAAGTTAATGGCCTTGTGATTAACCAGATGAGGTACACTGTGGTACCAGAGGTCGATGGTGATTGGTCTCAGGAAACAAACTTTTCATTACATGTTGGTCCTCCATGTACTATGGCTTCATTGTTTCCGTGTTTAGAATACCATCTCCAATCTATCCCCAAGAGCAAGTTACCTCAAGGTCAAACCCTTTCTGGGACCTTGTTTGATTTTCATGGTTGAGATTGTCTGAGTAGGAAAAAAAATGGTCACAATCAATTAATCAATCATATTTATTGAGCACTTACTATGTGCAGAGTACTGTACTATATGATATCATAGTGTCAGTAGACATGTTCCCTGCTTGTGAGAAAACAAGTCTAGAGGGATAAGCTCACAGTCTAGAGGAATAAATGGACTTTAATGTATTAATAATAATTATGGTACATTTTAAGCACTTACTATGTGCCAAGCACTTTTCTAAACTCTGGGGTAGAAACAAATAAATTAGGTTGGACACAGACCCTGTCCTGCATGGGGCTCACAGTCTTAATCCCCATGTTACAAATGAGGTAACTGAGGAAGTGACTTGCCCAAGATCACACAATAGACGTGTGGCAGATCTGGGATTAGAATCCAGGCCCTTCTGATGCCCAGGCCCATGATGTATCTACTAAATCATGCTACTTCTACTTATTCATAGATAAACAAATAAATTACCAATAAGTACATAAATTCTGTGGGTCTGAGGGAGGGGAATAAAGGGTACATCTAAGTGCAAGGGTTTGCAGACAGGAATGGGAGAAGAGAAAATGATGGCTTAGTTGGGGAAGGCTTCTTGGAGATGTGCTTTTAATAAGGCTTGCTCTATGTTCCAGTAACTAGTAAGCATGCCAAAGTCTCACATGTTAATTGCTAATTGAATAGCTGATGGTGTTTTGGCCCAGTGAGTAGTTCCAATCAGACAGACTAGTTATCAGAGCCAATCCCAGCACCCAAGAAACCAATATTTAGACAGCTGTTTGCTTTCTGGTCCTAGTCCCATTTTAGGATTGTTCTCAACTAGCATAAGGTGGGGATGTATCCCCACTTCCCTCCAATATTGGATGTGTGTCCTTGAAATACTATAGTGGGAAACAATGGAAGATGTTGGATAGAGATGAAGCATTTGTTTCTACAGGCAGTAAATCAATCAATGGTATTTATGAAGCACTTACCCTGTGCAGAACCCTGGAACAAGTGCCTGGGAAAGTACAGTAAAAAATAGTTGATGGAGACAGTTCCTACCCTTGATGGGTTTACAATCTAATCTCCAAATTTACAACAAGGCTGTCCTCGTTTGGTTTTTTTTTTTCATCTGTTTTGGACCTTGGTCACCTACATGGTTTTAGGAGACTCAGATGAGAAATACATGTCTGAATTTCAGCCTATATTAGGGAGGATGTTAATAATTAGGGGAAGCTTTGTGATGAAGATGAGAATTTCCAGGTGACCAGCCTCTCATCTTAATTCTGTGTTCTCTCTGAAGGGTTTAATAAATACTTGTTCACTGACTGGAGCTTCTCAGCCCTAGGCTAACTTGGGGTCCTGAATGTTTTAGGCCACACAAATTGACGCCATGGATGGGACTACTCTTTCACATCTGCAATAGGAATGGGAATGATAAAACCGACTTGCCTGAAATTTACAGGTTTGTTTATTGAACAATTCAAGTGACCAATCATTTTATCTTTTATTTTTGTAATGGTATTTGGTAAGCACCTAATATCTGCCAGGCAATATAGTAAGCATTGGAGTAGATACAAGATCATCAGTTTGGACACAATCCATGACCCACAAGGATATACAATCTTAATCCCCATTAAATTACAAGTGAGGTACCTGAGGCACAGAGAAGTTAAGTAACGTGCAAGGTTGCACAGCGGACAAGCAGCAGAGTAGGGATCAGAACCTAGGTTCTCTGGCTCACAGGACAGTGCTCTTTCTGCTAGGTAGCACTGCTTCTTCTGTTGATTCCTCTTCTCTGTTCCTCTCATATTTTCTGTGCATTTCCTCAAAATTCCTGCCTTATTATGCAAACAATCTGAAGGGCTGTCCACTCAGTGACTGTCAACTTTTTGAAGTGTGGAAGGACTGGGCACTTTCCCCATGTCCTTTATCAGAACAGAAGGAAGAGAATAGAGTATCTAATCAATCAAGTAATTATACTGATTGAGTGTTTAGTGTGTGGATTTGAACCCATGACTTCTGACTCCAAAGCCTGTGCTCCTTTGTGCATTTGATTTTGGCCCCACAACTCTTAACGTACGTATCTGAAAATGATTTATATTGATGTCTCCTCCCCCTCCATATTGTAACTTCATTGTGGGTAGGGAATGTGTCTTCCAGCTCTGGATTGTTCCTCTCCTCAGTGCTTAGTACCGTGGTCATCTTATAGTGAGTGCTCAATAAATACCATTGATAGATTGATTGATTAGAGCAAAGAATCACTGGATAGTGTTTGAAAGGTGACTTGCAGGGCTTGACTCTAGGACTACTTCAGTGTCGGGTTGCCTAGGGTTTACCAACTCTAATTAATTAATGATGGCATTTGTTAAGCACTGACAATGTGCAAAGCACTGTTCTAGGAGCTGGGGGGATAAAAGGTGATCAGGTTGTCCCATGTAGGGCTCACAGTCTTCATCCCAATTTTACAGATGAGGGAACTGAGGCTCAGAGAAGTTTAATGGCTTGCCCAAGGTCACACAGCAGACATGAGGTGGAGCGGGATTCGAACCCATGACCTGACTCCAAAGCCCATGCTATTGTAGTCTCCCAAGTGCTTAGCACACAGTAAAAGCTCGAATATCGTTGATTGATGTTCATTCATTCATTAGATTGTATTTATTGAGCTCTTACTGTGAGTTATGGGAGGCCAACTTACCCCTCCAGGCACCTGCTGGGGAAATTTACCGGTAAAGGTCCTGAGGAGTCGGAGGCCATTTTGCCCTTCCAGTCGCCTGCTGAAGGAATTCATGGTAAATATGGTGAGGAGTTGGAGGCTGTTTTGGTCTTCCAATCACCTGCTCAGGGAATTTACAGTAAATGTGGTGAGTTAGTGGAGGCCATTTTGCCCCTTCAGTCACTCGCTGAGGGAATTTATGGTAAAGGGGCTGAGAAGTTGCAGGCTATATTGGTCTTTCAGTCACTTGCTGAGGGAATTCATGGTAAGTGTGGTGAGGAGATGGAGGCCATTTTGCCCCCCCCACCCCCCCACCCCCCAGTCACCTGCTTAGGGAATTTACAGTTAGCGGGAAGCAACATGGCCCACTGGATAGAGCACAGTCTTGGGAGACAGAAAGGACCATGGGTCTAATCCTGACTCCCACCACTTGTCTGTTGTGTGACTTTGGGAAGCAGCTTGGCTCAGTGGAAAGAGCCTGGGCTTTGGAGTCAGAGCTCATGGGTTCTAATTCCGGCTCCGCCAATTGTCAGCTTCACTTCTCTGGGCCTCAGTTACCTCATCTGGAAAATGGGAATTAAGACTGTGAGCACCCCGTGGGACAACCTGATCACTTTGTGACCTCCACCGTGCTTGGAACAGTGCTTTGCACATAGTAAGTGCTTAATAAATGTCATTATTATTTGGGCAAGTCACTGCACTTCACTGCACCACAGTTATCTCTTCTCTCAAATGGACATTAAGACTGTAAGCCCCATGTGGGACAAAGGACTATGTCCAACATAATTAACATGCCTCTGCCCAGTACTTAGTGCAGTGCCTGGCACATAGTAAGTGCTTGATAAATACCATAAAAAACAAAAAAGGTGGCAAGGAGTTGGAGGCCACCCTGCTCACTTACCTTGGCTTGGGCAGAGCCCAGGGAGGAACTGAAGTGTGAAGGAGCAAGGGAAGAGTGGTGAGTCACAATTTTTTTTAGAGATTCATTCATTGTTAGTCATTTATTGAGTGCTTACTGTGTGCAAATCACTGTACTAAGTGCTTGGGAAGCATCCAATAGAACAGTCAACAGACACATTCCCTACCCAAAAGGAGCTTACAGTCTAGAGATCCCTCTTGGAATTCCATCAATCAGTTTCACAGCAAAAAGTCATGTTCATTTGATGGGGTTTTTTTTGTATGCGTATTTCCTCGTAAAAGAATCATGTTTATTGTTAGTATCATTTTATAATTCCCTCTCCATTAATCTCGTTCATCTAATTCCCTAGATATTTCAAAATGGTATCCCTCTGTAGTTTTGCTCTCGGTAAACAGGTTGCTAGGCAGGCATGGGCTTATCCCTCTGGAAATGGAATGGTGACAATTATTTAAAGGGGTTTAATTACTAAAATTAATTTAAAAGGGAGCTTCTGGTAATTCATCAAATGGGCTGGGTTAACAGAGTGCTTTATTAATAGGTGAGGAGTGAGAAATTAAAGTTGCAGAGATGACCCTATTTGTAATTAACAGACAGAGTGGCAGGAGGTAGAGAGGTAATAATAATAATACTAACAATAATAATAATAATAATAATAATAATAATAATAATAATAATGACATTTATTAAGCGCTTACTATGTGCAAAGCACTGCACTGAGCGTTGGGGAGATTACAAGGAGATCAGGTTGTCCCATGGGGGGCTCACAGTCTTAATCCCCATTTTACAGATGAGGGAACTGAAACCTAGAGAAGTTAGGTGACTTGCCCTAAGTCACACAGCTGACAGCTGGCAGAGTACTAAGATAAGACATCAAACACCAGAAAGTGAAGAGGTAAATTAGAAATTGCGCAAAACAGGGAAAGGCGGGAGTGTTGGAGTAGATTTTGATCCCTCCCCTCTAAAGAAGGGTAAGTTCTTAAAGATGATTTATCTCTTGGTTGGCCTTGGAAAAAAGGAAATGGTCAGTCCATCATTGGACTAGGCATCTTCTAGACTGTGAGCCCACTGTTGGGTAGGGACCGTCTCTATATTTTGTCAACTTGTACTACCCAAGCGCTTAGTACAGTGCTCAGCACACAGTAAGTGCTCAATAAATACGATTGATTGATTGATTGATTGACTGGTCACATGATGAGAGTTTCTCAGAATGATCTATTTCTTTCGTCCCGAAGGGGGAATAATAATAATAATAATAATAAAATAATAATAATAATAATAACAATAATAATAATAATAATAATAATAATGGCATTTATTAAGCACTTACTATGTGCAAAGCACTGTTCTAAGCGCTGCAGAGGATACCAGGTGATCAGGTTGTCCCACATGGGGCTCACAGTCTTCATCCCCATTTTACAGATGAGGTAACTGAGGCAAAGAGAAGTTAAGTGACTTGCCCAAAGTCACACAGCTGACAATTGGTTTGGATTCGGCATTTGATCCCATGACCTCTTTCTCCAAAGCCCTTGCTCTTTTCCACTGTCATGCTGAATCCATTCCCTGTCTGTCCCTTGGATTTCAAGTCACTCTTTTCCCTCTTCAAAGCCCTACTGAAGGCATTCCTTCTCCAAGAGGCCTTCCCAGACTTAGCCCCCTTTTCCTCAGTTCCCCCTCCCTTCCGCCTCACCTCAACTCGCTCCCTTTGTCTCCCCGACCCACAGCACTTACGTATATATCTATAATTCTAGACTGTGAGCCCACTGATGGGTAGGGACCGTCTCTATATGTTGCCAACTTGTACTTCCCAAGCGCTTAGTACAGTGCTCTGCACACAGTAAGTGTCAATAAATATGATTGAATGAATGAATAATTCTACTTATTTATGTTGATGCCTGTTTGTTTTGATACATATACATATGTATATATTTTTGTACATATTTATTACTCTATTTTACTTGTACATATTAATTCTATTTATTTTATTTTAATATGTTTTGTTTTGTTGTCTGCCTCACCCTTCTAGACTGTGAGCACACTGTTGGGTAGGGACTGTCTCTATATGTTGCCAACTTGTACTTAAGCACTTAATACAGTGCTCTGCACACAGTAAATGCTCAATAAATACGATTGAATGAATATATGTTTGTACATATTTATTACTCTATTTTAGTTGTACATATTCATTCTATTTGTTTTATTTTGTTAATATGTTTTGTTTTGTTGTCTGTCTCTCCCTTTTAGACTGTGAACCCACTGTTGGGTAGGGACCATCTCTATATGTTGTCAACTTGTACTTCCCAAGTGCTTAGTACAGTGCTCTGCACAGAGTAAGTGCTCAATAAATACGATTGAATGAATGAATATACGTTTGTACATATTTATTACTCTATTTTACTTGTACATATTCATTCTATTTATTTTATTTTGTTAATATGTTTTGTTTTGTTGTCTGTCTCTCCCTTCTAGACTGGGAGCCCACTGTTTGGTAGGGACTGTTTCTGCTTCCAACTTGTACTTCCCAAGCGCTTAGTACAGTGCTGTGCACACAGTAAGCACTCAATAAATACAATTGAATGAATGAATGAAGAGTACTGTGCTAAGCACTTGATAGAATACAATGTAATGGAGTTGGTAGATGTTTCCCTGCTGACAAGGAGCTTACAGTCTACTTTCATGCATTCATTCATTCAATCGTGTTTACTAAGCGCGTACTGTGTGCAGTGCACTGTACTAAGCGCTTGGTAAGTACAAGTTGGCAACATAGAGAGACAGTCCCTACCCAACAGCAGGCTCACAGTCTAGAAGAGGGAGACAGACAACAAAAAACATTAACAAAATAAAATAAATAGAATAGTAAATATGTACAAGTAAAATAGAGTAATAAATATGTACAAACATATAGACAGGTGCTTTGGGGAGGGGAAGGAGGTAGGGCAGGGGGGATGGGGAGAGGGAGAGGAAGGAGGGGGCTCAGTCTGGGAAGGCATCCTGGAGGAGGTGAGCTCTCAGTAGGGCTTTGAAGGGAGGAAGAGTGGTAGCTTGGTGGATGTGTGGAGGGAGGGCATTCCAGGCCAGGAGGAGGACGTGGGCCAGGGGTCGATAGCAGGACAGGCGAGAAAGGGGTACAGTGAGGAGGTTAGGGGCAGAGGAGTGGAGGGTGTGGGCTGGGGTGTAGAGGAAAGAAGGGAGGTGAGGTAGGAGGGGGCGAGGTGATGGAGAGCCTTGAAGCCGAGAGTAAGGAAGTTTTGCTTGATGCATAGGTTGATTGATAGCCACTGGTGATTTTTGAGATTTTTCAGGAAAATACTTCTAAGCCTATATGCACAAACCACATTCCTATTCTGCTTTACAGGTAGCATTCAGGAGTGGCAGGGAACAAGATATAAATGGGAGCAGGGGCATATAATAATTCCTGTATGGGAAGTAACCTGAGAGAGTGGAGGATGAGGGGTGGCTGCTGGGATTCCCTTAATTGTTGTGGTATTTGTTAAGCACTTACTATGTGCCAAGCACTGTACTAAGTCCTGGGGTAAATACAAGAAAATCTGGTTGGACACAGTCCCTATCCTACATGGGTCTCACAGTCTTAATCCTTTACAGATGAGGTAACTGAGGCTCAGAGAAGTGAAGTGATTTGCCCAAGGTCACTCAGAAGACAAGTGGCAGAGTTGGGATTAGAACCCAGGACCGTCTGACTCTCAGAAGGAGATGAAAGAAGGCTTGAGAGCTCCAAAGGAAGCAGGTAAAAGGCTAGCAAAATTTCTCTCCCAACTCTTTCTTGTCCTCTACCTACTTTGTGAGCTCTATGATGTTGTGGAAAAAGATGTACTCACTTTTGTAAATGCTCTTCTTGGGATTTATATTACCATTTAGATATGTCCAATTCAACCTAGTAGAAAACAGAAGGCCTGACAGGACAGGTGAACTGCTTCTTAGAAGATATTTTATATCAGCTGCAGAGCTACAATGAAGCTGTTAGTAAAAACAGACACACTGTGCCCATGCTCTGCTCTCTCATTCACCCCTCACATCCAATCCATCATCAAAACCTGCCGGTCTCACCTCCACAACATCACCAAGATCCACCCTTTCCTCTCCATCCAACCTGCTACCCTGCTGGTTCAATCTCCCATCCTATCTCAACTGGATTACTGCATCAGCCTCCTCTCTGATCTCCTATCCTCCTGTCTCTTCTCACTTCAGTCTATATTTCACGCTGCTACCTGGATCATCTTTGTGCAGAAATGCTCTGGGCATGTTACTCCCATCCACAAAAATCTCCAGTGGCTACCAGTCAACCTACGCACCAGGCAAAAACTCCTCACTCTCGGCTTCAAGGCTCTCCATCACCTTGCCCCTCCTACCTCACCTCCCTTCTTTCCTTCTACAGCCCAGCCCACACCCTCTCCTCCTCTGCCCCTAACCTCCTCACTGTGCCCCTTTCTCGCCTGTCCTGCTATAGACCCCTGGCCCACGTCCTCCTCCTGGCCTGGAATGCCCTCCCTCCACATCCACCAAGCTACCACTCTTCCTCCCTTCAAAGCCCTACTGAGAGCTCACCTCCTCCAGGATGCCTTCCCAGACTGAGCCCCCTGCTTCCTCTCCCTCTCCCCATCCCCCCTGCCCTACCTCCTTCCCCTCCCCAAAGTACCTGTCTATATGTTTGTACATATTTATTACTCTATTTTACTTGTACATATTTACTATTCTATTTATTTTATTTTGTTAATATGTTTTGTTTTGTTGTCCATCTCCCCCTTTTAGACTGTGAGCCTGTTGTTGTGTAGGGGCCATCTCTATATGTTGCCAACTTGTACTTCTCAAGCGCTTAGTATACTGCTCTGCACACGGTAAGTGCTCAATAAATATGAATGAATGAATGAATGAATGAATGAATGAATGAATGAATGAATGAATGAATGAATGAATGAATGAATGCAGGGAGAAGCAAAGCGATGTAAACACCTGGATCTTTCAGTTCAGGAGTTACTCTCACCCGAAGGTGACTGCATCTCTGGAGTGAGCTAAATAAGAATAATAATAATTACAATTGTTAAGTGCTTATGATGTGGCAAGCCCTATGCTAATTAATCAGTCAATTTTATTTCTTGAGTGCTTATAGTGTGCAGAGCACTGTACTAAGCTCTTGGGAGAGTACAATATAATAGAGTTGGTAGACATGTTCCCTGCCTGCAAGGAGCAGCTTACCATCTAGAGTGGGAGACAGACATTAATATAAACAAATTGAAAGATATGCACATAAGTGCTATGGGGTTAATAAAGGGTGCAAATTCAAGTGCAAGGATGATGCAGTAGGGATAGGAAGTGGAAGAAATACGGGCATAGTTGGAGAAGGTCTCTGGGATGTGAAGCTAGGATAGATACAAATATCAACAGTCTCTGCTCCACATGTGGCTTACTAAGGGCAAGGGAGAAGAAGTATTTAATCTCCATTTCACTAATTAGGAATCTGAAGCATAGAGAAGTTGAATGACTTATCCAAGGTCACACAGTAGGCAAGTGGTGGAGCCTGGATTGAAAAGCATACAGATCATCTGAGTCTCAGTCCTTTGTTCTTAACACTAGGAAATACTGCTTCTCAATATCTTGCCACATGACCCATAAGAGAGCAGGTAAGCTTTCTACATAGCTCAAATTCCTATACACATATGTGATTTAATGCCCAAGTGAAGCATGATGTTAGCAGGGCATGGGCAAACAGAAAGTTTATCTGGAGATTGTTGAGTGTATTTGGTGCTGTGAGGGACAATAGTTGCTCATTCTATAGGTGGCTGTTAGATTCTGCATTGCTGTCTTGGGTTTCTCACCCCATCACTTATTTGTCCATTTTCATCTCCCTTTTGCTCTTATATACTCTGCTGAGCCCAGCAGTGGGACATGGTAGGGACTGGTGGTAGGGGTAAAGTCAATGCCTCCTTTCCCATTTCAGTACTGAAGCTCCAAGCTCCAAGCCTAAGTGGTGCAACTCTCCTTCCTAGTAGATCAAAAACTCAATGAGCACTTACTATGTTCAGAAGCCCTGTACTAAGCACTAGGGAGAGTACAATACGGCCGTGTTGGCAGACATATTCCTTGCCTGCAATGAGCTGTCTAGAGAGTGACAGACATTAAAATAAATCAGTAATTTACAGATATGTACATATGTGGTAGTTGTCTTGCCTGGTCTTTCTACTACTTATTTTATTTAACTAAGAGCTCCCCTGGCCCCAAGAAAATGATGTGATCCCAAAACATTGCATTTTAATAGCCAACATTTTCTCCTGCCAAGATTAATTTGGTTCATCTGAGGAAAAAGAATTCAGCAATTCTAAAATTAGTTATTAGCCCCAGAGCCATTACAAAAAGAGACAGCAAACTCTCAGCTCTTGTGTTGGGAAATAACCCATGCAGAGTTGTGCTTGTTACTTGTTTGCAGAGTGATGGGACAGGGAAACTATGAGACAGGAGGTAGACATCTTCGGTGATTTCAGTTAATATAGAGAAAGTGGATCAGTAGCATGGGTGGCTACACCCCACTGATGTCAACAAGCAACTCCCAAGTTGCAGTGTGTTTGCTTTCAGGGGACTGGGAAAAGATTGTAGAGAAGACAGGGAATTAGGGAGTAATACATACCTATCTCATCCTTTCACTAACTAATCCTCAACTCATCTTTCATAGATTCCAAAGGAGGATTGAAGAATGCACATCTTGCATAGGTTTCAAATTTCCCTTTAAACTTTAGGGATGAAGAGGGGGTAGAGGGGGATTCGAACTGTTAGGAAATAGACATCAATAATAATGATATTTGAGAAGTGCTTCCAAACTGCCAAGCACTGTACTAAGCACTGGGGTAAGTACAAGATAATCATGTCTGACACTCTTCCTGTCCCACAGGAAGCTCAGAGTCTTAAGGTAGAGGGAGAACAGGTAAGGGATCCCCATTTTAACCCCCCTTGACATTGCCAAGCACTTTAGGTGCTAAGCTGTACTAAGTCCTGCGGAAGATACAAGATACAAGATAATCAGATAGGGACTGATCTTCAGCGTTAAGGCTGAAGAACTGGAATAAAATCTCCTTTTTACAGTTCAGGTAACTGGACCCAGAGAAGTTAAGTGATGTACCCAGTGTTGGACACATAGTAAGTGCTTAACAAATACAGGAAAAAAAAGACCTAGGACCAAGACCCAGGTCTTCACGAAGACCACTGGTGAAGACTTCTGACTGCAGAGTCAGGTAAAGTTTTAAACGAGGTGTTCAGGTCTGATGGGTATCTTGAAAAATAGGTGGCTATTTTGGGCAGTGAAGACTACTGCTGCTACTACTATTGATAATAATAATAGCATTTGCTTAGTGCTTACTATGTACACTGTACAGAGCAATGGGCAACTACCTTCTGGGTCATGGTGGTACTTATTTATGGTGTTTGTTAAGCACTCCTAAGTGTCAGGTACTGTACTAACACCTGCTAATCAGATTGGAACATTCATTCATTCAATTGTATTTATTAAGCGCTTACTGCGTTCAGAGATAACTGTACACTGTACATTGAGAAGCAGCATGGCTCAATGGAAAGAGCCCGAGCTTTGGAGTCAGAGGTCATGGGCTCAAATCCCGGCTCCACCACTTGTCAGCTGTGTGACTTTGAACAAGTCACTTAACTTCTCTGGGACTCAGTTCCCTCATCTGTAAAATGGGAATGAAGACTGTGAGCCCCCCGTGGGACAATCTGATCACCTTGTATCTCCCTCAGCGCTTAGAACAGTGTTTTGCACATAGTAAGCACTTAATAAATGCCATCATTATTGTTATTATTACAGAGCACTGTACTACATGGGGTTCACAGTCTTAATCCCCATTTTACAAATGAGAGCACTAAAGCACAGAAGAAGAAGAGAAGTTAAGTGACCCACCCAAGGCCCCACAGCAGACAAATGACAGAGCTGGGGATCGAACCAAGGTCTGTCTGACTTCCAGTCCTGTGTTCTATCCACTAGGCTAGTCTGCTTTACTTTGACCGCAAATGGGCTCTTCATGTTAGAAAGCTTTACATGCATTTTGATTTGTGTTGCAGCCCTGTCCACCTTCTCTGTCACTGAACTCTGAGCTCCATGAGGACACTTGGCTGTCTGAGAAAGGAGAGTGCAAGTAACAAGTGGCATCACTGGCATTATGATCAACTCTTCCATAGAGTTTCCTGATCCTGAAGTTTCTGTGCCTCAGTTCCCTCATCTGTAAAATGGGATTAAGACTGTAAGCCTAGTGTGGGACTATGTCCAAAACGACTTGCTTGTATCCACTTCAGTGCTTAGTACAATACCTGGCACATAGCAAGCACTTAACAAGTACCATAATTATTGCTAAGTTGTATCTACCCCAGTTCTGAGAACAGTGATTGGCACAAAGTAAACTCATAATAAATACCATTAAAAAAGGATATTACACCCTATGTGGAACAGGAATCTGTCCAATCTTCTATCATTGTATCTATCCCAGCATTTTTTTGGCATATTGCAATGTAATAATATATAATAACAATTTTATAATTATTATAAAATTAGCATTAATAATAATAACCTGACCTGTCCTCCAGTACATTTGTAACAGTGGTTTATACCCCCTTCATGACATAAGGTTCTGTAATATTCCCTCTGAATTTTTTCAAAACTCTTGAGAGGCTACCATGTTATTTCAATTAATCAGTCAATAGTATTCGTTGAGTTCTTTACATTGAACACTGTACTAAGCACTTGGGAAAGTACAATAGTTAGCTGACACAATACCCACTCTTGAGGATTTTACAGTCTAGCAAGGAGATGTTGACAATCTAGCTCCTACCAACTTATTACTAGTTTATCCATTTGACTGAAAGTGTTTACACCAATTTGATCTAATCTCAGAATGAAGACAAAACATCTCCCTTAGTTAAAAGTAAACCAAATATTTCACAATATAGCATTCACTTAACTTCTCTGTGCTTCAGTTTCCTCATCTGTAAAATGGGGATTCAATAGCTGTTCTCCCCACTACTCAGATTATTAGCCCTATGTGAGGCAGGGACTGTGTCCAACCTTATTAATTTGAATCTACCTCAATTTGTAGAACAGTGCTTTTCAAGTAGTAAGCATTTAACAGGTATAACAACAATGGTATTAATAGCAATAAAATAATATACCAGATTCCTTTGCTTCTAAAGTTCTTTCCTTCATGAAAGGTCAAAATACCTAATGTTAATTTTCCTTCTGCATTTATAGAAATGATATTGTGTTATTCCAAAAAAGAAGATATTTATTCTCACTTCACAACTTCAGTACTTGAAAAAACTGACTTGTATAGACAGAAAACAGACTTGAGCAAAGAAACAATTGTATAAAAAAATTTATGACAAGCAGGGTAAGACTGACTCTGTGACATACCTAATAGCCTAATGATTAATTATATCGAGAGAAAAACATACACATCTCAAATGAGGTGTGATCACTTAAACTTTGAAGTATACTTATTCATGACAAACAGAAAATGGCTTCAAAGCTCAGAGAGGGTGGAGCTGCAGGAACGCCAAGTTGATACATGAAGAGACAAAACAGTGAGGAAAATTGCAATACTTCTTGTTCAAGCACTCAAAAATGTCAGCAACTGAGATACTCTACTTAATTTTTTTGACTTTTTGTGGATAAGTAGCAAAGATAAGGCCTGTAATAACAGGCCCAGCGAATACTTTAAAAATAAAATACTGCAAGCTAAATCAGAATATTTTAGAGATTCTTGAGAAACCACAAGCCTTTGTTTCCAGGGTTTATATGTCTCAGTGCCAAGTAAATCATCATCATCATCATCATCAATCGTATTTATTGAGCACTTACTATGTGCAGAGCACTGTACTAAGTGCTTGGGAAGTACAAATTGGCAACATATAGAGACAGTCCCTACCCAACAGTGGGCTCACAGTCTAAAAGGGGAGACAGAGAACAAAACCAAACATACTAACAAAATAAAATAAATAGAATAGATATGTACAAATAAAATAAATAAATAAATAGAGTAATAAATATGTACAAACATATATACATATATACAGGTGCTGTGGGGAAGGGAAGGAGGTAAGATGGGGGGATGGAGAGGGGGACGAGGGGGAGAGGATGGAAGGGGCTCAGTCTGGGAAGGCCTCCTGGAGGAGGTGAACTCTCAGCAGGGCCTTGAATGGAGGAAGAGAGCTAGCTTGGCAGATGGGCAGAGGGAGGGCATTCCAGGCCGGGGGGAGGACGTGGGCCGGGGGTCGACGGTGGGACAGGCGAGAGCGAGGTACAGTGAGGAGATTAGTGGCAGAAGAGAGGAGGGTGCAGGCTGGGCTGTAGAAGGAGAGAAGGGAGGTGAGGTAGCAGGGGGCGAGGTGATGGACAGCCTTGAAGCCCAGGGTGAGGAGTTTCTGCCTGATGCACAGATTGATTGGTAGCCAAGTAAATGGTTCAGTGAAAAGAGTGTGGGCTTGGGAGTCAGAGGTCATGAGTTTGAATCCCAGCTCAGCCACTTGTCTACACAATCTTAAGTAAACCTTCAGGTCTCTCCATGTTCTACAGGGAACTTATTTTTCTCTATTTCTCCTAACCTTTTGACTGTAAGTTCATTATGGTTAGAGAACATGTGTGCTAATTCTGTTGCACCGTATTCTCCCAAGGACTTGGTATAATGCTCTGCTCATAATAAACGTTCTATAAATATCACTGATTGATTGATTAGGCATACCAAATCTTCCTACTGCTCCTCATGAACATAACATATCCAAATAACCCCCCAACACACACACACACACACACACACACACACACACACACACACACACACACACACACACACACTCATGACCTCTGCTTTCTGTAAACACTCTTACAGTTCTCCCGCATAAACAAACTCCCTTGAAAACTAAACCTGGTGGATTAATAGAGTAGTAGATCTGAGTAGATTAGATTCATTTTAGGGTTTTTTTTTCCGGATTTTTCTCTAACCACACTGCCTCATTTCTTTTAGGGCCACCCTGAACTCTAGGGTCCTGTGTAAATGTTTATTTTCATGATTGTTGAAAACTGTGGTTACTTAATGACTAATGCTGAATATGTTAGATAGTAAACTCCTTGAAGGCATATGTCTCTTACTTCCATTATATATTCCCAAGGGACTACTATAGTTAATTGCACATAAAGGACTGCGTCTTATTTCATATCCTTCTTTCATTACCCCAGCACTTAGCAAATGGTAATAGCTTGATAAAGACCATAATAATAATTAGTTTTTTTATTATAGTTGGCCAGTAGAACAGTCTGCAGAGAGTGGACACTGGGTTCAGGGCACTGTGGACAGAAGCCACTCCAAAAGAATCTATTGTCAATGAAGCCCTGATCTCTCTCCCTCTCTGCATTTCTTCCTGCCTTCAAGACAGCTCTACTCGAATTTCCTCCCATCACCTCAGGCTTAACATGTCCAAAACAGAACTCTTTATCATCCTACCCAAACCCTGTCCTCCCCATTTCCCAACACTGTAGATGGCACCACCATCCTTCCTGTCTCAGAAGCCCATAACCTTGGCTTTTTCCTTGACTCCTCTCTCTCTCTCATTCAACCCTCACACTCAATCCATCACTACATACTTTCGGTCCCACATTCACGACATTGTAAAAATCCACTCTTCCTTCTCCATCCAAACTGCTACCATGTTGATAAAATCACTCATCCTACCCCACCTGGATTACTGCATTTGCCTTCTTGCTGACCTCCCAGCCTCCCGTCTCTTCCCAATCCAGTCCATACTTCACTCTGCTGCCCAGATCATTTTTCTACAAAAACATTCAGAACACATTTCCCCACTCCTCAAAAAGGTCTAGAGATTACCCATCCATCTCTGAATCAAACAAAAACTTCTCAACATTGGCTTTAAAGCACTCCATCACCTCTCTACTCTCCAACTACAACCTACCCCATACATTTTGCTCCCCTAATGTTAACCTTTTCATTGGGTCTCATTCTCATATACCTCCCCACTGACCCCTAGTCCCTTTCCTGCCTCTGGCCTGGAACACCCTTCCTCTTCATGTCTGGCAATTTCTCTCCCCACCTTCAAAACCTTATTGAGGCTCATCTCCTCCAAGAGGCCTTCCTTGATTAAGCCTCTCATTCCTCTTCTCCCACTCCCTTCTGGATTGCCCCAACTTGCCTCATAACACTTGCACTCCCCTCCCAGCCCCATAACACTATGTACGTATCTGTAATTTTTTTATTTATATTAATTTCTGTTTCCCTCCTCTATATTGTAAACTTATTGTGGGCAGGGTATATGTCTGTTTATTGTTGTATTGCACTCTGAAGTACTCAATACAGTACTCTACACACAGTAAGCACTCAATAAATACAATTGAATGAATGAATGAATGAATGAAATATGGTGATAAGGATGACAATGATTATGACTTTGAAATCCAGAAAAGGCCAACAACAGCAAAAGCCTCCTTTTATGGAAAGAAAAGCAGAATTGTCCTCCGTGTAGAGATGGAGAGACACACATAAAGGGGACTCTTTCAAGGTCATGTAGTAAGATTTACTGGGTATTGAAACTAGTGCTTCTGACTCGCAGGTCACTGCTTAACCCATTGGGTTCAGCTGCCTTGTGTTTGTATTTCATTACACGGTTTACCCTGCATGCATTCTAGAATGTGATTAGTGAGGGGTAAACATCAAAAGATTCTGAGTTGGGAATTGGTTCAGCCAACCTTTTTAAAACACAAATGCATATCCAAACATCTTGGGGTTTGAAAAATGAGAGTGGACAAAAGCATAAAAGATGACTCTCTCTTGCTGTCTTTGGAAATCCTCTGGATCAGCTCTCCTCAATTCTGGCCCCAGAAGAGATTTGGTTGGCAATTTTTCTCAGGATTTAACCAATCAATCCATGGTACTAAGTCCTTGGGGGAGAATAACATAGTAGAGTTGGTAGACACCATAATTGCCCACAAAGATTCAGAATCTCCTGGAAAGACCACTAAAGAGCTGTTCAACAGAAAGAAAAATTTCTGTCCCAGTCCCATAATGAAAGACAGTTGGTTTCTAATGTTATTCAATTCTAAAATCTTAATCTGTTACCAAATCCTATTGATACTACTTTCACAACATCGCTAAAATCATCCCTCTCCTCTCCACCCAAACAGCTAGTATGCTGAGCCAAGCACTCTTTTATCTTATCTTACATCTCATCTCATCTCATCTCATCTCATCTCATCTCATCTCATCTCATCTCATCTTATCTTATATCATCATCATCATCAATCGTATTTATTGAGCACTTACTATGTGCAGAGTACTGTACTAAGCACTTGGGAAGTACAGATTGGCAACATATAGAGACAGTCCCTACCCAACAGTGGGCTCACAGTATAAAAGGGGGAGACAGAGAACAAAACCAAACATACTAACAAAATAAAATAAATAGAATAGATATGTACAAATAAAATAAATAAATAAATAAATAATTTAATAAAAAATAAATAAGATAATTATATCTTATCTTATCTTATCTTATCATCTTATCTTATCTTACCTTGTCTTATGTTATCTTATCTTACTTTATCTTATCTCATCTCATCCCATCTCATCTCACTTTATCTTATCTTATCTTAATCTTATCACCTTACCCTGAGAAACAGCATGACCTAGAGCACTGGTCTGGGAGTCAGAAGGTCCTGGGTTCTAATCCCAGCTCTGCCACTTGTCTTCCATGTGACTTTGGGCAAGTCACTTAACTTCTCTGGGCCTCTCACTCCCCTCATCTGCAAAATGGGGATTAAGACTGTAGGCCCCTTGTGGAACAGAGACAGCGTCCACCCTGATAAGATTGTATCCTCCCCAGCACTTAGTACAATGCCTGGCACATAGTAATCATTCAATCCAATCATATTTATCGAGTGCTTAGAATGTAAATAGTACTATGAGTACAGTACAGTGCTTTGCACATAGTAAGTGCTTAACAAATGCCATTATTATTATTATTATTATTATTATTATTATTATTATTATTATTATTACTATCCTGAGCCATTTGGGAGAGTACAACTCAGCAATAGAACATAATAATAACATCATGGTCAAATGGCAGTGGCAACACCTAAAGGGAAGGAGCATGAGTAAGAGAAGAATACTGAAGACTGGGGAATCAGGGACTATAACTACCTATTAAAAGACAACTACATCCAAAGTTGTGTAAAAGAATGAATAATGAAAGTTGTCATAAATCAGCATGGTCAAGGGGAAAGAACACAGGGTTGGGAGTCAGAGGACCTGAGTACTAGTCCCAGGTCCACCAATTGCCTGCTGTGTGACTTTGGGCAAGCCATTTGGCTTCTCTATGCCTCAGTTCCCTCATTTTCAAAATGGTACTCAGTGCCTGTTCTCCCTTCTACTTAGACTGTGAGCTCCATGTGGAAACTAATTAACTTGATTCTACACCAGAGCTTAGTGCACTTGGCACATGGTAAGTGCTTAACAAAAACCCCCTCAATCATTATTAAAGCAAATATAAAGTGCTAGAGAAATGTGTTAAGAATAATAAAGAAGATGGAAAAGTCTAGCCACTTCACTTTCAAGTCAGTAGCGTTTCTTAACCTAGCACCTAAAATATGAATGCCAATAATTCACTGAAGAAATTCTTCCACCCAATTCCACAGCAGAGTGGATTCAAACATTAGAGCACTGAGTAACTATCAAATGTCTGCAGATCATGCCAATTTGTGTGTTTCTATATAGTTCAGTTTTTTTGAGAACTTGTGTGAAAGCCTTGATTTGGCTTTAGGTAATGCAAACTTCAGCTCAGCCTCAAAGTCAAGAAAACATAACCTAAAGTAAATTGCCTTTCAACCAACATAAGCAGCTTAGAATTGCTATACCATTGTAATATAATGTTTGTTTCTCAAAAATAAATAAAATCAGAATTAGAAGTTAGTGATCAAAGGGAAATTCTGAATGGCATTGTAGTCCATTGTCACTGGGATAGTAATGACTTCTCAGCATAAATCAAAAGGTTTTTTGGAGACATCACTGATGTGAAAAAAAAAAACCCAAACTATTATAATATGTCAAGTTCAACAAGTAAACTTTAGATTTTCTGGCTTGATGGCCCTGACTCCCATTCAAATCATCTAGGCCACACCTTTGACATTTGAAAAGCTGAAAGAGGAAATTGGCTTTAAATTTGGTATGTTTACCTGAAGCTTTGTCTCCCATCCTCTGCGAGTCTGAGGAGAGAAGGGAGGAGAGGTAGGAGGGGGCGAGGTGATGGAGAGCCTTGAAGACGAGGGTGAGGAGTTTTTGCCTGATGCGTAGGTTGATTGGTAGCCACTGGAGATTTTGGAGGAGGGAAGTAACATGCCCAGAGCATTTCTGGACAAAGAAGATCTGGGCAGCTGCTTGAAGTATGGATTGAAGTGGGGAGTGACAGGAAGTTGGGAGATTGGAGAGAAGGCTGATGCAGAAACCCAGATGGGATAGGATGTGAGCTTGAACGAGCAGGGTAGTGGTTTGGATGGAGAGGAAAGGGCGGATCTTGGCAATGTTGTGAAGGTGAGACTGGTAGGTTTTGGTGACAGATTGGATGTGAGGGGTGAACGAGAGAGCAGAGTCGTGGATGACACCAAGTTTGTGAGCTTGTGAGATGAGAAGGATGGTAGTGCCATCAACAGTGATGGCAGTCAGAGAGAGGGTAGGGTTTGGGAGGGAAGATAAGGAGTTCAGTCTTGGACATGCTGAGTTTTAGATTGTGGGCAGACATCCAGATAGAGATATCCTGAAGGCAGGAGGAGATGCGAGCCCCGAGGGAGGGAGAGAGAGCAGGTCAGAGATATAGATTTGGGTGTCATCAGCATAGAAATGATAGTTGAAGCTGTGGGAGCGAATGAGTTCACCAAGGGAGTGAGTGTAGATCGAGAACAGAAGGGGACCAAGAACTGAACCTTGAGGAACCCCTACAGTAAGGGGATGGGAGGGGAAGGAGGAGCCCGCAAAAGAGACTGAGAATGAACGGCCAGTGAGATAAGGGGAGAACCAGGAGAGGACAGAGTCTGTGAAGCCAAGGTTGGATAGCGTGCAGAGGAGAAGTGGGTGGTCCACAGGCAGCTGAGAGGTCGAGAAGGATTAGGATAGAGCATGAGCCATTAGATTTGGTAAGCAGGAGGTTATTGGTGACCTTTGAGAGGGCAGTTTCTGTGGAGTGTAGGGGATGGAAGCCAGATTGGAGGGGGTCAAGGAGAGAGTTGGCATTGAGGAATTCGAGGTAGTGTAGACAACTTGTTCAAGGAGTTTGGAAAGGAATGGTAGGAGGCAGATAGGGCGATAACTAGAAGGTGGGTGAGGTCAAGAGGGTTCTTTTAGGATGACGTGGGCATGTTTGAAGGCAGAGGGGAAGGAACCTTTGAAGTATAATGGGTAAGGGTAAAGTATGAAGTACCAATGAAGAGATCGGTCACATGAAATTTGATTTGGAGTAAGCTGCTCTCCATCAGCTCCTGACACTAAGTAGCACTGCATAGTGGGCAACCTCTACCTTTTTCCCCTCTCATCTTTACTCACTCCCTATTGAACTCCTCTCAAATTTATTCCACTTTCCTTTGCTACCTCATTTCCTATTCCTTCATGCTCCAGCTCCTCTCATCCCTCAATGCCCCTTACTCTCCCTTTCTCTAGACTCATCTCCATTATACATGGAAGCATGGAGCAGACATGGGTCCTTAATAGGGCATCTGATTCAGCCCCCAGCCACCAGGTAGGTGAATTGCTAACATCCAGGACAACCATTTTCTTCTACATGAGATAAATAAAAATTATTAAGGATGCAAGCTTAAAGAAGCTTAAGGTCCAATAGAATTCTACTCAAGTAAATTTGATTCCAGAATGAGTTTTGCCATTCCTAACCACTTCAAGCAATAAGGGTAATTGAAGCTTTCAGCCTACAGAGTTTTATGCTCGTATAACTCCAAAAAAAGTCACAGAATGAGTCCAGGGAGAACCAGAAAAGTAACAAAGAACTCTTTTGGAAGTGTTTTTGAGTTCTTCAGAATCTCTGTTCTACAGACATATTCACAAATAGCATTAAAGCCCTTTATAAGCAGAAATCTGAGCTTGGTCAACTATGGGCCTGTTCTGGCCTGTTCTGGCTTAGCCTGATCCATTCCCAGCCCGGTCTGGGCAAGCATGACAGAGAAGAACCTGAGCAAAACTGGTATGGTTCCAGACCACTTTCAGTGGAGCTATTAAACATTGGACAATTCCTCCTGAAGCAGTATGAAACTTCGGCTTTGAAAATCTAGGGAAGTAGAACAAACCGGGCATCTCCTTAATAATAATTACTGCGATGTTTGTTTTGCACTTACCATGTGTCAGGCACTGCTCTAAGTGCTTGGATGGATACAAGCAAATCAGGTTTAAGTCTTCTGAAATGGGGTCTTAAGCCTGGAAAATCTTTTGGCTTGGCATGAAGTAGATATCATGGCCACCAAGGAACCACTCCCACAGTAGCTACTCTGAGAGGTTAGGTGCTGGAGCCTTCAGCTTGGGTCAGGCTGAGTCCTGACCCAACCTGATCCTGAGAGTCAGTTTCCACAATTCCACAGGCAGTCAAGCTCTAAACAGGGCTCTGACTGCAGTAAATGGTAAGAAAAGAAAATAATCTCTTCTATCCCCTCATTTAAGCTTTCTGACATTCCATCTCCATTCTCCTTACTTTTGTTTGAATTTATTATACTGTATTGTGTTTTAACAATCTGAGGCTTGTTCATTTTCTGGTTATGCATATTTGTGCTCCCTTAATAGGAATTTGAGTGAGGGCAGTGGGAATTAACAAGAAAAAAAATCCCAATTACTGCTGGGCCTTCTGGCATATCCCTAGTATAATTCTTTCTCTTTAGCTTCTTTTTTTCTTTATATAAAAATCCTTCTGTGAAGCATTTTATTTAACTGAAGATGGACAAAAAACAATAAAATACCATATGTTGCTAGCTCACAATCATTTTCATTTCTCATCAGCACTATATACATGTGTATTTCTTTTGTGTGTTTTTCATGAATGTTGAAAAGGAAATATGCTGACTCCTCTCAGTTATTTACCCCTCTCCTGTTCTGTGCTGTCTCCAGCTGTTTGTTCAGTTAGTACGCTATACTACCTCTAATTGACCTAGCCACTTTCAAAATTCTGTTACTACAGGGACTTAAACCAATGATGTTTCACAACAGGCAAGCATTTTGATTTTGTGTGCCTTAAAGTAAATTCAAGTGAGTTAATTGCAACTGCCTTTGTGAAGAATCACTTCCTCACTTCTTCTTATTCTTATAAGAGTTTGCATCTCACTAGACATTGCAACATTATTGCTCATTCTGCTGTTCTGCCTATAGAAATGCAGATATAGAAAGGGCACTCAGAACAGTGTTTGACACATAGTAAGTACTTAAATGTAATAATAATAATACCAACTCTGTTATACTCTACTCTCTCAAGTGCTTAGTACAATGCACTGCACACAGTAAGTGCTCAATAGTCCCGGGCCTTTCTTCAAGTCTATCAATGTCAGAAGGAGTGATTCTCCCTCCTGTTAGGCATTCATTCCAGGGCTTGGATGCTGATGGGAGTTGCAATTCTCCCAGTGGTTCAGTACTCAAGAAAATGGTTGTACTTCACCTTACTGTTGACCCCCATCTTCTCCTCAATTCTGAACCTCCTGGCTCCAGGCATTCTTCTCTTTAGCTGCACAAATTTTCTCTTTGGCTTCTCTGTTGGGTATTGAATAGGCGCTAGTTCAGTCCTCTGCACTGAGTTTCTAATAGTCTTTCAAGGATAATCTGCTTTACCCAACATATGCATGCATGATCAGTCTCATCAAGAAAAATAAAATATGATGAGACAAGGCTGAACAGTTGCAACCGAGATTTATGTGAAGTTTTCATTCACTAAACTCCACAACACCAACTGGGCAACACAGATTGAATCTTAGAGATGGCATGTTCAGTATGAATAAAATTTAACATACAGTATCAGTCAATCAATCAATAGTATTTATTGAGTTCTCACTGGGTGCAGAACACTGTACAAAGTGGTACAAAATGGCTCTCTGTGGCCAGGGAATGTGTTTGTTTATTGTTATATGTAGTTTCCCAAGCACTTAGTACAGTGCTCTGCACGTAGTAAGCACTAAATAAATATGAATGAATGAAAAGAGTAAGTACAGACAATCCCTGCCCTAAAGGAGCTTTCAGACTAGAGGGGGAAACAGACTTTAAAATGATTGGCAGATGGATATGTTCATGTTAAAAGCTTCAAGAACAGCTCCTTAACTCCTCCAAACACAACAAAAATGTCATAGTAAAACTAATGGAATTTGTTTAATATTCCTGTCTGGGGAATCAGGGGAAACTTGGGAAATCCTCCTTTCGGTCTCATCATCAGCTACATTCACTGAGCACAAAGTGGGGGTTTCTACTGGTTTGGGAATGTGCCATAGAAGCAGAGGCAGTCCCTGCCCTCAAGACTTTATGGTCTAATTATAAATCCAATCCTATTTTCTTAAAGATTAGCTATTATAAATCATCTTCTCATTCAGGACATATATTTCTCTCTCTGTTTTTCCTCATTTTGTTATGTCACTTGCTAAACTGATTTCTTTAAATTGATTGCTCTCTTCACTTTCCTACATGACAACCCCTGGAACTCTCTCTTCTTTTCTACCCAAACAACGAAGACTTTGGTACATGCTTTGGATATATGAAAACTAGACTATTGAGTCACCTTTCTTGCTGGTCTCCTATTTCCAGCCTCCCCTCTGCCTTCTATCTATCTTTTATGCCACAGCAGGAATCATCTTTCACTCAATACGCATCCCTCTGGTCCTTAAAACCCATCAATGGCACCTTGTGACCCTCAGCCCCAAGCAAAATTGCCTCACAACTGACTTCAAGGTTCTTAAGCAATTCACTCTGACTTACATATCTGCTTTCTTCACTCCCTCTTTCCCAGCCTGTTCTCTTTCTTCCTCCCAAACTAACCTTCTACCTGTACCTCACTTTGGACACTCCCACCTCCATCCAGTTACTCATTCTTTTCCCTAATCTTGGAACTCACTCCCTGCAAATCGTACATATCACAGCCTTCTCCATAGTCAAAGGTCCCTTGAAACCACACTCCTAGCAGCATGGCCTATTGGAAAGGGCACAGGCTTGGAAGTCAGAGGACCTGGGTTCTAATCTCGGCTTCTCTGGTTACCTGCTGTATGACTTTGGGCAAGTAACTTAACTTCTCTGTGAGTCAGTTCCCTCATCTTCAAAATGGGGATTCAATACCTTATTTCCCTACTACTCAGACTATTATCCCCATGTGGAACAAGGTCTGTGTCCACTTTGAATATCTTGTATCTACCTCAGTACTTAATACAGTGCTTGGCACAAAGTAAGCACTTTACAAGTATTATTATTATTATTATTATTATTATTATTATTGTTGTTATTATTACTATTACATCTTTCAGTATAACTTCCCCAATTAATTTCCAGGATTCCAAGTCACTTAAACCCATCAAGCATCTCTACTTATTCATTTATTTATTAATGGTATTTGTTTAGTGCTTCCTATGTGCCAGGCACTGTACTAAGTGCTGTACTAAGCTAATCAGGTTAGACACAGTCCATGTCCCACATGGGGGTCAGAGGCTTAATCCCCAATTTACAGATGAGGTAACCAAGGCACAGAGAAGTAAAGTGACTTGCCCAAGGTCACACAACAGACAAGTGGCAGAGCTAGGATTAGAACCTAGGGCCTTCTGACTCTCAGGTCCATATTCTATCTTCTTCTTATTACTGATTTCTCATCCTCAGCACCTATGCACATACTTTTCAAAAATTATACTTTCAAATGCTCATTTTAATTACTCTATAAATATTGTTTTGTCTGTCTCCTCATTAGAGTGTAAGCTCCTTGTAGGAAGGGAGTGTGGCAGTGCTTGTTTTGTACTTCCCAAGTGCTTAGTTAAGTGATTTATATCCAGTAGATGTGCAATAAATATTATTTACTAATACTACTTTAGTTTGGCCTAAATTTCTGTGCCCTGTGGGAGCTCAGAAAATACAGATGATGGTAATAATGTTTTTACCTTGGCTTTTTTTTTTTGAGCTACCTTCTCTAGAGGGTTTTCTCAGGTTTCTCTGGAGAGTCTTCTTTCTCTCTCAGTTTTAAAAAGATTATCCTTTCCCTCTAACAACCTTTTAGTCTCCTGATTAGCAAGGCTAGTTCTGTTCAGTTGTCTGTTTTCCACTAGTCCCTAAGATGGTATTACTAGTAATTTCCAGGATTTCAGCAAATCATTTGCTATTTTGGCTAACCCTTTCAAATTTTTCTTGAGGTCAATGTTTTCTCATAATTTCCTAATCTTCTCCTCTAATAATAATAATGAAAATTATTCTCTTATTATAGTAGTGGTATTTTTTAAACAACTACTATGTAACAAGCACAATATGATGCCCTAGGGTAGATAGAAGATAAGGTCAAACAGGCAAGAATGTCAAATGCTATCAAGCTGTGAAAACTATTAGGAAATAACTCTCCCATATATACTTCCTGCATCAAATCTCTCCCACTAGTCAGGATTGAATTCAGTATATTATCATTTTTGTTGCCCCTATGCAATTCTTACCTAACAATTCCCTTTCCCATCCAACAAGCAATCTGTAGTATGTACTGAGTGGAGCACCTACTGTGTGCAGAGCACTGTGCTAAGCATTTGGGGAATCAAAGACAGACCCTACCCCAAAGGATCTTACAATTTAATAGAGGAGACAGACATAGATTATTTTTAATTATTGGGAGCAGGAGGAAAAATAAAGACAAGACTGGTAGTAACATGTGCAAGGAAACATGTATGGGTGGATAAGTGAATCAGAGAGTTATAAAGTTAACCAATCAGTCAATAATATTTATTGAGGGCTTGCTGTTTGCGGAACAATGTAACAAATGCTTGGGAGAGTGCAATATAATAATATATAGAGTTGGTAGACACATCCCCTGCCCACAGTGAACTTAGACAGGGAGACCCATTAGTATAAATAACTTAATTATGGATATGGGCATAAGTGCTGTGGGGATGAGGGAGGAGTTAATAAAGGGAGCAAATCCAAGTGCACGGGCATTTCAGAAAGGAGTGGGCGAAGAGGAAATGAGGGCTCTTGGAGGAGATTTTCCTTTAATAGGGCTTTGAATGTGGGAAGAGTAATTGTCTGATGGATATGAAGAGCAAGAGGTTTCCAAGCCAGAGGCAACTTGTGGGCGAGAGGTCAGTGGTGAGACAGATGAGATCGAGGTACAGTGAGAAAGTTGGCATAAGAGAGGAGTGTGCAGGCTGGGTTGTAGTAGCAGAGCAGCAAGGTCAGGTAGAAGGAGCAAAGGTGATTGAATGTTTTACAGCCAATGGTAAGGACTTTTGGTTTGATACGGAGGTGGATGGGCAATCACTGGAGGTACTTGAGGAGTGGGGAAACATGGACTAAATATTTTTGCTGAATATAGTTTGGGCACCAGTCTCCATCACTATCAATCAATCAATCAATTTACTGAGCACTTACCATGTGCAGAACACTGCATTAAACACTAGGGAGAGTAAAATATAACAGAGATGGTAAACATACCCCATGATCATAGGAAGGTACAGTCTATGGGACCCATCTCCAGAGTTTAGCATGGCCACTGGTTACTGAACTCATGAAGTTAATTTGAAGGGTGTGGCTAAAGAGGCCCAGAAACCTGGATTACAGCAGAAGCTCAGAAGTTGTTTTTCTTTCTCTAGAGGTTTAGGTTTCCACTGACAGCTGAAGTTAATTCTTCGTCACTTGACCTTAAACAGGAGAACCGAAGTGTTTTGAAGAGAACTTGTTTCTTGTCCCTAACAGTCAAGATCAAGAGACAAAGAGTTTGGGCATAATCCCAAACCAGGATGGGTGAATTCCATATATATTTGAAAGTCCTTTCTAGAGAGACCCATGATTTGGAACCTCTGTTTATGAGACAGGTCCAAGTGGTTGATGTTGGATCTGAAAGGGAAGTGGGATTTGGCCAGTGATTCTGACTTCTTCTAAAATATTTTGAATTTGGCCAAACTGAGAAGACATTCCTGCCAAGCCCTTCTTTTCAATCTGTCTGGATTTCAGGAGAAATCTAAGCCATCTGTTTCTGTTCATTTTGTTTAATGCACCAAATTGTTGTTTTGCAAGTCATTTGATGTCCAAGAAGCCCACTGAACTATTTTCAAGTCTTCAAGACTGTTGATTGAAGAATTTCTCCAAAGCAAAATAACTTCAGCCCTTTAGAATCCAAGAACTTGATCCTTGCATGTTTTCATAATGTATTCTCTCATGTTGACGTGTATCTCATGCCAGACCTAACAGTAAGGGCTTGGCTTTCAGAAGGTAAATTGAGGAAAGTCTCAAACACAAATTACCTTCTTGCCCTCTGTTCACAGAATTGTTTGGTTTCCTTAAGAGACAGGTTTCAGTAATACTCTGAATTTTATTGGGCACTTTAATATTCCAAAGTACTTCACCATAATGAGCTACATTCTGTCCAAAGTGACACCAAAATAGTTCTCAGCCTACCAGAGATGTGTTTGGCAAACTCCATGTGCCCCAGCACTGCCTCTGTTATTACATCAATCAATGATATTTATTCAATCAATCAATCCATTTAATGATGGCTTACTGTGTCTGCAGAGCACTGTACAAAGAGCTTGAGAGTTTACTATGTCCAGAGCACTGTACTAAGAGCTTGGAGAGTTCCTTATGGCACTACCAGGTAGTTAGATATGATCCCTGCCCTCTAGTCATCATTAGCGGTATTCACTGAGCACTTATTGTGTACGGAGCCTTGTACCAAATGGTTGGTCAGAGTTGCCCACAATGTACAATAGAGGCTCTGGGAACTGCAGTGTGTAGAGTTGTCATGTGAATCCATAGCAGACTTAGAACTAGTGAATAGTGCCTGTGTGCAGAACATCTGCTTCTCCCAGTCAATTGACAACATAGCTCTGACCCAGGGGTAGAATGAAGTAGGTGGGTCGGGACCGGCTTGAGGGACTGTTCTTTGCCCATGTGTACTCTACAGTCATCTCTCAGCCCAGGAAAGTCAGAGCCCAGGAAAAGCAACAACACACTTTGCTTCTCAGGGTACATGAAGCAGGAGAGGCCATTAGCGGTAAGGGTAAAATGATAGGCTGTAAACTCATTTTGGCAGGGAACATGTCTACCAACTCTGTTGTAGTGTGCTTTCCCAAGCCCTGAGTACAGTGCTCTGAACACAGTAAGCACTCAACAAATAACCATCGATGAAGGGTATGTGAACAGAACTGTGAGGCTTACATAATACAGAACCTCACATGGAGCTCCCGTGTTGAATGACAATTGCACAAAAATGCCATCTTGAGGCCTGACTTACTGAATGGGCTGATGAACCTATTCTTATTAAAATCCCATCTCTTCCAAGAGGGCTTCCCTGACTATGTCCTCATTTCCTCTACTTCCTCCCCTTTTTGTGTTACCTGTACACTTGGATTCACATCAGTTATTCACCACACCCTCAGCTCCACAGGACTTATGAATACATCTATAATTTATTTTAATGTCTGTCTTGCCCTCTAGACAGTAAGCTCCTATGGGCAGGGAACATGTATACTGACTCTGTTATATTATACTCACCCAAGTATGTGCTCAATAGATATGATTGATTAATTAATTGATTTTGGGAATCTGTGGTGACAAAATTGCTAGTAACATTGCTGGACTCCTAAAATGTGACTGTTTTTCTCTTTAGGTATTGCAGACTCGGGTATTATAGCAGAATCATTGAAAGTGAGTTCTAGTTTCTGAATCTCAGCGTCTCCTTCTGTAAGTGGTCAGTCATTTGTGCTCAGGAAGATGGATGCCCAATATCTATGAAGAGATGAATTAGGAATCTTTGCCAAAAAATAGGCACTAAAAAGATTCAGAAAAAAAAGAATGAGAAGTCAATTGTCTTCTAGTAAAGAGGGAGAAGCTATAGAAAGCAGAAGTGAGGTATGGGTGAAGGAACAGCCTTAAACATCCACAGAGGCAAATGAGAAGGTGTGTTTCTTATAAAATGAGAAACAGCATGGCCTAATGGATACAGCAAGGGCCTGGGACTTAGCTTCTAATCCCAGCTTCACCTTCTGTCTGCTGGGTGGCCTCGGGCAAGTCACTTGGCCTCTCTGGGCCTCAGTTTCTGCAAAATAAGGATTAAGACTGTGAGCCCCATGTGGGACAGGGATTGTGTCCAACCTGATTCAATTGGTAGTATTTACTGAGTGTTTACTCTGTGCAGAGCACTGTTCTAAATTATTGGGAGAGTACAACATGACATTATAACAGACACACTCTCTGCCAGCTTGAATCTACCCCAACACTTAATACAGTGCCTGGCACATAGTAAGTGCTTAACAAATGCCATAAAAAATGCATCAGGAAATGAAACATAGAGCAAATGATTCCACCAAATAAAACAGGGTGGAATCCAGGACATTTGCTTCAAAATAAGGATGATAAGAAATAAAATATAATGGGATGGGATGAATTCTCTGAATCATTTCAACTATTTTAAAAAGAATGGGAAAATCAAGAAGAACAAGTATGGTACTGGTGAAAGCAGCATGGCCTAGTGGAAAGACTCTGGGCCTAGGAGTCAGAGGACCTGAGTTCTAATCTTGGCTCTGCCATTTGCCAGCTGTGTGATCTTGGGCAAGTCACTTAACTTCTCAGTGCCTCGGTTCCCTCATCTCCAAAACAGTGATTCAATACCTGTTCTCCCTCTTTCTTAGACTGTGAGCCCCACATGGGTCCTGATTATCTTGTACCTATCTCAGTGCTTAACATAGTGCTTGGTACATAGTAAGCACTTAACAAGTACCACAATTATAAGAGTTTCAGAAAGTTAAAGAGAGTAATTTCGAAGTACCAATCATTGGCACTGTAACAGAATCATCTAAAGGCAAACCTTAAGTGGTCAAGCAGTGGCACCCATTTATCTAGTAAATGGTTCATACACCAATCAGGGATCAATACAATTGTTAACCCAATATGGCTGGGTCGAATTGGATGTGTCACCTCCTCTCAAATGGATGCGGCCAGGGTAGGAAAGCCAAGTGAGCACTCCCTGACAATTTCGGGTATTTCCATCTCAGCAGGGATGATTTTCAGTCTTGCACAAACAGTCAGGCTCCTCTTGTTACTGAAATTTTCACTGCTTTGGATCCATCTTCCCTTACTAACACTAGTCATGAACTCTATTTTGATTGAGAGAGTCCACCTTTGAAATCTGTGAACACCGAGAGACCACGACTCATGAGAAGGAGCTGTGATGGGACCAATCACTTTTGTCCATGGCAGCAGGCAGTGTCTGCACAAATGAAAAATACTCCAGCAGCTCTACCTTGTTGGGACAATCTGTCATTTTTGATGCATGAGGGAAGATGGTTGTTAGTGTGGATTTTGACTTCTGGAACAACAGTGATTGGAATGTGTCATGAATTGACTTTCCAGGAAGTAATTTTAGACTGTTGCTTGGCCTAGATTGGAAAACCCAGATTCAAGCCCCAGAACAATGGAAAAATATGGAGAGAAAAAGTCTGTAAGCATCTGGAAAATAGAAGGATAATCAGGCATTAGGAGCCCAGGGACTTTTTAGAGAGCAAATCATGAGGGGAAAATTTGATAATTTCTTTACTGGAAGAGTTGCACAATTAGGTGAGTAGTAGATGAAATATGTTTGGATTTTAGTAAAGCATTATCTCTTAAAATTTGAATTGCCAAATTAGTTCAAATTGGCTTGCATGTGAGCCCTTGCACATGGATTAAAACTGGCTGAAGAAACATGAACATGGACTATTGGTAAATAGCAACACACTGTCAATGAACTGAGTAGGTTTCTTGGGGAGTGTCACAAGGGTCAGCTTTAGCTACAGCTGAATTTGAAGTAACGGTCTGGAGATGGGAGAAAGCTTTAATCACTAGAAGTGATCTGCTAGTGAGGGCAGAAACCTAATACAAAAGAACATTGAAAAATTGGAAATATGGGGAAGAAATGAGATTCAGATTGAAAGAGCAGCAGATAATACATACTAATCTGGGAAACAATCTGAAACACAGATATTCAGGGAGAGGGAAAAAATTGTAAAACTCTAATGCAACAGAAGGCCTAAGGTGGTACTGGAAGGTAACCAGCCTGTAAATAACAAAGGGAGACAGATGGAAAGATATTTGACAGAGGAAGAAGATATGTAAGGTCTGCTGGGCCTCACCTCTTGAAACAGTTAGAACAAAGTTGTTTGATCATTTAAGAACTGGACAACTTCCTTAATTCCTGATCCTGGATCATTTTGTAGTATCCTTGAGCAAGTTTTGGGACATGGGCAGGAGGTGTCACACTCAAGTGTCTTCTCCATCCCCAAGCTAATTCCTCAGAATTAGAAGATCCAGGGGAATGTTAGTTGGAAGGGCAAGAAGGATACCCCAGAACTTTCTTCTCTTATCCCTCCCCACCCTGAGATTCTGATCCAGAGAGTCAGAGGGCCTGGGTTCTAATCCTGGCTGCACTACCTGGCAGCTATGTGACCTTGGGAATGTCTCAACTTCTCTGCCTCATTTGTAAAATGGGAACTAAATACCTGTTCTCCCTCCTTCTTAAAGCTGTGAATCCCATGTGAGATAGGGACTGTGTCTGATCTGATTATCACATATCTACTCCAGCACTTGGTACAGTGCTTGGCACATAGTAAATGCTCAGCAAATGCTGCAATCTGTAATTATTATAATTACTAATAATGTTAATATTTACAAAAATTCAACAGCAGGCTGTACTTGCTTAGGTCCTGAGATGGTGGAAAAAATTATGGTTAAGAGAGTGGAACTCAGGGAAACAAAAAAATTATTAAGAAAGTTTCCTGAGCAAGTGGGATTTCAGAAGGGCTTTGAAAATGGGAATAGTTGAGATCTGGTGAATTCGAAATGGGGGGTAGTTCCATGCAGAAAGTATAGCTTGAGCCAAGGTTGGAGCCTCAACCCCTTTCTCCCCCTTTTAGACTGTGAGCCCACTGTTGGGTAGGGACTGTCTCTTTGTGTTTCCAACTTGTACTTCCCAAGCGCTTAGTACAGTGCCCTGCACACAGTAAGCGCTCAATAAATACGATTGATGATGATGATGATGATGATGATGATGATGATGATGGAGGCAGAAGAATCAAGAATGAGAAATAGTGAGAGGGTGGCCATGAGAAAGATAGAGAGTGTGAGTGGGGAGTAGAAGAAGAGAGTAGTTAAATAGGAGAGAGAAAACTATTGGAGTTTCTGTTTGATGTGGAGCTGAGTTGGAGATTTTTGAGAAGTGAAGAGATGTGTGAAGAACTACATTTAGAAGAATGATCTGAGCAAGAGAGTGACATTTGACTGGAGAGGTGAGAAACAGGAGGAAGAGAGACCCATGAGAAGACTAATAGTGTACTAAAGCTGGGCAATGATGAATGCTTAGACCAGAGTGATGAATCAATGAATCAACCAATCAATCATATTTATTGAGCACTTACTGAGTGCAGAGCTTATACTAAGTACTCGGGAGAGGACAATATAACAGAGTCGGTAAGCATGTTCCCATCCCAAAGGGAGCTTACTGTCTAGAGAACCATTTGGATGGGAAGGGGACTGATCTGGGAAATGTCGATGAAGCAAAACCCTCAGGATTCAGTGAATGAATATGAAATTGAATTTCATTGATTCATTCATTCAATTGTATTTATTGAGCGCTTACTGTGTGCACAGCACTGTACTAAGCACTTGGGAAGTACAAGTTGGCAACATATAGAGATGGTCCCTACCCAACAGCAGGCTCACAGTCTAGAAGGGGGAGACAGACAACAAAACATATTAACAAAATAAAATAAATAGAATAGTGAATATGTACAACTAAAATAAACAGAGTAATAAAATGTACAAACATATATATAGGTGCTGTGGTGAATGAGACTGAATATGAGAGATGGAAGAGAGTGAGGATTCAATGATAACGCCAAAGTCGTGGTCTTCGGAGGCAGAGACATTGGTGGTGTTGCCAAGCGAGATGAGAAATGGAGGTGGAGGAGAGGGTATTGGAACAAAATACTGACCTTGAGATGCTTGTGGTTCTCCCTGTTTAGACTGTAAGTTCATTACAAGCAGGGAGCATGTCTGTTAACTCTTTGTATTGAACTCTCCCAAGCACTTAGTATAGTGCTCTGCATATAGTAAGCAGTCAATAAATACCACTGACTGATTGATTGATCTGTGTGGAGATGTCCGGTAGGGTATGATTGCTGATGTGGAGAATGGTCGAGATTAGCAAGATAGATTTGGGAGTCATTTTCATAGAGGTTACAGTAGATGAAGCTATGAGAATTCATTCATTCATTCAATCACATTTATTGAGCCCTTATTGTGTACAGAGCACTGTACTAAGCGCTTGGGAAGTACAAGTCGGCAACATACAGAGACAGTCCCCAACAACAGGCTCACAGTCTAATGGTTGAGCTTCCTAAGAGAGTAACTACAGTGTGAATGGAGAAAGGACATAGGAGAGAAGCATGAAGAACATATGTCATTAGCAGGTAAGAGGGACAGAAGAGCTGACTAATCAAACTGAAAAGGAAAAATCATAGGTACCTGGAGAATTCAGCCACTGGCTTTATGAGTGGATAGACTGTTTTTTCTTCAGATGCCTCACTCATTCATTCAATCGTATTTATTGAGTGCTTCCTATGTACTAAGCCTCCCTTCTGATCCAGGAAAGATTCAATATCTTCAGTACAGCAATTATGCACAGTGCCTGGAACATACTAAAGGGCTTAACAAATGCCATTTGAATAACAAACAATCTCCCTTATAATAATAATAATGGTATTCGTTAAGTGCTTACTTAGTGTGAAGCAGTATTCTAAGTGCTGGGGATACAAGCTGATCAGGTTGTCCCATGTGGGCTCATAGTCTTAATCCCCATTTTACAGATGAGGTAACTGAGGCATAGAGAAGTTAAGTGGCTTGCCCAAGGTCACAGCTGACAAGTGGCAGAGCTAGGATTTGAACCCATGACCTCTGACTCCCAAGCCTGGGCTCTTTCCACTGAGCCACGCTGCAAATGCAAAACCTGATTTCCCTCTCACTATTGGTTTTGCAGTAAATCTGACTTTTGTGCATCAAAGTTTTAACACCTGAGATATTACCCTGGCCCAAAACATTCAAACTGCCTTTTTAAAAATACATTCTTGACTAAGCTTTTTCCATCAGCCTTGACATGAGCATGACCAAAAAGGAGCATTTTTGGTATTCACAGTGACAAATTACATACCATTTCATGGAACTTGTAGCAAACTACTGGCAGACACTCTTCTTCTGATCTCAAATTTTCCAAATTAGCTCTGTTGAATAAATCGATCCAGTCTCTTCTCATTCTCCACTCTGCTAGGCTGGCTAATGGAGGGGGAACTATTTTACAGTTTTTCCATTTGAATTTTCTAAAAAAAAAATAGGGATCATTTGGCTGGGGCAAAAACAAATAATGACTGCAAATCACAAGTGAAATACAAAGAAATACACTTGTGTAATTTGTTAGTCTAAACAAGTACTAACTGGTTTTTCTTGAAGTACTTAGGGGAGCTTGGCTCCTGAAAAATAAAACTTTGAAAAAAAAATCATCATTGGATAATAGCAATGTATACAAGTGAAGAAGCTCATAAAATGCAAACCTGGCCCTCAGGGCATCTTGTTTGGCCACCTAAATGATGTTTTCTACTAGTTATGTCACTCTCTCCCTAATAGCTATTGGAGCTTTGAACCTATTCTCAGAATTAGGTAACTTTATAAGAACAATTGCTACTGTAGTTCATACTGAACAAACTGATGAAAAGATACCTACCCAACAAGTAAATAAATGAGTGGAATTTTTTTTTACAAGTCATTACCTGTATTCATGTTCTGATGTATTGGTAAGCTTTTATAACCCACTATACCTAGATATGTAAGAAGCTAATTTTATGTACAGTACCAAAGTGGAAATATGGAAATAACTGAGATAATCATGAAGATTTTTATATTCTTTATGTATTTGTATATATGTATGTAAATACATATTTATCTTTGTATTACTATATTCTATATGGCTGGTCATATACTATAAATCATATCCTATCTTATATGCTAAAACAAGCATATTTTCATCATTTCTTCAAGCTCTTTGTAAATGAGAAATGGGTTTAGATTGACTCTGAATTTACTAATATCAATATTATTGACTCAAGGTTATTGGGATTCTTCCCATGCAATCTCTTCCTTCCTTCCTCCCTCCCTCCCTCCCTCCCTCTCTCTCTTTCCAAATTAAGCCTATGAAAGTTTCATTATCTTTTTGAAACACTAGAGTGGACTTTACTGAATTACCGCTCTCTCGACCCCATCCATCTTTCAGAGAGCCTCACACCCCTCTCGCCTCCCTTTCCTCTCTACCCAATCTTGATGATCAGATTACTGCTCTGAACTCTACCCTCTGTACTCAGCTCAACTCGCTCACTCCCCTTTCCCTTCGCCGCTCTCGTACCACTAACCCACAGCCTTGGATCACTGTCACTGTCCGCCTCCTTCGCTGTTATGCTCGAGCTGCTGAATACTGCTGGCGAAAGTCTAAACACCAAGCCAACCTCATTCACTTCAAATTTATCCTTTCCTGCCTTAACTCTGCCCTCTCCTCTGCCAGACAAAACTATTTCTTCTCCCTTATTGACACCCATGCCCATCATCCCTGTCAGCTCTTCTGTACATTTAACTCGCTTTTCAGGCCCCCTGTTCCTCCCCCTCCTCCTTTCCTCACTCCCAATGATCTGGCCTCCTACTTCATCAGTAAAAATAACTCCATCAGGTCTGAGCTCCCCAAAGTCACTCCTCCCCTTCTCCAACCCCCCTGCTCTCAACTCTCCCCGCTACTCTCCCATCCTTCCCAGCAGTATCCTCAGATGAGAGCTTCTCCCTGCTCTCAAGTGCTACTCTGGCCACCTGTGCTTCTGACCCCATTCTCTCTCATTTTATGAAATCTCTCACCCCTTCCCTCCTCCCCTCCTTAACTTCCATTTTCAACCACAGTCTCCACTGGTTCCTTCCCCTCTGCCATCAAACATGCCCACGTCTCCCCGTCCTAAAAATAACCTCTCTTGAAGGCACCTCCCCTTCTAGTTATCACCCTATCTCCCTCCTACCATTCCTTTCCAAACTCCTTGAACGAGTTGTCTACACCCACTGCCTCAAATTCTTCAGTGCCACCTCTCTCCTCGACCCCCTCCAATCTGGCTTCTGTCCCCTACATTCCACTGAAAGTTCCCTCTCAAAGGTCACCAATGACCTCCTCCTCGACCTTTCAGCTGCCTTCAACACTGTGGACCACCCCCTTCTCCTCAACACGTTATCCAACCTTGGCTTCACAGACTCCATCCTCTCCTGGTTCTCCTCTTATCTCTTCGGCCATTCATTCTCAGTCTCCTTTGCAGACTCCTCCTCCCCCTCTCATCCCCTTACTGTAGGGGTTCCTCAAGGGTCAGTTCTCAGTCCCCTTCCGTTCTCTATCTACACTCGCTCCCTTGGTGAACTCATTCACTCCCACGGCTTCAACTATCATCTCTACACTGATGACCCCCAAATCTACATCTCTGCCCCCGCTCTCTCTCCCTCCCTTCAGGCTTGTGTCTCCTCCTGCCTGCAGGGCATCTCCATCTGGATGTCTACCTGCCATCTAAAACTCAACATGTCCAAGACTGAACTCCTTACCTTCCCTCCCAACCCCTACTCTCTCCCTGACTTTCCCATCACTGTAGACAGCACTACCATCCTTCCCGTCTCACAAGCCCGCAACTTTGGTGTCATCCTCGACTCTGCTCTCTTGTTCACCCCTCACATTCAATCTGTCACCAAAACCTAATGGTCTCACCTCCACGACATCACCAAGAACTGCCCTTTCCTCTCCATCCCAACTGCTACCCTGCTGGTTCAATCTCTCATCCTATCCCGACTGGATTACTGCATCAGCCTCCTCTCTGATCTCCCATCCTCCTGACTCTCCCCACTTCAGTCTGTACTTCACACTGCTGGCTGGATCATCTTTGTGCAGAAATGTTACTCCTCTCCTCAAAAATCTTCAGTAGCTACCAGTCAACCTAGGCATCAGGCAAAAACTCTTCACTCTCGGCTTCAAGGCTCTCCATCACCTCGCCCCTTCCCACTGCATCTCCCTTCTTTGCTTCTACAGCCCAGCCCGCACCCTCTGCTCCTCTGCCACTAACCTCCTCACTGTACCTCGTCCTCACCTGTCCCGCTATCGACCCCCAGCCCAAGTCCTCCCCCGGCCTGGAATGCCCTCCCTCTGCACATCCACCACATCAGCACATCTTTCTCCCTTCGAAGACCTACTGAGAGCTCACTGCCTCCAAGAGGCCTTCCCAGAGTGAACCCCCTCCTTCCTCTCCCCCTCCCCATCCCCCCACCTTACCTCCTTCCCCTCCCACAGCACCTGTATATATGCTTGTACAGCTTTATTACTCTATTTATTTTACTTGTACATATTTACTATTCTATTTATTTTGTTAATGATGTGCATTTAGCTTTACTTCTATTTATTCTGATGACTTGACACATGTCCACATGTTTTGTTTTGTTGTCTGTCTCCCCCTTCTAGACTGTGAGTCTGTTGTTGGGTAGGGACCATCTCTATATGTTGCCAACTTGTACTTCCCAAGTGCTTACTACAGTGCTCTGCACACAGCAAGCGCTCAATAAATACGATTGAATGAATGAATGAATGCTTTCAGCCCTATAGACCAAAAGAGTGATTGCAGTGTCCACAGATGATATCACTCATAAGCAAGAGGTAGCTCTGCCTGGGAGAATCTAGCTCAAAAATAATTTAGCAAAATGGGATATCGGAACAAGTCATTTTTCTGTTCACTTTATATCATTCATTCATTCATTCAGTGGTACTTATTAAGTGCTTTCTATGTGCAAAAAACTATACTAACCACTCAAAAATAATACAATAAAAATTAACAAGGTAGGTCACTAGCCCTCAGGTAGGCATACAAAGAAAGATTAAATACATCTATGTATTCCCAAGCCTTCTCAACCATCTAAAATTTGTGACAGCATGCTACCACAGCATGAATCAAAATTAATCACAATAAAAATTCCTTTGTTTTTCTTTAATAATAACATAATTTTGGTATTTGCTAAGCACTTACTATGTGCTAAGCACTGGACTATGTGCTGAGGTAGATACAAGATGATCAGGTCCCACATGGGACTGGCAGTCTAAATATGAAGTAGAACAGGTACTGAATTCCCATTTTGAGATGAGGGAACTGAGGTACAGAAAAGTTAAGTGACTTGTCCAGGGTCACACATTAGGTTAGTGGCAGAGCAGGATTAGAACTCAGGTCTTCTGACTCCTAGGTCCATGCTCTTTCCCCAAGGCCACGTAGCTTCTGCTCCTTTTCAGTACATCCTTTCCACTGTAGTGGATACCACTGTTTCTTTAAAATGTCTTTATGTAAATGTTTCCTTTCTTTGAGTTCTGTATCAGTCCTTCTATTTTCTACCACCTTCTTGAGTCAATCCCCTGCCACTGCTACCAAGCTTTCTTCTGTCCCGATTCCCCTCCAAATGTGTGAAAATCAAATACAGAAAAAAAGTAAGCTATAGGGACAGACTGATCATTCCATCCCCACCCCTCCAAACAAAGAAGTCATTTCTCTTTTCAAAATGTCATTCCCATGTCCCCACAGGCTATAGAAGAAGACTTCAAACAGTGTAATAAAAGATTCGCAGGCACTACCCAGACCTAATTTATATAGAAAAGACATGAGGATTAAATATTGTTTAAACATACTTCATTTTTGAACAATAATGTCGACAGTTTCCACTCCTTTAATTATTTTTTGACTTTCTCCTGCTTTGGCCTACACATTTATTTTGTATCATAATTGTCTCCCTGAAGAGAACCCTAAAATGGTAATATTGCTTTTCTGCTTTTGGCTTATTGGCAGCACTCTTGCAGACTGAGAAACCTGCACTTTTTCCTCTGTTCATTGCTAACCAGTCCTAGACTGGAAGCTACCACCAGTCACCTGACCCTTATGCACCATCTACTGTAGCCTTGAAAATACAACTACTTGACTATTTAATCAATCAATCAATCAATCGTATTTATTGAGCGCTTACTGTGTGCAGAGCACTGTACTAAGAGCTTGGGAAGTACATGCTGGCAACATATAGAGACAATCCCTACCCAACAGTGGGCTCACAGTCTAAAACGGGGAGACACAGAACAAAACCGAACATACTAACAAAATAAAATAAATAGAATAGATAGGAACAAGTAAAATAAATAAATATATAGAGTAATAAATATGTACAAATATATATACATATATACAGGTGCTGAGGGGAAGGGAAGGAGGTAAGATGGGGGGATGGAGAGGGGGACGAAGGGGAGAGGAAGGAAGAGGCTCAGTCTGGGAAGGCCTCCTGGAGGAGGTGAGCTAGCTTGGCAGATGGGCAGAGGGAGGGCATTCCAGGCCCGGGGGAGGACGTGGGCCGCCGGGGGTCGATGGCGGGACAGGTAGGCTGAGTGGTGGGGTGGGGTGGGGGGAAGAGTCAATCAGGACCGGATCGCGAAGGGGGCACTATAAGGAAGGGCGCTTAAGGGGGGGGGGGGGGGTGGAAGCAGCGGACGTCTACGGTGGCGCTCGGAGGAGAGGAGTCCTCCAGGAGAGCGGGGGCCATGCGGTGTGATGGCGGGCGGGCCTCTCGGGAACGGAGTAACGGGCGTCTATGGCGGGCCTCGCTGGCACTCGGAGGAGAGGATCCTTCCCGGAGCACTGGGGTCCATGCGGTGTAATGGCGGGCGGGCCTCTCGGGAACGGAGTCCCGGGCGTCCATGGGGGCGCTCTGAGGGGGGAATCATTCCGAAAACAGCGGGGGCCACTTGGTGTGATGGCGGGCGGGCGGGCAGGCCTCTAAGGAACAGAGTCCCGGGCGTCAATGGGGGCGCGATCTGAGGAGACGATCCTTCCAAACGCAGCAAGGCCGAGCGGTGTGATGGCGGGCGGGCCTCCCGGGAACGTAGTCCCAGGCGTCTGTGGCGGCGCTCTGAGGAGAGGATCCTTCCGGGAGCAGCGGGGGCCACGCGGGGTGATGGCGGGCGGGCCTCTCGGGAACGGAGTCCCGGATGTCTGTGGCGGCGCTCCGAGGAGAGGATCCTTTCAGGAGCAGCAGGGGCCTCGCGGTGTGATGGCGGGCGGGCCTCTCGGGAACGGAGTCCCGGGCGTCTATGGCGGCCCTCTCTGGCGCCCTGAGGAGAGGATCCTTCTGGGAGCAGTGGGGGCCACGCGGTGTGATGGCGGGAGGGCCTCTCGGGAACGGAGTCCCGGGCGTCTGTGGCGGCGCTCTGAGGAGAGGATCCTTCCGGGAGCACCGGGGGCCACGCGGTGTGATGCCGGGAGGGCCACTCGGGAACGGAGTCCCGGATGTCTGTGGTGGCGCTCCGAGGAGAGGATCCTTTCGGGAGCAGCAGGGGCCACGTGGTGTGATGGCGGGCGGGCCTCTCGGGGACAGGGACTCCGTTCCTGAGAGGCCCGCCCGCCCGCCATCACCCCGCGAGGACTTGCCGCTCCCGGAAGGCTCCTCTCCTCAGAGCGCCGCCATTGACGCCCGGGACTCCGTTCCCGAGAGGCCCGGCTGCCCACCCTCCCGCCATCTCAGCGCCCCCACGGACGCCCCCCCGGCTTCCACCCCCCCCACTTAGGAGGCCTTCCATAACGTGCCCCTCATCCCCCCCCCCCCCTTCCCGGTCCGGTCCTGACTGACTCTCCCCCCGCCCGCCCCCAGGTAAAAAGCCCTTGTTAGCACCTTGTTAGCACCATGTTAGCACCATGTTACATGTTACATTAACGACAACCTCATTCACACCTCCTCAGCCCTCCCATGCTAGTTGACTGTTCGCTCCCCTCCCCAGGTATCTCTGCTCCCTGACCCCCCTTAACTGGCCCACCCTACTCCAGCTCTTAATAGTTTGTATCTGCTCTCTGTGGCATCATTGTTTGCCAATTCTATTACTGCCATAGCATATTGATTGCTCAACTACACCCTGTGATGCCATCGCCTACTTTTATCATTGCTACTGTTTTATTGCTTCTGCATCTCAATTGTTAACCCCCCACTGTACTGTCACTTGCCCTGCTGACCTCACCATGAACTTTCAGTTCCCTTGTTCCCAACTGCCATTCCCATTCCTCACCTTCCCCTTCCCCTCTCCCACCCAGCTGTTTCCCTCCCTCTCACCCACCAAGACCGCTCCCCCTCAACCCCTACCAAGGATTCCTCTGTACCAGAGCAGGTCCTCCGCTTCTCCCTCCCGGCCCCCCTCCTCCCCTTCTCCCCGCCCCCACCCCATCCCAGTTCTCCTTTCCCATCGCCACCCCCCTTCCCACTCTCCCCGCCCAGGCCCCCGCCAACTCATCCCAATCCAAACCCTCCCCACCCCTCGCACCCTTCCCCCTCCCTCCCCACCCTCGACAGCTGATGCCAAGTGTGGCCTCTGGAACCCCCGCTCCGTTTTAAGTAAGATTCCTTTCATCCTGGACCTTTTCCTTTCCAGTTCTCTACTCCTCCTCGCCCTAACTGAAGCATGGCTGTCGTCGGACGACACGGTCTCTTCTGCTGCTCTCTGCAGTGCAGGCCTCTTCTTCTCCCACTCCCCCAGACTCACTGGAAAAGGAGGAGGTGTCGGTTTCCTTCTCGCCCCCCAATGTCGCTTTCGCACTATCCCTCCTCCCCCTTCCCTTTCCTTCCCCTCCTTTGAAGCCCACATTATTCGCCTCTACCACCCCCTCCAGATTCTTGTAGCTGTCATCTACCGCCCTCCGGGCCCCACTTCCAACTTCTTTAACGACTTTGACCCCTTCCTCACATTCCTTCTCTCCTTCTCCATGCCCACTCTGATCCTCGGAGACTTCAATATCCACATGGATATCCCTAACGACTCCTCTGCCGCCCGCCTTCTATCTCTCCTTGACGCTGCCAACCTCTTCCTCCACCCCACCTCACCCACTCACCAACTTGGTCATACCCTTGACCTCATCATCTCCTACCGCTGCACTGTGTCCACCCTCACCAACTCTGTGATCCCTCTCTCTGATCATAATCTTCTCACCTGCCTCCTCACTCACACTCCTTTCCCCTGTAAATCCGTATTACTCCGTCACAGAGATCTCCGCTCTCTGGACCCCACCCATCTTTCGGAACGCCTCACACCCCACCTCGCCGCCCTCTCCTCTCTACCCAGTCTTGATGATCAGATTACTGCTCTCAACTCTACCCTTTCTACTCAGCTAGACTCGCTCGCTCCCCTTTCCCTTCGCCGCTCTCGCACCACTAACCCACAGCCCTGGATCACTGCCACTGTCCGCCTCCTTCGCTCTTATGCTCGAGCTGCCGAACGCTGCTGGCGAAAGTCTAAGCACCATGCCAACCTCGTTCACTTCAAGTTTATCCTTTCCTGCCTTAACTCAGCCCTCTCTTCTGCCAGACAAAACTATTTCTCCTCCCTTATTGACACCCATGCCCATCACCCCCGCCAGCTCTTCCGTACATTCAACTCCCTTCTCAGGCCCCCGGTTCCTCCCCCTCCTCCTTCCCTCACCCCCAACGATCTGGCCTCCTACTTCATTAACAAAATTAAATCCATCAGGTCCGACCTCCCCAAAGTCTCTTCCCCCCTTTCTCCAACCCCCCGGCTCTCAACATTCTCTGCTACTCTCCCATCCTTCCCAGCAGTATCCTCAGAGGAACTCTCCTCCCTCCTCTCAAGTGCTACTCCGGCCACCTGTGCTTCTGACCCCATTCCCTCTCATCTTATGAAATCTCTCGCTCCATCCCTTCTCCCCTCCCTAACTTCCATCTTCAACCGCTCACTCTCCACTGGTTCCTTCCCCTCTGCCTTCAAACATGCCCATGTCTCTCCCATCCTAAAAAAACCCTCTCTTGACCCCACCTCACCTTCTAGTTATCGTCCCATATCCCTCCTACCATTCCTTTCCAAACTCCTTGAACGAGTTGTCTACACGCGCTGCCTAGAATTCCTCAACAACAACTCTCTCCTCGACCCCCTCCAGTCTGGCTTCCGTCCCCTTCATTCCACGGAAACTGCGCTCTCAAAGGTCACCAATGACCTCCTGCTTGCCAAATCCAACGGCTCATACTCTGTCCTAATCCTCCTCGACCTCTCAGCTGCCTTTGACACTGTGGACCACCCCCTTCTTCTCAACACGTTATCTGACCTTGGCTTCACAGACTCCGTCCTCTCCTGGTTCTCCTCTTACCTCTCTGGTCGTTATTTCTCAGTCTCTTTTGCAGGCTCCTCCTCCCCCTCCCATCCTCTTACTGTGGGAGTTCCCCAAGGTTCAGTGCTTGGTCCCCTTCTGTTCTCAATCTACACTCACTCCCTTGGTGACCTCATTCGCTCCCACGGCTTCAACTATCACCTCTACGCTGATGACACCCAGATCTACATCTCTGCCCCTGCTCTCTCCCCCTCCCTCCAGGCTCGCATCTCCTCCTGCCTTCAGGACATCTCCATCTGGATGTCCGCCCGCCACCTAAAGCTCAACATGTCAAAGACTGAGCTCCTTGTCTTCCCTCCCAAACCTTGTCCTCTCCCTGACTTTCCCATCTCTGTTGACGGCACTACCATCCTTCCCGTCTCACAAGCCCGCAACCTTGGTGTCATCCTCGACTCCGCTCTCTCATTCACCCCTCACATCCAAGCCGTCACCAAAACCTGACGGTCTCAGCTCCGCAACATTGCCAAGATCCGCCCTTTCCTCTCCATCCAAACCGCTACCCTGCTAATTCAAGCTCTCATCCTATCCCGTCTGGACTACTGCACTAGCCTTCTCTCTGATCTCCCATCCTCGTGTCTCTCTCCACTTCAATCCATACTTCATGCTGCTGCCCGGATTATCTTTGTCCAGAAACGCTCTGGACATATCACTCCCCTCCTCAAAAACCTCCAATGGCTACCGATCAATCTGCGCATCAGGCAGAAACTCCTCACCCTGGGCTTCAAGGCTCTCCATCACCTCGCCCCCTCCTACCTCACCTCCCTTCTCTCCTTCTACTGCCCAGCCCGCACCCTCCGCTCCTCCACCACTAATCTCCTCACTGTACCTCGCTCTCGCCTGTCCCGCCATCGACCCCCGGCCCACGTCATCCCCCGGGCCTGGAATGCCCTCCCTCTGCCCATCCGCCAAGCTAGCTCTCTTCCTCCCTTCAAGGCCCTGCTGAGAGCTCACCTCCTCCAGGAGGCCTTCCCAGACTGAGCCCCTTCTTTCCTCTCCCCCTCGTCCCCCTCTCCATCCCCGTCTTACCTCCTTCCCTTCCCCACAGCACCTGTATATATGTATATATGGTTGTACATATTTATTACTCTGTTTATTTATTTATTTATTTTACTTGTACATTTCTATCCTACTTATTTTATTTTGTTGGTATGTTTGGTTCTGTTCTCTGTCTCCCCCTTTTAGACTGTGAGCCCACTATCGGGTAGGGACTGTCTCTATGCGATGCCAATTTGTACTTCCCAAGCGCTTAGTACAGTGCTCTGCACATAGTAAGCGCTCAATAAATACGATTGATTGATTGATTGATTGATTGACAGAGTCCCGGGCGTCTGTGGCGGGCCTCTCGGGCACCCTGAGGAGAGGATCCATCCGGGAGCAGCAGGGACCACGCGGTGTGATGGCGGGCGGGCCTCTCGGGAACGGAGTCCCGGGCGTCTGTGGCGGCGCTCTGAGGAGAGGATCCTTCCGGGAGCAGCAGGGGCCACGCGGTGTGATGGCGGGCGGGCCTCTCGGGGACAGAGTCCCGGGCGTCTGTGGCGGCGCTCTGAGGAGACGATCCTTCCGGGAGCAGCAGGGGCCACGCGGTGTGATGGCGGCCGGGCCTCTAGGGAACGGAGTCCCGGGTGTCTATGGCGGGCCTCCCTGGCGCCCTGAGGAGAGGATCCTTCCAGGTGCAGTGGGGGCCACGCGATGTGATGGCGGGCTTCTCGGGAACGGAGTCCCGGGCGTCTGTGGCGGCGCTCTGAGGAGAGGATCCTTCCGGGAGCAGCAGGGGCCACGCGGTGTGATGGCGGCCGGGCCTCTCGGGAACGGAGTCCCGGGCGTCCATGGCGGGCCTCTCTGGCGCCCTGAGGAGAGAATCCTTTCGGGGGCAGCGGGGGCCACGCGGTGTGATGGCAGGCGGGCCTCTCGGGAACGTAGTCCCGAGCATCTATGGCGGTGCTCTGAGGAGAGGATCCTTCCGGGAGCAGCGGGGGCCACGCGGTGTGTTGGCGGGCGGGCCTCTCGGGAACGGAGTCCCGGGTGTCTATGGCGGGTCTCTCTGGCGCCCTGAGGGGCGGATCCTTTCGGGAAAAGCGGTGGCCACGCGGTGTGATGGCGGGCGGGCCTCTCGGGCCAGCCGGCTGTGGCGGCGATCTGAGGAGAGGATCCTTCCTGGAGCAGCGGGAGCCACGCGGTGTGACGGCGGACGGGCTTCTCGAGAACGGAGTCCCGGGCGTCTATGGGGGCCCTCTGAGGAGAGGAACCTTCCGGGAGTAGCGGGGGCAATTTGGTGTGATGGCGGGCGGGCGGGCCTCTCTGGAACGGAGGTCATTTATACCAGGTGAAGAGGTGATTTCATTCATTTTATTCTCTGGAGGGAGGACAGGCTGGTAAGACATATCAGGGCAGATAAATCTTTTGGCATTTATCCTTAAATTAAAACTAGAGAAAGACTCAACTCAATAACCACTGAGCAGGGATTCTGGGAGAGCTGTCATGGGCCATCAGACCAAAACTGGAAAGTAGCATAAGAGGAAACTGAGGCCCAGTTAATAAAGAGAATTGTCATCAGCTTCCTTTAAAGTCAATATTCTCCCAGCCTCCCTTCATTTCTCCCTCCTTTCTTCCCTCCTTTCCTCCCTCCCTCCACCCTTCCTTTATCCCTCTCTCCATTCCTCCTAACTTCCTTATCTCCCTCCCTTTGTTCCTCCTTTCCTCACTCCTTCCCAATTTCTCTCCCTCCTTCCTTACTTTCCTCCCTCTCTTTGCCTCTCCTTTTCTCCCTTTTTCACTCCCTCTCCTTCCTTCCCTCCTTCTCTCTCTCACACTCCCTCCCTTTCTCCCTTTCTTTCTTCCCTCCCTCCCTCTTTCCTTCTTCCCTGCCTCTCTGTCCTTCCCTCCTTCCCTCTCTCTTCCCCTCCCTCCCCCACTCTCTTTCAATTTAGTTTTGCTACCACAAAGCCCCCATCGGACAGATTCTCAAAAGGGATTTGGTATTTCCAGAAATATAACTCAAGAATACCACTTAAGCAGTTAGGACTAGAGTCAAATCCATCTGAAGGTGGAGAGTGGAGGGAGCAGGATTTAAAGAACATAAATTCTTTCCAATACAGCTTTTCTACTCTTAAACCTCTCCTTAGGACAAAATCCAGGATTTCTTATTTGTATTTCTTTTTTTAGATGGTATTTGTTAAGTGCTTACTATGTGCCAAGCACTGTACTGAGCACTGGGTTAGGTACAAGATAATCAGGTCCTATGCGGGGACTGCAGTCTAAATAGGTGGGAGAACAGGTATTGAATACTGAACTCCTTATCTTCTCTCCTAAACTCTGCCCTCTCCTTGACTTTCCCATCACTGTTGAGGGCACTACTGTCCTTCCCGTCTCACAAGCCCGAAACTTTGGTGTCATTCTCGACTCCACTCTCTCGTTCACCCTTCACACCCAATCCATCACCAAAACCAGCCGGTTTCACCTCCGCAACATCGCCAGGATCCGCCCTTTCCTCTCCATCCAAACTGCTACCCTGCTGGTTCAATCTCTCATCCTATCCCGACTGGATTACTACATCAGCCTCCTCTCTGATCTCCTATCCTCCTGTCTCTCCCCAGTTCAGTCTATACTTAATGCTGCTGCCCGGATCGTCTTTGTGCAGAAATTCTCTGAGCATATTACTCCCCTCCTCAAAAATCTCCAGTGGCTACCAATCAACCCATGCGTCAGGCAAAAAATCCTCACTCTCGGCTTCAAGGCTGCCCATCACCTCGCCCCCTCCTACCTCATCTACCTTCTTTCCTTCTACAGCCCAGCCCACACCCTCTGCTTCTCTGCTGCTAACCTCCTCACTGTACCTCATTCTCGCCTGTCCCGCTATTGACCCCCGGTCCAAGTCCTCCCCTTGGCCTCGAATGCCCTCCCTCCGCACATCCACCAAGCTAGCTTTCTTCCTCCCTTCAAAGCCCTACTGAGAGCTCACCTCCTCTAGGATGCCTTCCCCGACTGAGCCCCCTCCTTCCTCTCCCCCTCCTTCCTCTCCCCCTCCTTCCTCTCCCCCACCTCCCTCTCCCCATCTCCCTGCTATACCTCCTTCCCCTCCCCACAGCACCTGTATATATGTATATATGTTTGTACATATTTATTACTCTATTTCTTTTACTTGTACATACTTATTCTATTTATTTTATTTTGTTAATATGTTTTGTTTCATTGTCTGTCTCGCCCTGCTAGACTGTGAGACCGCTGTTGGATAGGGACCATCTCTATATGTAGCCAACTTGTACTTCCCAAGTACTAAGGTACAGTGCTCTGCACACAGTAAGTGCTCAGTAAATACGATTCAATGAATGAATGAATCCTAACTTTGCAGATGAGGGATTGAAGGCACAGAGAAGCTAAGTGACTTGCCCAAGTAACACAGCTGACGAGCAGCAAAGCTGGGATTTGAGCTCATGATCTCTGATTCCTAAGCCCGTGGCCCAGTTACCTCATCTGTAAAATGGGGATTAAGATTGTGAGCCCCACATTGGACAATCGGATCACCTTGTATCCTCACCAGTACTTAGAACAGTGCTTTGCACATAGTAAGCACTTAACAAATATCAAAATTATTATTATTATTATTGATTGATTCTCACTTCCCTGACTTTCCCATCTCTGTTGACGGCACTACCACCCTTCCTGTCTCACAAGCCCGCAACTTTGGTGTTATCCTCGACTCCGCTCTCTCATTCACCCCTCACATCCAAGCCGTCACCAAACCCGGCCGGTCTCAGCTCCGCAACATTGCCAAGATCCGCCCTTTCCTCTCCATCCATACCGCTACCCTCATCGTTCAAGCTCTCATCCTATCCCATCTGGACTACTGCATCAGACTTCTCTCTGATTTCCCATCCTCGTGTCTCTCCCCACTTCAATCCATACTTCATGCTGCTGCCCGGATTGTCTTTGTCCAGAAAGGCTCTGGGCATGTTACTCCCCTCCTCAAAAATCTCCAGTAGCTACCAATCAATCTGCGCATCAGGCAGAAACTCCTCACCCTGGGCTTCAAGGCTCTCCATCGCCTCACCTCCCTTCTCTCCTTCTACAGCCCACCCCGCACCCTCCGCTCCTCCGCCGCTAATCTCCTCACCATACCTTATTTTCGCATGTCCCGCCATCGACCCATGGCCCACGTCATCCCCCGGGCCTGGAATGCCCTCCCTCTGCCCATCTGCCAAGCTAGCTCTCTTCCTCATTTCAAGGCCCTGCTGAGAGCTCACCTCCTCCAGGAAGCCTTCCCAGACTGAGCCCCTTCCTTCTTCTCCCCCTCATCCCCCTCTCCATCCCCTCATCTTACCTCCTTCCCTTCCCCATAGCACCTGTATATATGTATATATGTTTGTACATATTTACTACTCTATTTATTTATTTTACTTGTACGTATCTGTTCTATTTATTTTATTTTGTTAGTATGTTTGGTTTTGTTCTCTGTCTCCCCCTTTTAGACTGTGAGCCCACTGTTGGGTAGGGACTGTCTCTATATGTTGCCAATTTGTACTTCCCAAGCGCTTAGTACAGTGCTCTGCATACAGTAAGCGCTCAATAAATATGACTGATGATGATGATGGAGATTTTTGAGGAGGGGTATAATATGCCCAGAGCGTTTCTGCACAAAGGTGATCTGGGCAGCAGCATGAAGTATAGATTGAAGTTGGGGGAGACAAGAGGGTAGGAGATCAGAGAGGAGGCTGATGCAGTAATCTAGTCGGGATAGGATGAGAGATTGAACCAGCAGGGTAGCAGTTTGGATGGAGAGGAAAGGGTGGATCTTGGAGATATTGCGGAGGTGAGGCCGGCAGGTTTTGGTGATGGATTGGATGCGAGGGTGAACGAGAGAGCAGAGTCGAGGATGACACAAAGGTTGCAGGCTCGTGAGACGGTAAGGATGGTAGTGCCATCAACAGTGATGGGAAAGTCGGAGAGGGCAGGGTTTGGGAGGGAAGATAAAGAGTTCAATCTTGGACATACTTCCTCCTGTGCCCTCTTCAACACTTCCCTCTTTCCCAGCAGTATCTCAACAGGAGATCTCCCTCCTCCTCTCAAAATCAACCCTCTCCACCTGAGTCTCTGACCTCATTCCATCACACCTTATCAAAACTCTTGCCCCCTCCTGTTTTCTTCAGCTGTTCATCTTCCAGTTGCTTCTTCCCACTGCATTCAAATATGTTCCTGTAACTCCTGTCTTTAAAAGAACTCCTTGTCCGCAAGGCTCCCTCCAGTTATTACCCCACCTGCCTACTAGAATTCCAATATGAACTCCTCAAGAGAGTTGTCTACACCTCTTGTCTTGACTTCCTCTCCTCCAATTCTCTCCTTGACCCTCTTCAGTCTGGTTTCACTTCATTCCACAGAACCTAACCTCTCTGTGGTCACCAACGACCTTCTTCTTACCAAATCCTATGGTCTCTATTCCTCCTTGACCTCTGGACCACACCCTTGTCCTTGAAAAATGATACAAACTTGGCTTCACTAACACTGTCTTTACTGGTTCTCTTCCTATCTCTATAACCACTCCTTCTCAGACTCCTCCTCTGCCTCCCAAACTGTCAGAGTCTCTCAAGGCTCACTAAGGGTCCCCTTGTAATCTCCATCTACAACCACTGCCTTGTAGAAGTCCATCCACGGTTTCAACTACTATCTCTACATGGATGATTCCCAAATGTACTTCTCCACCCCTGTCCTCTCTCCTTCTCTGCAGTCTCCTTCTCTGCCAGGGTCATTTTTCTGTTAAAATGGTCAGTTCACATCTCACCACTCATCAAGAACCCTCAGTGGTTGTCCATTCATCTTCACATCAAACAGAAACTCCTTATCCTTGGCTTTAAAACATTCTATCGGCTCCCACTCAGCTCTCCCCCTCCTACCTTAACTTGCTGATTCCCCATTACAACCCATTCATTCATTCATTCAGTTGCATTTATTGAGCACTTACTGTGTACAGAACACTGTACTAAGAGCTTGGGAAGTACAGGTTGGCAACATATAGAGACAGTCCCTACCCAACAACGGGCTTACAGTCTAGAAGGGGAAGACAGACAACACAACAAAACATGTGGACAGGTGTCAAGTCATCAGAATAAATAGAAATAAAGCTAGATGTGCATCATTAACAAAATCAAAAGAATAGTAAATATGTACAAGTAAAATAAATAGAGTAATAAATCTGTACAAATCTATATACATGTGCTATGGGGAGGGGAAGGAGGAAAGGTGGGGGATAGGGAGGAGGAGAGGAAAAAGGCGGCTCAGTCTGGGAAGTCCTCCTGGAGGAGGTGAGCTCTCAGTAGGGCTTTGAAGGGAGGAAGAGAGCTAGCTTGGCAGATGTGCAGAGGGAGGGCATTCCAGTCCAGGGGAAGGATGTGGGCCAGGGGTCGACGGTGAGACAGGTGAGAACGAGGTACACTGAGGAGGTTAGTGGCAGAGGAGCAGAGGGTGTGGGCAGGGCTGTAGAAGGAAAGAAGGGAGGTGAGTGATGGAGGGGGTGAAGTGCTGGAGCGCCTTGAAGCCAAGAGTGAGGAGTTTGCACACTTTGATCCTCTAAGGTCAACTTACACATTGTACCTTGATCTTGCCTCAAACCTCCCTCTAACATGGAATTCCCTCCTCTGGCATATCTGACAGACTGCTAATCTCCTAGTGTTTAACACCTAAGTAAAATCTCATCTCCTGCAAAAAGCCTCTGCCTATTAAGGCATCTTTTTCCCCTATTCCCTCTCCCTTCTGCATCTGATATGCACTTGGATCAGTACCCTGTAAGCACTTAATATTCACCCTACTCTCAGCCCGATGGCATTTATGTACATGTCCATAATTTATTTACTTAACATTTATGTTTGTCTCCTCTAGGCTGTAAGCTCCTCATGGGTAGGGATCATGTCTACCAACTGTATTGTATTGTACTCACCCAAGGGCTTAGCAAAGTGCCCCGCACACAGTACATGTTCAATAAATACCATTGATTGACTGACATACAGAAACAGTAAAATCAGATACATTCTCCTGTTCCATATGGGGCACAATCAATCAGCAGTATTTAGGGATCTTATAGTCTAGAGAGGGATCTAGATAGTAAAATAAATTACAGATGAATATGTACATTTGTGCTGTGGGGCTGGGAAAAGGGTGATTATCAAAGTACTTAAGGGCCATGGAACAGAGGGTCATAAAGAGGCAATACAGAAGGAAGGGGGCAAATGGGGAAGTTAGGCTTCACTGGGGAGAGCGACTTGGAGGAGATATTATTTTTGTTGGCTTCTGAAGATGGGGAAAGTGGTGCCTGTCACATATGAAAGGGGAGGGAGTTCTAGGCCAGAGGGAGGATGTGTGCAAGGACTCAGGAGGGAGAAAGGCAAGCTTTAGATACAGTGAGTGAATTGGTGCTATAGAAATGTGTGGGTTGGTTTGTAATCGGAGATTAAGCAAGGCAAAATGGGAGAGGAAGAGCTGATTGAATTGACTTAAAGTCGATAGTAAAGAGTTTCTGTTTGATGAGGAAATAGATGAGCAATCACAGTCTTAAGGATGAATCTTCATTTATGTATTTGGATCTGTACCCTTTGGTCAATTCATATTCCCCACTCCCCCAGCCTCACAACAGTTACGTACCTACCTGTAATTTATTTATTTATAATAATTTCTGTTTGCCCTGACCCCTGCCTGTAAGATCATTGTGGATAGAGACTGTGTCTACCAACTTTGTTGTATTCTCCCAAGCATTTACTGCAGTGCTTTGCACACAGTAAGCATTATGTAAGTACCATTGATTAATTAAGCCTAATATGGGACAGGGGCTGTGCCTGATCCTGTTGTATTATGGATATCAAACAGTCAATGGATGGATGGATGGATGGATGGGCTAAAAGGCTTAAGGAGGAGGGAAAACAAGTATTTAACGCCCATTTTACAGATAGGGAATCAGGAACATAGAGAAATTAAGTGACTGTGATGCAGCAGAAAAGTGAGGGAGCCCAGATTAGAACTTGGGTTTGGAATAATTCACTTTTCAGAGTAATATATCAAACATGGTCAATCAGAAGGACAAAATGCCCTCTTGGAAGTAAAATTGCTCACTCTATTTAGGTAAATAACCTCTTCCAAGGTTCAGGATTGACAAATCATTATTTTGTGATAGACCATCCAAGCAGGTTAAGATTGCATCACTTTCTGGTGCAGATGGGGCCCTCTCAGAGAAAGCAAGAAGAAGACTTCTGTAGCTACTTATTGAAATTTTCATCATCTGACTTACTCTAGGGCTGAAATTTACCTGAACCCTTTTCAGCTAGACAAATATTCCTTTTGTTCCTGTTAACAAATGCTATTAGATTTTAAAGTTTGTTGCTCCCGATTGAAATAAATAGAAGAAGAATGCTGTCACTTGACCTAAAGAATTCAGAAAGACTTGCTTTTTTTAAGAAGTCTGTGAGGAAAAGATATATATAGTAATGACCTCATCTCATAATGTCAAAAGATTAAATGTTAGAATCTTTTTTTAACTCAAGCATTTAAATATACAAGATTTTCCATTAAGTCACTTTATCCACTCTGATAACATTTTCACATCCATTAAGGTTATTTCTACAGTTATTGGTTAAAAGCTAATTGGGAAAATAATAGAAACTAATTGAAAAGCAAAAGAAACAGCAGAGCCTAGAAAGTTTCAGTTAATAAGCAGTAGCAATGATATTGATTAGATTTTATAAACAACATTAATCCTCAAGTAACAATTAATGTGCAGACAAGTGGCTTGTTTAAGCTATCAGATAAAACCACATTATCAGGTTCATATATTAAGAATATTAATTTGAAAAGGATACTAAGATTCAGGAAGTCATTTATTTGCTCTACAAGAGCCTGTCCCAGTGAAAATTATGACCAATTGAAATTATTAAATGATTTTATTTTAAAATCATTTTTGAATCCATATAACTGGATATATGTAATGTTGAAATACCTGTTGCTGAAGAAAATAGAAAATTATAGTCCAAAATAAAAAGCTTTATATAAGCTCATTTTGGGGAGGGAATGGATCTGCTGTTTCTGTTGCATTGTACTCTCATGTGCTTAGTATAGTGCTCTGCACATAGTAAGTGCTCAATGAATATCATTAAGTGATTGATTCATTAATTCTGATCTTTCTATACTAAGTATTAATGAGGCAGTCTATTCCAGGATGTTGGTTCTTCAGTCTGTCACTATTCCTAATTTTGACCAAAGTTTCTGAAGTACAGAGCCTTCAGCTCTGGACAGATTACATATAATTTCATGCCTGTTATCTTATCTTCACAAAGCCCACGTGAAGGAAAAATATAATATGAATAAGTTTGTTGTGGGCAGGGCATATCTGTTGATTGTTATATTGTACTTCCCCAAGCACTTAGTATAGTGCTCTGTGCACAGTAAGCACTCAATAAATACAATTGAATGAATTGAATAGAAAATTTCTCCATTTTACAGGTAGAAAACTGGGGAAGGGAGAGGTCAAGAAACATTTCCAAGGCCACAAAGTTAGTGGAAAAACTAGGAATGGAATGCCCCATGTGACTCTCAGTCTAGTTCTATTTCCCCTGGTTCATGTGGTCCTGGAAAGTGCTGTTTTACTCATGGGTTGTCGCATAAGTGACAACTTTTCATTTGGACCCCAGGAGAGAATATGGGGTAATGAGGTAAGGATTCCTGTGGAGTTGGAGAATAGGAGAGGGCAAGTTTCAAAGAGCCAACAGGCCAGAAACTCTCAGTTGTTGTCAGAGATAGTGGATAGCCCACAGACTAATATTAATTTAATTGTATTTATTGAGCATTTACTATGTACAGATCACAGTACTAAGCACTTGGGAGAGTACAATATAGCAATAAATAGACACAATCCCAGTCCACAATGAGTTTACAGTCTAGAGGGGGAGGTAGACATTAATTTAAAGAAATAAATTACAGAATGTACATAAGTGCTGTGGAACTAGGAGTAGGGATGAACAAAGGAAGCAAGTCAGGGCGATGCAGAATCTTGTCTCTGTTGTCATTGTCCCCTTGGTCACGCCCTCCTCCTCTACTTCTAGAAGGCCTTCATTCGCCACATCTTTAAAGCCCTACCTAAAACCTGTCTCCTCCAAGGAGCCTTCCCTGATAATTCTCTCATTTCTCCACCCTAGTTCCCTTCCTATTTCATCACCTAGGTAGTTGAGTCCTTACCTTGCTAAACACATAGGTACTCACCCCACCTCTTTTCTCAAGGCACTTATAAACATATCTTTCAACTCAGTTGCTTCCCTTATCTATAATTAATTATAATGTACGTCATCTAGGAGGCAGGGATTGTGTGGACTAACTCCACTGTGCTCCCTTAAGTGCTTAATAGGGTGCTCTGCACAGAAAAAGCACTCAACAAATGTGATTGAGGTTGGAGGCCCAGCACAAAAAGCTTTGAAGGCAGTCTTAATAAATCATCATCATCAACCGTGTTTATTGAGTGCTTACTGTGTGCAGAGCACTGTTCTAAGCGCTTGGGAAGTACAAGTTGGCAACACACAGAGACAGTACCTACCCAACAGTGGGGCTCACAGTCTAAAAGGGGGAGACAGAGAACAAAACCAAACATATTAACAAAATAAAATAAATAGAATAGGTATGTACAAGTAAAATAAATAAATGAATAAATAGAGTAATAAATATATACAAACATATATACATATATACAGGTGCTGTGGGGAAGGGAAGGAGGTAAGATGGGGGATGGAGAGGGAGATGAGGGGGAGAGGAAGGAAGGGGCTCAGTCTGGGAAGGCCTCCTGGAGGAGGTGAGCTCTCAGTAGGGCCTTGAAGGGAGGAAGAGAGCTAGCTTGGCGGATCAATCAATTAATCGTATTTATTGAGCGCTTACTATGTGCAGAGCACTGTACTAAGCGCTTGGGAAGTACAGCGCAGAGGATGGGCAGAGGGAGGGCATTCCAGGCCCGGGGGATGACGTGGGCCGGGGGTCGATGGCGGGACAGGTGAGAACGAGGTACGGTGAGGAGATTAGCGGCAGAGGAGCAGAGGGTGCAGGGTGGGCTGTAGAAGGAGAGAAGGGACGTGAGGTAGGAGGGGGCGAGGTGATCGAGAGCCTTTGAAGCCCAGGGTGAGGAGTTTCTGCCTGATATTGTGATATTTGTTTAGTGCTTACTATGTGCCAGGCACTGTACTAAGTGCTGGGGTAGATATAAACAAATCAGGTTGAACACAGTCCCTGTCTCATATGGGGCTCCCAGTCTCGATCCCCGTTTTCCAGATGAGGTAACTGAGGCCCAGAGAAATGAAGTGACTTTCCCAGGGTCACCCAGCAGACAAGTGGTAGAGCAGGGATTAGAACCCATGACTTTCTGACTCCCAGGCCCATGCCCTATCCACTATGCCGTGCTGCACTCCATTGGAGTTTGCACTTCTAGAATGTAACCTCCTTGTGGGCAGCGAACTTGCCTACCAATTCTTTGGATTGTACTTTCCCAGTCACTTAATATAGTGTTCAGCACACAGTAAGTGCTCAATTAATGCTACTGATTGATTGATTGACTCATGAGTTCTAGTTTGTCTAAGATCTAATGGGCCATTTTTTCCACAATTGGTAAAGAAATGCAATCAATTAATTAACCTTTTAATTTCAGTTATATGTTAAAAGTGCCAAGGGACTAACATTTACATTAGCCTTACATTTAATGTGGGGAATGCAGAGTTAACATTTTTCTCCTGAAGGATTCACATTTTAATTCTGGTATTTTGGGGATGAAAAAAGCAACTACAATCACTTGGCAAAAATATGAGGCTATCTGCATGGTAATCCAGAAAACACCCACAAAAAGCCAATAGATCAAAGAAATGGGGTGGGCAGACAAACAAAAAACAAACCTCATGGCAACTAACTGCCTCCAAGTTGTTGTTTTTTTAAGTTTTCCCAATGCAAAGAAAGCTGAGTTAACATTGTTGTCAAATAGCCCGCCAAAAGAGCCTTTCAGTTCAGAGCAAAAATAACCACCATCACCCAAGATTCTTGGCCACCTCTCCTCATCCTTGCCTGTTAGCTGATAGACACTGATTTCCAGACAAGTCAATATTTGCAGAATATGTTTTGGTTAATTACGCCATTTGTTATTTGCTAAGTCAATTTATAATAACCCTAGGACTCAACATAGGAAAATGTAATGATCTTTGAGAACTTTAACATTTAGATTTAAGAGGGTTTTTTAACTTTTTCATTATTAGAAGCCCACTGTAAAGGCTAAATCCATGCAATAAGCCATATGGCTGAATGGCACATTTGTATAGCATTCAAAATCAGAAAATTTGTCAGGAGGTTAGACCCAAATTCAAACATTCTTTGATTTCTGACCTTCTCTTCCTGCACACTGATATTCCTTCTACAGAAATTTTTTGCTTTTTTATGGTATTTGTTAAGTACTTTCTATGGGTCAGGCACTGTACTAAGCACTGGGTAGTTACAAGCTTATCAGGTTGAACACAGCCCCTGTCCCATGTGGGGCTCACAGTTTTAATCCCCATCAATTTAGGCACAGAGAAGTGAACAGACTTTCCGGAGGTCACACAACAGATATGTGGTGAAGTCAAGATTAGAACCCAGGACCTTCTGACTCCCAGACTGCATTCTCTCCACTTGGCCATGCTGTGCCCTATAGGATTTAACTCATTCTAGCCCTAAGAGGGCCTACTTATACACCCTGCCTGTGTGTTCTCCCGTCACATTCTTCCCTCTTTCAAGGTTTTGAACATGCTGCTGCATTTGGAAAGACTACAGGCCTGGAGAGTCAGAGAACCTGGCTTCTAATACCAATTCTGCCATTTGTCTGTCAGGTAAACTCGGGCAAAGCACTAAGTGCTTAGTACAGTGCTCTGCATACAGTGAGTGCTCAATAAAAAAGATTGAATGAATGAATGAACTCTCTGTGCTTCAGTTTCCTCCTCTGTGAAATGGGAGTTAAATACCTATTCTCCTAGTCCCTTAGACTAAGAGGTCACTTGTGGGACAGGAATGGTGTCTAGAATTTAGGAAGTACTTAACAAAAACTATTATTGTCATTATTATTGTTATTATAAACTCTCATGGTGGGCAGGGGTATGTGTTTATTGTTATATCATACCCTCCCAAATGTTTAATGCAATGCTTTGCACACAGTAAGTGCTCAATAAATATGATTGAATGAATGAATGAATCCCCTTTTCTGCCTCTTTGTGGACCCCATTCTGCTTTTAAATGATCAAGTTCCTGTGATGCACTCTGTGTTTGTTTCAGTGAAACAATTTATCTTCACACTGGCCAATCCACTGGGCTTCTTTGTTTGAAAGATTTGAAAGACCAACCCTAATGATGGATTTATTACTATGGAATTGTTGCACGTGATTTATTAAGGTTAATTAGATAAGCAAAGAGCCAAATCATGCCACTGCTTGACAACTTGCTCCATTACATGTAAGTACATTCTCTCCATTAAATATGTGTGTTCAACCACACGGATCATGCTTAGGTAATGTGTTTTAGAATTACACCTGAAACACTTGCTCTTAAAGACTGTGAATAATTTTTCATTACCTATGGACAACAAGCACTGTGAGCACATGTTTTGGGAATCATCACACAAGATCTTTTGTTTCACACCCCCTCAATGCCCCACCCTGGTTAATCTTTTCTCATCATGACTTTTCTCATCATTCACACCTACACACTGAGCTTTATCTACTAACCAGTCTTAAGTGCCTTTCAGTGCCTTAGAGTAAAGGATCAGAGGCTGATGCTTTTGCTAGTAGAAGAAGAGAAAATGTTAGACAAGACAACAGAACTCTAATCTTGAATTTCACAAGCAAAAGGTCAGAGGAGACCTAGCTGTGACTTGAAACAGCAGCAGTGTTAGCAAAGGAAAGAACAGTAGAACTATGGCAAATTCCCTTGCCATATATGGACAGGGTCCATGGCATGATTCTGGGGACTCCAGGCAAGCTGCATTCCCAGGGACCCAGACTGTAGGGGAATGGAGAAGGAGAAGGAGGTTCTCAAACAGTGGGACAATTACACTCCCTCCCAGCCCACTGCAAAGCCTTACTGAAGGCACATTCCTCCAAGGAGACTAAGGCCCCCTTATCCTCATCTCCCACTCCCTTCTGCATCGCTGGGACTTACATTGCAAGTGAGGTTTCCTGGGTGTAGTTCATGTAGTTCTCATGGGTACATCTTTTCATTCAATTGCAGATTCCATTGTTTCAATCCTCTGGAGAATGGTGGTGGATCAACCACCTTGTGACCATTCTCCCTGCCCAAAATCATCTCTTCCTTCCTTTTTTTACCATACCATGGCCTTTTCCTTTGTAACTCTACTAAAAACACACCATCTCCAAGATGCCTTCCCATATTAAACCGTCATCATTTCATTCTCTCCAAGAACCTCCAGACAGCTCCAGCAGTTCTGCTGAATACCTTTCCACATTTTATGGTTTAATCATATCTGTTTCTGACAATTGTATCTATAAGTTTTATGTATCTTAGTTTAATATCCTCAAAAAATGGTAAAGTCCTCTTCTCTTTGAAGCTTGTCATAGCCTCTAATTTGGCCCTTGATAAATATTAATAACTGACTGCAAAGACAAAGTGCATGAGAGTCTAGTCAGACTTCAGTACAGAGGGGGAAAATGGTAAAGAGGTATGATTCAATTAATATTGCAGTCTATAATGGAGACCTATTCAAAGCCTCATTTGACAGGGCATTTCCTAAAAAAAATAAATAAATATTTTTGGCCCTGAATTTGCTCTGAACAAATCTGAGGTTAACAGGTGATGTAGGTTTAATTGTGAGTTTGTGAGTTTTTTCAGGACAATTCCTCCAGTCCCAATAAATTGACAACGAGTAAGCCAGTATCAACTGTCAAAAATGTAAATACAATCTCAAGAATTAGTTCATCCCTTCCACCTAACGTGTTGGAATTGTGTCTTGTGACACTGAAGCTAGTGGTACTGGCATCATGAAGTGGTTAAAGTATGAACAATCTATTAAAGAGAGCAAGAGACTTCTTCTGTTAAAAAGTAAGAATGTACCAGTAGCTCGCCCCTTAAAGATATATGGATAATGACAAAAAGAAGAACTGAGTGCAGTTTACCTGACTCTTTATGCCCTATTCTTGTTACACCATAATCCTATGTCCCACATGTTGATTTGCACTGCCCTTGAGCAAACAAGCTGGCCTCCTTGAAATTCATTTCATGAATAGACTACCTCTGAAAACAGGGGAGCTGTTTAGATGCCAAGGTTGGCACAGGAAGCCGGATCCTGTCCCTCCCTGAGTTGATGACAGTTTATGGGAAAGCAAGATTTTTCCCAGACAGGTGCAGATTAGATGATAGGGCAAGAGGGGGACTCCCTTAGGAATTAAGGAGAAGAAAGGAAATGGAATAGGAGGAAAAAGTCAGGTGGAGCTGGGAGAGAAGGAAAAGTAAGGAGGAGGAGGAGGAAGAGGAAATAGAGGAACAGGAAATAGGAAGGAGTGTAAGGGAGATAAGATGAGGAGGAGGTAGAAGAAAAAGAAAGAAGGGGGAGGAGAAGGAGCAAGAGGAGAAAGTGGAAGTTCTCTCTGTGGGAGACGTTCCTGAAAAGATTCCAACTCTCCTCTCAGCAGGTGGTGGCTATTTCTATTTCTATATATATATATACATATATATAGTTTAATATATATATTATATATATATATATATATATATATGCCACAGTCTTTCAGTCTCTTCTGACACCTCCTACTCCTCACTTCAATAAGTTACCATGAAATTTTTGCCCATAAAAACACAGAAATAGAAACATCCTAAGAAGCGTACAGTAAACATGGACAATATTAAAGGAACAGTGCCGTAACTGAAAAGACTTCAAATATTTGATTAGAAAAGTGACTATGCATAGCAGCCTAATATAAATACCACTTCACAGCCAAAATACAGAGTTCAAATGAAGTTTTGAAATGATGGGCATATATGAAAGGGATTTACTTCACTTTTCATAAAGAGGAGCTGATTGACTTCTAATTTCAGGTGGGCAATATTTCAGTTGTTCTTTAAAATGTGGAAAGGAAATAAGCCTGTTAATAATAATATTAATAGTAGGGCTCGGAGTTAAATTAGTCTATTCATCAATGACAACGGAAAAATCCTCATAGAGAAGAGAGCTTCCCTCATAATGCTCAGTGTAATTAGTAAGCAACAGTGGGAGCCAGACACATTTTGAGAGAAGTAATTACTAAAAATAAAATAAATAAATAGGAAAGCCAAATATGGATAGAGGAAAAGTGGTAATTTTGTTTAACTGAGGAACTAAACCAACATTTGTTCATCCCTGATTATTAGCTCTTTTTGGCACATTTCCTTTTTTCAGAGGCACCTCCAAGGTGCAACAATTTAGTGATCTCTGCCACATCCCTATGGAGATGATAGGATCATTGTCATGCCCATTTTACAGCTAGAGAAATTGAGGTGCAGAGAGGTTGAAGGAAAAATTTGTGCAGATAATAATAATAGTTGTTATGTTATCTTATAAGTGCTTACTATGTGCCAAGCACCGTTTTAAGCACTGGGGTAGATACAAGTTAATCAGTTGGACATAGTCCATGTCCCATGTGGGGCTCACATTCTTATCCCTATTTTACAGATGAGGTAACTGAGGCTGAGAAATTAAGTGACTTGCCCAAGGTTACACAGCTAGCATGTGGCAGAGCCAGGATTAGAACCTCTTCTGACTCCCTGGGCTATGCTCTATCCACTACACCACACTGTTTCTCAATCCAAATCCAAATCCAAAAAGCTGGTCAGGAATGGGTCTCAGACATCTCCAATAGTGACTTCCCCAGGAACTCTGACCATCGTCACTGCAGCATGCCACTCTCAGGTATTGGGACTTGGGGTGGTAGAAGTTGGGAAATAGGAGTGTTCATCTTTTTTCAATTCTAAATTTAAAACTAAAGCTGCCTCTCCTTGGGAAACTGCCACCTTGCAGTGAATTAACTTTTATTTTAAAGAGAAGTTTTTAAAAAATACACAGCTTTTGTCTCTTGGGATGGTTTGTTTTAGGAGCAGGGCCTTAGGTCCTTTCTTAGAACCTAGTGGAGTCCCATTACACAGGAGTGAGGTTTTTTTGGTGCTGATAAGCTCTTACATGTATAAAAAGGAAAACTACCTCTGGAAAATTTAGCCCTGAATATCTTTTACATTTCTAATCCTGGGATGCAAAATTTATGATTCTTTTCCTTACCAGAAGATGGGTGGGTCCTGAAATCCCGAGTCTGACTCATTCAGTCTCCACCCAAGGATTGGGGCATCTGGCAGAAATAATTTTCATGCCTTAGTTTGAAAAAGAGACACTGCAGCCATAGAGCAATCAGTCATTAATCGATGGTAATTATTGAGCAGTTACTGTGAGCAGAGCACTGTTCTAAGCAATTGGGAAAATGCAATACAACAGAGTTGGGAGCCATGATTGCTGCCCTCAAGGATCTTACACTTTAGCTGGAGAGACAGACACTAAAATAAATAGCATCCAGGGGAAGCTATAGAGCATAAGGATATATATTCATTCATTCACTCATTCATTCAATTGTATTTATTGAGTGCATACTGTGTGCAAAGCACTGTACTAAGTGGTTGGGAAGTACAAGTCGGCAACATATAGAGACGGTCCCTAATCAACAATGGGTTCACAGTCTAGAAGGGGGAGACAGACAACAAAACAAAACATATAGACAGGTCTCAAAATCATCAGAGCAAATATAATTAAAGCTATATGCACATCATTAACAAAATAAATAGTAAATAGGTACAAGTAAAGTTAATAGAGTAATAAAGTTGTACAAATATATACACAGGTGCTGTGGGGAGGGGAAGGAGGTAGGGCAGGGGGGATGGGGAGGAGGAGAGGAAACGGGACTCAGTCTGGGAAGGCCTCCTGGAGGAGGTGACCTCTCAGTAGGGCTTTGAAGGGACGAAGAGAGCTAGCTGGGCAGATGTGTGGAGGGAGGGCATTCCAGGCCAGGGGGAGGACGTGGGCCGGGGCTCGACGGCGGGACAGGTGAGAATGAGGTACAATGAGGAGGTTAGCGGCAGAGGAGTGGAGGGTGTGGGCTGGGTTGTAGAAGGAGAGAAGGGAGGTGAGGTAGGAGGGGCCAAGGAGATGGAGAGTCTTAAAGCCGAGAGTGAGGAGTTTTTGCTTGATTCGTAGGTTGACAGGCAGCTACAGGAGATTTTTGAGAAGGTGAGTAACATGTCCAGAGCATTTCTGCACAAAGATAATCCGGGCAGCAGAGTGAAGAACAGATATAAGTAGAGAGAGGCAGGAGGATGGGATATCAGAGAGGAGACTGATGCAGTAATCCAGTCGGAATAGTATGAGAGATTGAACCAGCAAGGTAGAGGTTTGGATGGAGAAAAAAGGGCAGATCTTGGAATGTTGTGCAGGTAAGACTGGCAGGTTTTGGTGATGGATTGGATATGTGGGGTAAATGAGAGAGTGGAGTCGAGCGTGACACCAAGTTTGCGGGCTTGTGAGATGGGAAGGATGATAGTGCCATCTACAGTGATGGGAAAGTCAGGGAGAGGGCAGGGTTTGGGAGGGAAGATAAGGAGTACAGTCTTGGACATATTGAGTTTTAGATAGTGGGCAGACATCCAGATGGAGATGTCCTGAAGGCAGGAGGAAACACGATACTGGAGGGAGGGAGAGGAAAGCAGGGGCAAAGATGTAAATTTGGGTGTCATCAGTGCAGAGATGATAGTTGAAGCCATGGGAGTGAATGAGTTCAGCAAGGGAGTGAGTGTAAATAGAGAACTGAAGGGGACCAAGAAGCGACCTTTGAGAAGAGTAAGGGGATGGGAGGGGGAGGAGGAGCCTGCAAAGGAGACTGAGAATGAATGGCTGGAGAGATAAGAGGAGAACCAGGAGAGAATGGGGTCTGTGAAGCCAAGGTTGGATAGCGTGTTGAGGAGAAGGGGGTGTTGAAGTGTTGAAGTGTTGAAGGCAGCTGAGAGATCGAGAAGGATTAGAGTAGGAGTCATTGGATTTGGCAAGAAGGAGGTATCTAAATGCTGTGGGGCTGGGGGTGGCATAGACCCAAGTAGGGAAGGTAAATAGGGTGAGGAAATAAGAGTTAGTGAGGGAAGTCTTCTTGGAGAAAATATGATTCTAGTATTGATTTAAAGATGGGTAGTGTGACAGTCTGTTGGACATGAAGGAGGAGGGAATTCCAGGTCAGAGGGAGGACATGAACAAGGGATCAATGCTAAGAGAGAGGAGAGATGGAGGTACAGTAAGTAGGTTGCTGTTAGAGGAGCAAATTGTGTGGGCTGGGATGAAGTGGGAGATTAGCAAAGCTAAGTAGGAAGGGGACAGCTGAGTTAGTGCATTAAAGCCTATATGGTAAGGTGTTTTTGTTTTTGATGCAGAGACAGATGGGCAACCATTGGAGGAATGGGGAGATGGGTGTAGAACATTTTTTAAGAAAAATGATCCAGGAAGCAGATTGGAGTAATAGACAAGAAAGGGGATAATAGAAGGAAGGCAAGTCAGTAAGGTTGATGCAGTATGTTGTTGTGGGCAGGGAATGTGTCTGTTTATTTTTGCATTGTAGTCTTAAGGGCTTAGTACAATACACTGCACATAGTAAGCACTTGATAAAAACAATTGACTGAATAGGATAAGTGCTTGAATAAGCATAGTAGTAATTTGGATGGAGGGAAAGGGGTTGATTCAAAGATTGCAAAGGAAAAATTGGCAGGATTTGGTGACAGTTGAATAGGTATGTTGAATAAAATAAATGATATCTGGATGATGCCAAGGTTATGAGCTTGTGAGGCAGGAATGATGGTGATGTTGCCTACCATGATGGAAAAATAGTCGGTGAGGAGAAGGTTTGGGTGGGAAGATGAGTTCTGTTTCACCTAAGTGAAAAGTGAGGTATTGGTATAACATTCAAATAGCAATCCTGAAAACTGGAGGAAATGTGATTCTGCAGAGAGGGAGAGAGAGCAGGAATGGAGAGGTGGATATGGGAATCATCCACAAAGAGATGGTAGTTGAAGTTGATGGACTGAATGAGTTCTCCAAGGGAATGGGTATAGATGAAAAATAGAACGGGACCCAAAACCAAGCTTTGAGGGACTCCCACAGTTAGGGTGTGAGAGGTAGAAGAAGGACTTGGTGAAAGAGACGAGAATATCATTGAATTAGTGATTGTCCACATTTGTACTAATAAAGATGATGAAGCAAAAGTTTTTAACTCTTTTATTACTGCTAAGTAAATCCATCTTTTGGAATAGCTAACAGACTATACTTGACCATCTTTCTCCGTAAAAAATTCATGTGGCCCACAGACATATGAATTTCTGTTCAAGTGGTCGACTATTGAAAAAACCTGGCTGCCCCTCTGCTAAAAAATAAAAACCTCACAGATGTTCCCAAACAACATTACTTAAATAAGACCAGGAAATATTCTTTCCTGTATTATGATGTTGCCTTTTGGTAAACCATGTTCTTCCATGTATCAAGGTGAGTCAGGTGATTGATCTATTCCATTTTGATCCTCCCGATAACCATGAAACAGCAGGCATGGAATCTGATGGTAGATTCAGTCTAGACTGTGAGCCCACTCTTCTAGACTGTGAGCCCTCTGTTGGGTAGGGACCGTTTCTATATGTTGCTAACTTGTACTCCCCAAGCACTTAGTACAGTACTCTGCACACAGTAAGCACTCAATAAATATGATTGAATGAATGAATTCAGTCCCGTCGACAATCAGCCAAGACATTAATTCAGTTATTTTCAGCCCTTGGCACGGATTTAGGAACTGCTGATAGTGAACAGGAGACCAAGCCTATAATGGCCCACAGGCTACGTGTCTGGGAATAATAGTAATAATAATAATACTTGTTAAGCTCTTACTATGTGACAAGCACTGTTCTAAGCACTGGGGTAGAAACTAGTCAGTCAGGTTGGACATAATCACCGTCCCCTTGGGGCTCACACTTTTAATCCCCATTTTACGTATAAGGTAACTGAGGCCCAGAGAAGTGAAGTGCCTTGCCCAAGGTCACACAGCAGACCTGGCGGACCTGGGATTAGAACACAGGTCTTTCTGACTTCCAGGCCCATGCTCTATCCACTAAGCCATGCTGCTTCTCCACAGAGAATCTTTCAAGAGCCACATCCTCATTTCCATATAGTGATGGCTGTTGGACCCTAGCCGCTCTTCTGGACTTGAATGGGAGATGAGAGCTCAGAGTGCATTTCCCTTTAAAGAGTATCAAGAATGGCATGAGCAGCTGGATAGGGACTGGCTGTGATTCGATCAGACAAACTCTGACTTCCTCAGAGTTGGCATGTTTCTGCTGAGTCTGAACTGAATATCTTATATCTACCCCAGTGTTTAGTGCAGTGCTTGGTACAAAGTAAGCACTTAACAAATACACAGATATGATGCTGAAAAACAGCCAGTGGTCTTAACTACTACTATTCTGTGGCTTCCAGGACTAGGCAGAAGTTTCTGTGTTTGAGACTTAGATCGTGCTCGGTAATTGAATTCCAATTATGTTTGCACTGGCCCTTTCTGAACTCACAGCTAGGATCCCTTTAAGCATTTAAGCACTTCTCCATGTGTCACCCCCTTCTCTCAATTCCCTTTTGCTTTGAGGTTTGATTTGCAATGTCAAGGTGGCAGTGGGAGAGAGTGAAACAAGTCTGGGGAGCTGACAGGAAGGGAGATGAGAAGGTAGAAACCTGAAAATCCTTGAGAACCACAGGCCATTTGAGGTTAATACTTAAACAAGGTTCTTGGGAGGTAGAAGGACACAATTCTTTCAGGAGACCTAGATACTCTTCTCCCCACCAATGGACCAAGAACAATTCTGACAACAAAATAAGATACCGGGATAGAAAAGCAATAATCCAGAGTAGGAGTTGGGTGATGAGAAGCAGCATGGTGTAGTGGATAGAGCACAGGCCTGGGAGTCAGTAGGTCTTGGGTTCTGATCCCAGCTCTGTCATGTGTCTGCTTTGTGACTTGGGTCTTTTCACTTCTCTGAACCTCAGTACCTCATCTATAAAATAGGGATTGAGACTGTGAACCCTAAGTGAGACAGGGACTGTGTCCAACCTGATTTGCTTGTATCCCCCCGGCCCTGTTTAATACTGTACCTGGCACAGAGTAAGCGCTTAAAAAATACCATTATTATTATTATTATTATTATTATTATTATTATTATCATTATTATTATTATTATTATTATTATTATGGGGAACTAGAAGACAGAGGAGAAAAAAATAGAAAGCTGGAAGTAAAAATATAAGATTGGGGGCTGCAGATAAAAACTTATGGTGGTCCTTGTTGGGAGGAGCCAGAGTATTGAAGCTGAGTCCTAAGAAAGGAACTGCATGTGGACAGACAGACAGACAGACCAAAGAGCACCCATGGAGCGTAAGGGAGAGGTCTTTGTTTAAGAGAAGAGGCTGTTCTCTCTAGGTAGGAATCAATTTAGAGGAGGGTTCTGTGGCTCTGCTTAGAGTTGTTTTATGTAGAAGGGAAATTTTTAGTGCTAAATTTGAATTTAGCCTTTTTTCAAACTCATTACCTTGTCCTGTGCTTAATTAGTTTGGAAGATGAAGCAAACTCAAGCTCCTAAGTGTTATGCTACCCATACTTGGAGAGAAACACTTTAAGTTTCTCCAATTTGAAGAGGCTGAGCCCCCAGGAGTTACCTGGGAGAGCAGAATGCCCTGATGACTGGCAATGGAAAGCTGTAAATTTTTATATGTATGTTTGAGTGAGTGTGTGTGGTGTTGAATTTGAATTTTCAGGGGTTGCTGAGGTTAGCCAGGTGAGTGCATTCTGTAATGTTCGCAACCTGGCCTCAGGCTACCAAAGGAAAACATGAGACATTTCTGGGAACCCTCCTGGAGCTGATTTGGGTCAAACAGAAAATTATTTGCCAAAAGAACCTCCCCCTCTCAGCAGTTCTATCCAGTGAGGTCCCAATATTTCCTTATCAATTACTCCATAAATATACTTATGTAGGAACAGAGTGGTAAACGTGCAAGTTCTTCTTAATAGTCCGAGCAACTCTAGTGTCACTACGTGCATGAAGCCTGTGCATGGATACTTCATTAGGCTCCAGAAAGGCAAAGAAATCGCATTATTCCATGAGTACCCATGGCAACCATGGGTTTCTCAGGCCAGTATAAATGTAATCCTAAGAACTATCACCTTCCAAACAACCAGATTGTTTGGATTTGATCTGTCTCAGGCAGAATTTCAAGAAATATGATGGGAGTTTGAGAATGTTCAAAAGAAAAGTGTGGTGGTAAGTGATGGAGAAAAGAGTTGTACTCAGAGAAGGAGAGTGTGAGGTGCACTTTTAAATTTAGCTTCGACAGTGAGGGAGGTGAATAAGAGAGAGAGGAGATAGGTGGGGCTGGGGGGGATGACTCTTAAAAGATAAACCCTTGATAAGGAGCATTAGTAAGTAGGCAGTTGTGGATGGGAGAGTGGAGTGAGTGGTGAAGAGTTTCTGCCTGATGAGGAAATGAATGGGCAACTTGAGGGTGACGGGCAGAGCAATTTTTTAGGACTCATCCCTATATCCCACTGGGATAAATCCCTCAATTCATTTCTTGTCTCTACAACCCCAGAGTATCTTATGATATATTTCAGAGAAAGAAACTATCTGAAAACTTTCAGGAAAAAAACCAAAGGTTTGGAATGATTAGAAAGAGGATGCTGACTGTAGCAGACTGAATCAGCCCCAAAGAAAATTGGAAGGTGAAACAGTACTGCGAGTGGGTGGCAAAGATCTCCCACATGCTAGGTCAAGTGTGGAACAATGAGATAAGCAGGAGGGAGAAAAGAGGGAGAGGAAAGGAACAAGCTTTGCAGGTACAAGGGAGTCTTTTGGGAAGATTAGGGTCCAAAAGAATGATGATGGCTCTAGGACAGTGGCTGGAGGGGCAGGAACATTTGGAAAAACCTGATATTGGCTGAGGAGAGACCCTAGCAGTTAGAGGAGATTTGTGCAAAATAAAAATGCCATGATTTTCAAGGGAAAACATTTTTAACATTAGGGAAATGGAGGGGGTAGAATGAACAAAGATGAAGAATAAATCAAAATTCAGACTACTGGTGGGAAACACAAATGAAAGAAAAGTTCAGCTTGAGTGACATCCCCTGTATTTTATAGAAAGCAAGGATTTCAGGGCAAAAGGAAGACATTTGTGATTAACTTTAAAACATGTGATCAGGGAAGATTTATACTCTCCTCCCTCTTCAAAGCCCTATTGAAGGCAAATCTCCTCCAAGAGGCCTTCCCAGACTAAACCCCATGTTTTCTCACCTCCTACTCCCTTCTGCATACCCAGACTTGCTCCCTTTGCTCTTCCCCCCTCCCAGCCCCACAGCACTTTTGTACATATCTGTAATTATATTTATTTGTACTGATGTCTGTCTCCCCCTTTATAGACTGTAAGCTTATTGTGGGCAGGGAATGTCACTGTTTATTATTGCATTGTATTTTCCCAAGTGCTTAGTGCAGTGCTCTGCTCACAGTAAGTGATCACTAAATATGTCTGAGTGAATGAATATCTTTTGGGTCTTTCCTTCCAAGAGTGCTGAATGAAACATTTCTGGGGTGACTCTTCTGGGCCTTCATCAAGCCCAATTGTATTTTAGTTCAATATGAGGTCTTTTACCATTTGAAAAGGGCCTGAGGCAGATAAGAACCCATTCAGGGCCCTGGAAGTCCTGGAAATAGACAAATTACATTATAGCAAAGTCTTCAAAGTATATGAAGGGAGGGCACTGTGTAATCTACGCATCTGTGCCTATGACACAGTGGGAATGAAATGTTTTTCTGTGAATATCTCCAAGAATGGATACCACATAACTCTGTAATTATCTACATCTTTGGGAGGGGCAGAAGGTTAGAGCACTGGACTGGTAATTGGGTGTGTAAACACTGTCTGGAGCACTGCCTTGCTCTGGTTAGGGGCAAATCACTAATCTCTCCTGACTTTATTAATCTGTGGATTGTATGCCATCAGATAATGTTCACAGTGCTTTGGGATCCTTGGGTGAAAGGTGTGGGAAATTCAACACAGAAGATAATCACACATCCTGTTGCTTAGTTTAAGATCATTTTGGTTTATTCAAGGTTGTGTTTATCAACCTTCCCTTCTGAACTTGCAACCCTAAAGGACTGAGAAAAAAGGAACAATTTGTCACTGAGCTATCTTGAGCTAATATTTAAACAATTCCCTTCCACCCCTTCTTTATGAGACTCTGCTAATTTGGTGATAACCGCTTTCTACTGCAGGGAATGCCTGGAAAGTGGGAAAGACAACTCAATTTTAGCCTGCAGCTCTAAAATTATTGTTAGGCTTAACATAGATCCTCAGAAGCAAGGCTGTTTTCCCCAGGGGCCCCATAGCCACTAAAAGCACATCAATTCTGACAGAAATAGAAAAAAATCAAATTGGGATTAAGTTCTGGGAGAGGAGCCCTAATTAGATATCTAAGGCTAGTACTGTCCTCCTGTGGCCTGGCAGATGATGTGCTTTTGATTTTAAGGTCTTTCAAGAGAGTAACCAAAGCTTCGAGTGCCCTTCTTTGAGAACTACAGAGGGAGAAGACAGTAACTCACAACTGCAGGGAACGTCTACCAACTCTGTTATATTGTACTCTCTCAAGTGCTTAGTACAGTGGATTACCGGATCTGACTGGATTACTGCATCAGCCTCCTCTCTGATCTCCCATTCTCCTGTCTCTCCCCATTTCAATCTATACTTCACGCTGCTGCCCGGATCATCTTTGAGCAGAAACGCTCTGGGCATGTTACTCCCATCCTCAGAAATCTCCAGTGGCTACCAATCAACCTACACATCAGGAAAAAACTCCTCAGTCTCAGCTTCAAGGCTCTCCATCACCCCTCCCCCTCCTACCTCACCTCCCTTCTTTCCTTCTACAGCCCAGCCCGCACCCTCCACTCCTCTGCCGCTAACCTCTTCACTTTGCCTCGTTCTCACCTGTCTCACCGTCGACCCCAGCCCAAGTCCTCCCCCTGGCCTGGAATGCCCTCCCTCTGCACATCTGCCAGGCTAGCTCTATTCCTCCCTTCAAAGCCCTACTGAGAGCTTACCTCCTCCAGAAGGCCTTCCCAGACTGAGCCCCCTTTTTCCTCTCCTCCTCCCCATTCCCCATCCTACCTCTTTCCCCTCCCCACAGCACCAGTATATATGTTTGTACAGATTTATTACTCTATTTATTTTACTTGTACATATTTACTATTCTATTTATTTTATTTTGTTAATATGTTTTGTTTTGTTGTCTGTCTCCCCCTTCTAGGCTGTGAGCCCGCTGTTGGGAAGGGACCATATCTACATGTTGCCAACTTGTACTTCCCAGGAACTTAGTACAGTGCTCTGCACACAGTAAGTGCTCAATAAATAGGATTGAAAAGATGAATGAACGAATGAATACATTGCTGTGCACACAGTAAGTGTTCAATAAATACAATTGATTGATTGATGATTCATTCATTCATTCATTCATTCATTCATTCAATCGTATTTATTGAGTGCTTACTGTGTGTAGAGCACAATACTAAGCGCTTGGGAAGTAAAAGCTGGCAACATATAGAGAGTGTCCCTACCCAATAGCAGGCTCACAGTCTAGAAGGGGGAGGCAGACAACAAAACAAAACATGTGGACAGGTGTCAAGTCATCAGAATAAATAAAGTAAAGCTAGATGCACATCATTAACAAAATCAATAGAATAGTAAGTAAGTACAAGTAAAATAAATAGAGTAATAAATCTGTACAAACATTTTCAGGTGCTGTGGGGAGGAGAAGGAGGTAGAGCAGGGGGGTGGGGAGGGAGAGAGGAAAAGGGGGGCTAGTCTGGGAAGGCCTCCTGGAGGAAGTAAGCTCTCAGTAGGGCTTTGAAGGGAGGAAGAGAACTACCTTGGCAGATGTGCAGAGGGAGGGCATTCCAGGCCAGGGGGAAGATGTGGGCCGAGGGTCGACAGTGGAACAGATGAGAAATGGGCACACTGAGGAGGTTAGCAGCAGAGGAGTGGAGGGTGCAGGCTGGGCTGTAGAAGGAGAGAAGGGAGGTGAGGTAGGAGGGGGCGACGTAATGGAGAGCCTTGAAGCCAAGAGTGAGGAGTTTTTGCCTGATGTGTAGGTTGATTGGTAGCCACTGGAGATTTCTGAGGAGGGGAGTAACATGCCCAGAGTGTTTCTGCACAAAGATGATACGGGCAGCAGCATGAAGTATGGATTGAAGTGGGGAGAGACACGAGGATGGGAGATAAGAGAGGAGGCTGATGCAATAATCCAGCTGAGATAGGATGAGAGATTGAACCAGCAAGGTAGCGGTTTGGTTGGAGAGGAAAGGGCGGATCTTGGCGATGTTGCTGAGGTGAGACCGGCAGGTTTTGGTGATGGATTGGATGTGAGGTGTGAACGAGAAAGCAGAGTCGAGGATGACACCAAGGTTGCGGGCTTGTGAGACGGGAAGAATGCTAGTGCCATCTACAGTGATGGGAAAGTCAGGGAGAGGGCAGGGTTTGGGAGGGAAGATAAGGAGTTCAGTCTTGGACATACTGAGTTTTAGATGGTAGGCAAACACCCAGATGGAGATGTCCTGAAGGCAGGAGGAGACCTGAGCCTGAAGTGAGTTCATTACTGAGTTCCTAATGCTAAGCACTTTCTTAAAACATTTTCAGAGTGGGAGACCCTTTTGAACATGCCAGTCAATCAATCAATCAATGATATTTATTTCTGTGGGCAAAAAGCACTGTACAATGCAGCACTCTAGAAAGTAAACAATGCTACAGTGGGTAGGCATTATGCATGCCCTCAAGGAGTTTACGATTACATGCTCTAAGTAGATGTGTCTATGTCACTTGGAGTTAGCGAAGACTGAAGAAGGGTTTATGAAAAATTCTGTGTTGGTGCAGTAAGTAGCCTTTACTTCTGAGAGCAAGACATGAGTCATCGATATAAATTGATATAAATCAATGATGACTCCAATGTCTTAACAAAAACACTGTTGCCAAATGGAAAGAGCATGGGTTTGGGATTCAGAGAACATGGGTTCTAATTCTGGCTCTACCACTTGTCTGCTATGTGACCTTCAGAAAGTCACTTAACTTCTCTATGCCTCAGTTGTCTCATTCTGAAAAATGGAAATTAATATTGTGAGCCTCACATGGGACATGGACTATGCCCAACCCGATTAGCTCCTCAAAAATCTCCAGTGGCTACCAATCAATCTGCGTATCAGGCAGAAACTCCTCACCCTCGGCTTCAAGGCTCTCCATCCCCTCGCCCCCTCCTACCTTATGTCCCTTCTCTCCTTCTACAGCCCACCCCGCACCCTCCGCTCCTCTGCTGCTAATCTCCTCACCGTGCCTCATTCTCGCCTGTCCCGCCATCGACCCCTGGCCCACATCATCCCCCGGGCCTAGAATGCCCTCCCTCTGCCCATCTGCCAAGCTAGTTCTCTTCCTTCCTTCAAGGCCCTACTGAGAGCTCACCTCCTCCAGGAGGCCTTCCCAGACTGAGCCCCTTCCTCTCCTCCTCGACCCCCTCTCCATCCCATCTTACCTCCTTCCCTTCCCCACAGCACCTGTATATATGTATATATGTTTGTACATATTTATTACTCTATTTATTTATTTATTTATTTTACTTGTACATATCTATTCTATTTATTTTATTTTGTTAATATGTTTGGCTTTGTTCTCTGTCTCCCCCTTCTAGACTGTGATCCCACTGTTGGGTAGGGACCGTCTCTAAATGTTGCCAACTTGTACTTCCCAAGCACTTAGTACAGTGCTCTGCACACAGTAAGCGCTCAATAAATATGATTGATTGTTTGATCTATTCCAGAGCCTAGTTCGGTGCCTGACACATAGTAAGTGCTTAACAAATGCCACGAAAAAACCCTCTAAAAACCCAAAGTTTGAGAATGATTTTTCTCTGACTTTGCTCAAGGCTTATTTTCAAGTGCACAACATTTGTTGGCAGTAGCTGTTAATTGTCCTTGCTCATACAACTCTCTCTCTTCTGGATAAATAGTTTTTATATTGAACCTAATCCTACCCTTGGTGGAGAGACGATGAAGATCAGGAGAGGGGAATAAGGATAGTTGGCTTCTTATAAACTTACACTTGCATAATACAGGTTGTGCCAAGGGCAGAGAGAACCAACCACAGTTCTACAAACCGAACCTTTCTACCAGAAATTCTCAATTCACAAATTTCCCCAACTCATAAGAGATAGGAATGGTGTGGCCTAGTGGAAAAAGGATAGGCCTAGAAGTCAGAGGACCTATACTTTAGTCCTGCCTCTGACACTTTCCTGAGGTATGACCTTAGGCTTGTCACTTAGTTCCTCTCTGCCTCATTAACATAATCTATAAAATGGGGATTCAATGCCTGCTCTCCTTTCTATTTAGACTTTGAACTCCATGTGGGATGGGGTATTTTTGAATCCTGATTATAGTGTACCTACTCCAGTGCTAATTATTATTATCAATATTATTCATATTAATAATGCTGATAATAATTATTGCGGCATTTGTTAAGGTCTTATTATGTGCCAAGTGCTGGGGTGGATGCAAGATAATCACATCAGACACAGTCCCTGTCCCATGTGGAGCTCCTAGTCTAGAGGGAAGGGAGAACAGGTATTAAACTCCCATCTTTCAGATAAGGAAACCCAGACACAGAAAAGTTAAGTGACCAATCCAGGGTCACACTGCTGGAAAATGGCAGAATCAATTTGGTTTGTATTTAAATATTTTTGAATGGATTTCTTTTAAGAGTCTGTAATAGAAAAAAATAGTTTTTAGTATCCTGGTGTTATATTTAAAATTAGTTTAAGACAACAATAGTTTGGTAATGTTTGACATTATGAAGTAATATCATATTATTTCTCCAGAGGTTCTGGAATAGTTCGTAATTTAAAAACATAAATGGAAGCTTGTGGGAATATGCATTCCCTGATACAGCCATTCATGAAAGCCATACTTTCCAAGACCGTAACCCAGCTGTATCATGGTTTATGCCGATTTTGCTTGTAGTTAGTTCACTAATGATGATATTAAACTCTAGAAATAAGGTTTGGACACTGTATGAAAGATGCCACATAAAGTACGGTCTATTGAGTCACATCTTTGAGGAAGTCATTCTTGTTTCAGAAGACGGTGACTCATTGCTTTGACTAAAATGGGATAGACAAAGTATGAGAGCATTTTACTATATTTTGTCTAATATGAGCAAAGATTACGATGTTGATGCTGATGTTTTATATTTAATGTACCCTACACATTTGTTATGAATTAGAGGTGGGGGGTGATAAGATCTTTTTTTTGTACCCAGTTTCTTACTCTATTCTTAGTAACTTTGTTTTCCATATTTTTGGAGTGCAAAATATTAAAGAATTATTTAAACAATTTCTAATTTTCAAAGCCATCATTTGCTATTGCTGAGTTCAGAAGACAGAGAGCTTTTTAAAGCTCTGCATTTTCCATTTAGTTTTTTGGAGACATCAATCAATCAGTGAAATTTATTGAGTGCTTACTGTGTGCAGAGCACTTGGGATATGAAGTACAAAATAGTTGGAAGAAGGGTTTGGTTTCTTTCACTATTCGAAGCAAATATATCAAGTTCCTGAAAGATGAGAAGGTACGTAATAGCTAATTATAAGGAACTGTAATATTCTAATTAAAGTAAATCTTTATTATCTGAGTATTTACCTGAACTGACTGATTTTTGAATCAAATCTGGTTCATGAGTAAAGAGTGCAAATCTGGAAGCAAAGGCAACACAGAGGGAGTGGGAAATGAGGGAGTAGACAAAGGAGCCCTTTATTTGTTTATCACATTTTGGGGGGTTGTTTTTCTTTATTTTATGCCTCATTTTCTAATGTTTGGGTGTGTTTTCTTTGCTTCAAATATGGTTTTGAGTGCTGACCTCCAAATGCATGCAATTTGTAGATAGCTTTGATAAATTAGTTGGAATGGGATTGAAGAAGTGTCAGGACAAAAGGCTACATGTTTACTTTCATTGCTCTTGTTCTCAGTGTCTGGTTTTTTCTTTCCAGACATTTCCTGATCCCTAAGAAACCCTTTATCATTTGTATGGTCCAGTAGAAAAACTAGAAAAGATACTATTAGCAGGTTTCATTCCTCAGTATCTAGGATGGAATACCTGGCAAAGTGTTCTTGACTGATATCATGAAACCTGAACAATAGATATTTGATCTGATATTGTGCTTGTGATCTGGGCAGCCTGAAAAAAGCAGTGTTTATTATTAATAAAAGTTGTTTTAACTTTCCACTTTGATCACCCTGCTTGACTTCCTATCCATTTCCTCAACACAACAGTTCCCGTTATTTCTGGTGAGTTGATAACTTCAGAAGACTTGGGGACTTCATTTAGGGAAGTGTCCAGAAAGTTTTGTTACTTTGGTTGTTTGGAGAGCTGCCTAAGCTGGCCGAGAAAGCAAGTACGTTTTCTTGTAAGATCAAAGCAGAAAATTCCAGGAAGGTTACAAGGTCTCCAAAAGTACATATACCATCCTCCTGTATCTGAGGTTGAAAGCAATCATTCTCCATAGATTGAATTCCCATTATTTAGTCTACCCTTAATTATTCTGAGATGAGGATGTCTTGCTTCTGGCTGGCTCAGAAATTCCAGAATGGTAGATGTTTTATTCCTTGGGTTTTGCAGCTCACAGTCTTTCTTAAAAGCAACAAGAGCCAACCAGTTGAGATTTGGATAATTGGACAACAGTTGAGATCTCATAATTTAAAGTGAGAATGGATTGATAAAAAAACGTTTGGCCACTGGGAAATCCATGTCCAAGGTTGACTTTATTTATCTTGGTTGTCCACTCCCTGCCCTAACCTAGCACTATGCTGGGGACAGTTACATTTTGGCCTGAGGAACTCATAGAAACTAAAATATCTTTTTGTTTCTTGATGTCATTTTATAAGAGCTCACTTAGCAGTGAACTGAGGACTATTAAAAGTGCTGGGGTAGGTACAGTGGAAACAGAACAGACACCATCCCTGTCCCGGTATTTAATGCTCATTTTACAGATTCACATATCCATATAAATGCCATCCCACTTGATTTGCATTGTGCCTAACTAGATTTCTCCTATTTCCAATGCTAATAAGTGTAACATGCAAACATTCTTCTTTTGTCAGTCAATTGCAAAAATATATATTTAGCTCATGATTTCTAAACTTTCTGTAAATATAATCTAAAGCAACTCTACTTATAATCAGCCAAATCAGCCAAATCATTAAGTGGTTAGTGTGAGTGCACTGTACTAAACGCTGGGAAAGAATATAGTCAGGAACCATGTCTAATTCCCACCTGTATATTCTTTCCATGCTTAGTGTTCTGTACACAGTAAGCATTTAATAAATGCTACTCTCATAGATGACCAATTTGCGAGAGCTTACAGAATTTACTGAATTTCTAAAAACAAAGTAGAGGTAGAACATACTAAAGCAAGACTTGAAAAGGTTCTTTAGTGTGTCCTCTCGGCACTTCATCCTTTTATTTAACCTAGAGTCCTGATGCTAGGTCTTTCAAAAGATATGTATGTTCTTAAACACCGTGCTCAGCTTCAGGTGCTTCTCATCATGTGGTCCATTGATCAGAAAGCTGCATGAAGCATGGTCTCAAACCATCCAGCTTAGCACACGTCTGTTGGAGGACAAATGCAGAGACAGGGAGTATACGCTTCAGGAGAAGTTTAAGCAAGATCAGAATGTCAAGGATCAAATTGGAAAATAGCCAACAGGCCAGTAAATAATAAACTCATGAACACCGGTGAAGGATTACCTAAAGGTGCCACAATGTGGTGACCATAAATCACTAATGGTCATTGGCTAATAATTGCCAATTAAGTTTATTTCCTTAATAATAATAATAATGATAGTATCTATTAAGTGCTTACTCTGTGCAAAGCACTGTTCTAAGCAGTGGGGAGGTTGCAAAGTGATCTGGTTATTCCATGGGGGGCTCATAGTCTTAATCCCCATTTTACAGATGAGGTAACTGAGGCCCAGAGAAGTTAAGTAACTTGCCCAAAGTCACACAGCTGACAATTGGCAGAGCCGGGATTTGAACCCATGACCTTTGCACTTCAAAGCCTGTGATCTTTCCACTGAGCAATGCTGCTTCTCTTAAATTAAAAGGAGTCTTATTTTCTTCAGAGGTCTTACCGTCTAGGATAGAAAATATCTTTCACACCTCTGTTTCCAGCCGTCTCCTTAGATTCCCTCTCCTATCAGGTTACCGCCTCCCTATAGTATGTATGTATGCACTTACACACACACACACACACACACACACACACACACACACACACACGTCTGAATGTCTGTCTCCCCCTCTAGTCTGCAAGCTCACTGTGGGCAGGGAATGTGTCTGTTATACTGTTATATTGTACACTCACAGTGCTCTGCACCCAGTTAACTCTCAATAATTATGATTGATTGATTACAGTATAGTGGGAGAGATGGACATTAAAATGAATTACAGATAGGGAGAGCAACAAAGTATATTTATATAAGTGCTGTAGGAGCAGGAATGCTGTGAGAATCGAAATGCTTAGGGTGAATTGACCCAAGTGCAGAGCGAAGCAGAAGTGAGGGAGAAAAGGGTGAGAAAATCAATCAATCAATCAATCAATTGTATTTATTGAGCACTTACTATGTGCAGAGCACTGTACTAAGCGCTTGGGAAGTACAAGTTGGCAACATATAGAGACAGTCCCTACCCAACAGTGGGCTCACAGTCCAGAAGGGGGAGACAGAGAACAAAACCAAACATATTAACAAAATAAAATAAATAGAATAGATATGCACAAGTAAAATAAATAAATAAATGAATAGAGTAATAAATATGTACAAACATATATACATATATACAGGTGCTGCGGGGAAGGGAAGGAGGTAATATGGGGGGATGAAGAGGGAGAGGAGGGGGAGAGGAAGGAGGGGGCTCAGTCTGGGAAGACCTCCTGGAGGAGATGAGCTCTCACTAGGGCCTTGAAGAGAGGAAGAGAGCTAGCTTGGCGGATGGGCAGAGGGAGGGCATTGCAGGCCAGGGGGATGACGTGGGCGGGACAGGTGAGAACGAGGCATGGTGAGGAGATTAGCTTCAGAGGAGTGGAGGGTGCGGGCTGGGCTGTAGAAGGAGAGAAGGGAGGTGAGGTAGGAGGGGGCGAGATGATGGAGAGCCTTGAAGCCGAAGGTGAGGAGTTTCTGCCTGATGCGCAGATTGATTGGTAGCCACTGGAGATTTTTGAAGAGGGGAGTAACATGCCCAGAGCGTTTCTGGACAAAGACAATCTGGGCAGCAGCATGAAGTATGGATTGATGTGGGGAGAGATGCGAGGATGGGAGATCAGAGAGAAGGCTGATGCAGTAGTCCAGATGGGATAGGATGAGAGCTTGAACGAGCAGGGTAGCAGTTTGGATGGAGAGGAAAGGACGGATCTTGGCAATGTTGCGGAGCTGAGACTGGCAGTTTTTGATGACGGCTTGGATGTGAGGGATGAAGGAGAGAGCGGAGTCGAGGATGACACCAAGTTTGCGGGCCTGTGAGACGGGAAGGATGGTAGTGCCATCCACAGTGATGGTAAAGTCAGGGAGAGGGCAGGGTTTGGGAGGGAAGACAAGGAGTTCAGTCTTGGACATGTTGAGTTTTAGGTGGCAGGCAGACATCCAGATGGAGATGTCCTGAAGGCAGGAGGAGATGCAAGCCTGGAGGGAGTGGGAGAGAGCAGGGGCAGAGATGTAGATTTAGGTGTCATCAGCATAGAGATGATAGTGGAAGCCGTGGGAGCAAATGAGGTCACCAAAGGGAATGAATGTAGATCGAGAACAGAAGGGGACCAAGAACTAAACCTTGGGGAACCCCCACAGTATGGGGATGGGAGGGGGAGGAGGAGCCTGCGAAAGAGACTGAGAATGAACGACCGGAGAGATAAGAGGAGAACCAGGAGAGGACAGAGTCTGTGAAGGCAAAGTTGGATAGCATGTTGAGGAGAAGGGGGTGGTCCACAGTGTCGAAGGCAGCTGAAAGATCGAGAAGGATTAGGATAGAGTATGAGCCGTTGGATTTGGCAAGCAGGAGGTCATTGGTGACCTTTGAGAGGGCAGTTTCCATGGAATGTAGGGGACGGAAGCCAGACTGGAGGGGGTGGAGGAGAGAGTTGGTGTTGAGGAATTCGAGGCAGCGTGTGTAGACAACTCATTCAAGGAGCTGTGTGACTTTGCACAAGTCACCTCACTACTCTGGGTCTCTGATTCCTCATCTGTAAAATGGGGATTAAATTCTATGCACCCTCTCCCTGTGAGACTGGGACTGTTTCCAACCTGAGTATCTTTTATCAACCACAGAGCTTAGTACAGTGCTTGGTACATAGTAAGTGCTTAACCTAGACCTTAAAGAGAGAGCAAGAGAGAGTTCTCTGCTGCCCACTTACTTTATTCTTCTTTTACCCCTTTAACCTCTCCTTCTGTTCTCATCCTCTGCTTTCTTTTCCTTCTTCTCCTCTCCCTCCTATTTTTCCCTCTCCCCATTTTGTCCCCTTAAAGCACCTGTCAGGCCCTGTCCCCTTGAAGTTCTGCCCAAGTTTGGCCCCTGGTTCAAAATGAAAATGGGAGCACCTCTGATCGTGAGCAATAGAAATGTACTTTTTCCTGTCACTTTGGCAGATTTATGATCCCTTTTCCAGGCTCCTCATAGATATCCTTCCTCCCTGGTCTTGGAGGAGAGCAAAGTAACAGAAGTTCTCCATCATTTGGCTAGAAATTGAATGGCTGACTTTTTTCATCTTCCCCTTAGATGGTGAACTCCTCAATACAAATTATTCAGTAACTTCCAAGGGCCTAGGATTGTACTTTTCCCAAATCACGTTAGTTGTAATTATAAAGCTGAAGATAGAAGAGCTATTAAGAAATGAGTTTGTCCATTCCTCTGTCTTTTTATTACAACCCTAAGTCTTCCCAAGCAGATTATAATCAATTCTAACTTTAAAGCTCTGCAGAGAAAGCCCAGCCTGTATTCACTACTCAAGCCTCAATTTGAACTTTCAGATCTCTGGATTGTACATTTTTAAAAGTACTTGTTTTCCGTTTAACTGTGAACCTGAGAGAACTAAACTTTGAAAATGATATTGACAGGCAGTAATTTAGGAAGGTTTTTTGAGTGCCTTAGATACTATGTCTTATTTTTGAGCTGGAGAAATAAGTGGCCTGTGAGTACAAGGGATGGGTGAGATGAGAATTTGTTGAATTAAAAAATGCTACTACAGGCATCTATTCCCTTCCCTAAGGGTGGTAATATTCTTGAATCAGATTGCCTGAGAATTTCAGTCTTCAACTTCACCCAGAAGGCTGCAAGGTATCTTCATCTGTCCCAAACTGGATACTTGTGAGAAAAAGTGCAAAAAGAAGCAGGAAATGGCACACCAGGAATCTGTTTTCATGAGATAGACTGTGTGGAAACAGAACAGAACGGGTCCATTCTTATTCCAACTTTTAGATGATATCCTTCTTTGATGCTCTTTATTCCTCCTGACCTTCCTGCCCACTCTGACTCCTATCTTAGGGATGGGAAGCAGGATATTTTGACAGCCTTTGGAATTGTGAGAGCCATGAGACACTTCTCTGACTGAACTCTAAGCACCCTGCCCCATTAACAGTACTTGTTAAGTGCTTACTTTATGCCAAGCACTCTTCTAAGTGCTGAGGTAGATGCAAATTAATTAGGTTGGACATAGTCCCTGTTCTACATGGGCCTCACACTTTCAATCCCCATTTTTTGCAAATGAAGTAACTGAAGCACAGAGAAGTTAAGTTATGAAATATGATTGATTGATTGATTAAGTGATTTGCCCAAGGTCACACAGCAGACATGTGGCAGAGCAGGATTAGAGAACCCAGGTCCTACTGACTCCCAGATCTGTGTTCTATTCATTGTCACACTGCTTATATGAGCCAAGTGCCCAGTGTTTCCTATATGACCTTAACCAGAGATGAGAATACCAAGACTTTGCTTGTCAGGAAAAGTAAACAGAAACAAAGCACCTTGTGTTAGCTTTAAAAACAATAGAAAATAATATATTTGCTTAGAAGTAGTCTATCATCAGGGAGGAAGACACTAGTTGTCACCTTAGGTCCTGAATCTAAAGTAGCTGCTGAGACACATTATCAATTTATCAATCAGTTGTATTTATTCAGTGCTTACTGAATGCAGAGCACTGTACTGAGTGCTTGGGAGAGTACTACAATATAACAGAGTTGGTAGACACTGTTCTGGCCAACAAGTTTACGGTTTTGAGGGGGAGATAGATAGTAATGTAAATATATTAATTATGAATATGTACATAAGTGTTGTGGGACTGAAGGAGGGATTAATGAAGGGTGCAACCCCAGTGCAAGGATAATGCGAAATGGAGTGGGAGAACATGAAATGAGGGCTTAATCAGGGAAGGCCTCTTGGAGGAGATGGGCTTTTAAAAAGGTTTTAAAGATGGGAAGAATGATGGCCTGTCAGATATGAAGAGGAAGGGGTTTCCAGACCAGAGGCATGACATGGGCAAGAGGTCAGCAGTGTGCTAGACAAGATCAAAGTCCAGTGAGTAGGGTGGCATTAGAGAAGAGGGCTAGGTTATTAGGAAAGTAATGAGATAAGGTAGGAGGGTGCAAGGTGATTGAATGCTTTAAAGCCTATGGTAAGGAGTTCCATTTGATGTGGCAGTGGATGGGCAAGCACTGGAAGTTCTTGAGGAGTAAGGAAACATGAACTGAATGCTTTTGTAGAAAAATGATCTGGACAGCAGAGTGAAGTCTGGACTGAAGTGAGAAGAAACAGGAGTCAGGGAGGTCAGCAAGGAGGGAGATATAGATAATAAAGGCAGGATAGGACAAGTGCCTGGATTTACAAGGTAGAAGTTTGGATGTAGAGGAAAGGGTGGAATTTAGTCATGTAGTGAAGGTTGAACCCACAAGATAATCAGGTCAAACATAATCTCTGTCCCCCATAGGACTCTAGCTATCTTCCTCCCTTCAAGGCCCTACTGAGAGCTCACCTCCTTCAGGAGGTCTTCCCAGACTGAGCCCCCTCCTTCCTCTCCCCCTCCTCCCCCTCTCCACTCCCCTGTCTTACCTCCTTCCCTTCCCCACAGCACCTGTATATATATATATATATATATATATATATATATATATATATGTTTGTACGTATTTATTATTCTATTTATTTATTTATTTATTTTACTTGAACATATCTATTCTATTTATTTTATTTTGTTAATATGTTTTGTTTTGTTCTCTGTCTCTCCCTTTTAGACTGTGAGCCCACTGTTGGGTAGGGACCGTCTCTATATGTTGACAACTTGTACTTCCCAAGTGCTTAGTACAGTGCTCTGCACACAGTAAGCACTCAATAAATACGACTGATTGATTGATTGATTGACTCACACTCTAAGTAAGGGGAACAACAGATATTTCATTCCCATTTAAAGGTGAGACTAGAGAGCATGTAAAGTTAAGTGACTTTCTCAAGGTCACATGGCAGACAAGTAGCAAAGCCAATCCAGCCTGTGCCTCTGGGCAAGGTGAGGGGCAACCAGGGTCAGTATGAACCAAAGGATATCATGTTGCATCCCTCCACACTGCATTTTGAGAAGGGTGTGACCTAGGTGCTCTCAGCAAGCACCTAGTAAGTAGCAAGTAGCAAGCAGTCTTCCTACTGTAGGTGACCCATCCTCTCTTCTAGATGCTCACTAGCTTCCTACAGGGCTAACAGCTCCAAAATAGTGGCTTCACAATTGCTTTTTGAATTTAAGGAGACAGTCTAGAAGGTGATACTTAAGAAATATTTGTTAGACAAGCACTGTGGCTAAGTGGATAAATTTTCTGGGCCTCAGTGACCTCATCTGTAAAAGGGGACTTAAGACTGTGAGCCCTACGTAAGCCATGTGTCCAACCTGATTATCTTGTATCTACTCCAGCTCTTAGAACAGTGTCTGAAACATAATAAGCACTTAACAAATAGCATTAAAAACGCAAATATGTTAAGAAGAATGATTCAAATCTTCAGCTTTTATACTGGAGTTTCTTAAATCAGGTATCCAATACCTTGGCTAGATCTGGATCTTGGACATCAAACTTGGATATTGTGATTTCTGCAGACACAATCTTGAAAATAATCATAATTTTATTATATGACCCAGTAGGCAATATTCCACATAATATGACTATCTCAAAGTGCTTGGCAATTATTTTCTGTAGACAGAGTTTTAAGCTCCCAAGATAGGTCAATTCACCTTTTGAGATCAAGATTTTTATCACTCGGACTACTATGCCTCTCAAATACTGTAGAATAATGCAAATGAAAATGAAATGCAATATTTACATTCTACCTAAAAATCTAATCAGAAGACCACGATCACTCTCACATTCACTCATGAGTCGTATACACAAGGCAAAGTTTCCCTGGGCAGATAAATTGGCTTGTTGCAGAAAAAAACAATGGTATTGTTAATTTACTTTAGATTTACATCTGAAACTGTAATTCCAATCACAGACTGTTACTATGGAAATGTCTTCTGGGATTCTGAGAGTCTTTTTCGCATCTTATAAAACTCCAGCAATCAAGTTACAGGTGCAGAACAAGTAACTGACATTGTTTTGGGCAAAGCTATGCTTAGAAGAAAACTATAAACATTTTTCAGTAAATAGAATTCTCTTTAGAAAACCGACATCAAGTAACAAGTGGGGAGTAAAAAACAACTCAGGGAACATCCTCCAGTTCTCCAAACTTTGTCCAATATATTCCTAGCTATATCTTGTTTTTGAAGATGCCATTACTGGACATGAGATTTCATCCATCCGGGGAAAAAAATGTGTCTTCACATCCAAGGAAGTTGGGCAATGAATTCCTAAATGAGGCTGCTCACAATCTCTTCAGCAACTAAAACACATACTGTGGGCTGTCTACTTCCATAGGCTTTAAGTTTCAAGTTTCAGGGTTCAGGAAGGATTGTACTATAGCGTGCAGCAGAATAGCTTGATTTGTTTTGTTTAATCCTCCAAAGATCATGAGCCCCAAATGGGACAGGGACTGAGTCCAGTCTGCTTTTATTTATGCTCCCCCGGTGATTAGTTCAGTATTTGGCACATAGTCAACACTTAACAAATATCTCAATTATGCTATTTTTGCCAGTAGTAGTGATGGATTGTACTGAACCAAGCACACTATCTCCTGGCACCAATGTTAAAAACAACGGAATTGCATGTTCATATAAATTAGGTGGGCATGTTATGCCCAGGAAATCAATTGATAATATTTATTGAGTGCTTACTATGTGCAGAGCACTCACTGTACTAAGTACTCAGGAGAGGACACAAAGTAGGCATAATCCCTCCCCTCAAGAAGCTGATAATCTAGCAAGGGAACTGGTGTGAAACGCAGCATAGCCTAATACTCAGGCCTGGGAGTCAGGAAATCTGAGTACTAATCCCAGCTCCACCACTGGCCTGCTGTGTGACTTTGGGCAAGTTCTCTAGACTGTAAACTTGTGGGCAGGGAACGTATTTACCAACTCTGTTATATCATACTCTTCCAAGTGCTTAGTACAGTGCTCTGCACACAGTGAGTGCTAATAAATGTGATTGGTTGACAGTTTGATTGATTGAAGTCAAAACTTCTAACAGAACATCTAAGTGTTCTCTTCTAGAAAAATGGGGATAAAATACTCCCTTTGAGATTGTGAGTCACATGGGCTGGGGACTATCTCTGATCTGATGATCTTATATCTATCCCACTTCTTAATAAAGTGTTTGGAGTATTGTAAGTGCTTAACAACCACAACTACCACAATTATTATTATTATCATTAAAATTATTATAATTATGAGCTTTACATAAACTTGAAGTGACCGTTACCTGGAAAGTTTGAGAAAGGAGAGTGAAATAGGAGATCCACCTCCAAGGCAGGTTCAATCTTTCAGCCTGAAAACTGAATATTGGACATTAGCATCCAAAAATACACTTGTTCACTGCCCCATCTTGGGGGAAGAGGATCCTAGCTGGTTTTCTCCTTCCCTTATAATGAAACAAACTCTTCCTGGTTTTCCAAGAAAATCCTCTGCCAAAAACAGCTTTGGAGATACATCCCCCAATTTTTCTTTTTCATTGAAATTATGGAGGCAGTAGGATAATTATCACCACCATACTCATTTCATATAGACATTGATTTGATATTTTTTCCAAAAACAAGCACAGGGAAATGATTCATTATTCCTCACTTCTTCCAATTAAAAAAAAAGCCCATATTGATCACAACCAAATGTGGTTACACACTTATAACCTGGGCACATCTCCCTTAATCCAATTCCTAAAAAAACAGGGCAAGAGCATTAATAATGGTGAGATTCACAGACAGAGATCCATTGAATTTTATAGCCAAAAAGAGACTCATGTATGAAGTATACATTAAACAAGCTGTTGAAGCACTGCTCATAAATGTAACTCAGTGGAAATCATTGTACCAGAGAAGAGTGACCCAGAAGATCCATTATATTTAGCAGCGTGGCTCAGTGGAAAGAGCACGGGCTTTGTCACAGGTCATGGGTTCCCGACTCCACCAATTGTCAGCTGTGTGACTTTGGGCAAGTCACTGTGCCTCAACTGTGGCACAGTTTGGGCAACTGTGCCTCAGTTACCTCATCTGTAAAATGGGGGTTAAGACTGTGAGCCCCCGTGGGACAACCTGATCACCTTATAACCTCCCCAGTGCTTAGAACAGCGCTTTGCACATAGTAAGCACTTAATAAATGCCATCATTATTATTATTATTTTGCAAAATATTTGGTGGGAGTTAATCTGTTCTTTATCCAGAAAGATTATTCAATATTTAGATTAAACCTTTCTGGGTCCCCGGTGATTGCCTTCTGGAATTCAGTGGAAATTTATTTCCATTTTGTAGATGAAGAAATCGAGGTAGAGAGATCGGGTACTTCTGGTCACCTAGTAAGTCAATGGCAGGTCAGTAGGTTGCAACATACATGCTAAGCCCTTGGGAGAGATCCTGCTCAAGGAATGTCCCCATCCCCTTTAGACTGTAAGCTCACTGTGGGCAGGAAACATATCTATGTGTGATATTGTGCTCTTCCAAGTGCTTACTACAGTGCTTTGTGGGCACTCAATAAATATAGTTAATTGATTGGTGTCGTCAAATACAAAGGACAACTATGAATAACCATCTACCGTACAATTTCTACTCCTCTCTCTCCTTGACTAGAATCTTCTAGAACAACTGCTTCCCAAACAAATGAAAAAGCTCTCAGTAGCCTGACTAGGTCTCTCAGAACTCATTTTGAAAATAAAAATTTGACCACCCCTGCTCCTCACAAGATCAAACATGGTAATGTGACTCAGTATTCTTGAACCCCAGGACTTAATCACCCTGAAAACAGAGGCAACTAATGTTGGTCATGTCTAATTAAAATTGTTCTGTACCATTTCGTTTCTAATGACTGCTTTAGTGCAGTTTCCTACATAGGAGTTGGTCAATTTGCCTCAATCTATCATCAGGGTTCTCAATTAGTAGTTGTAATTATAACTCCAAAGTCAATAGTAGTATCAAAGCAAGGTTATGTAAACACCATAAAGTAATAAGGCATGGAAATAAACTCTGTCCAGTAATGTAATCAGGGTTGTAACAGGAACCTTAAGGAAAGAGAAATGAAGGTTTTTGGTGACTTAGAAGCTAATGAATAGCTCAATTCTTTTCCTCAAGGTCACTGGTTCACATGCAGCCCATATGGTGATGTGAAATACTCTCATAGGGTTCTTGGTGATGTAGTATTATGCTGCTCTAATATAACATGCAGTGTAGACAGCTTGAGCTCTCTTGGAGGAACGTGTCATTAGAGAGCCAGCCATAGATCATATTAATTCCAGCTCCCCCTAGGCGTTCCCTTACCAAACAGAACAGAAAGTCATTCCTAAGAGAACAGACACCCAACCATTAGTGCCTGAACTGTGCTGCTGCTACCCATTGTCAGGATCTGTAGGGGCTTCTTTATCTGAGGTTGAAAATCCAGCATGACTCCCCAAGACTTATATACCTACCCACTGCCTCCAAGTCTCTTCTCACTGCAGTCCACACTTGACACTGATGTTGGGATTATTTTTTCTAAAAAACTGTTCTGTGCCAGTCTCCACATTCCTGAAAAACCTCCATAGGTTGCCCATCCACCTTTGTATCAAACAGAAATTCCCTACTTTAAGGCACTCAATCAGCTCTCCCCTCCAAACTAACCTTTCTCCTCTCCTATTACAAGCCTACTACAAGTACTGCATACCAACCTACCCACTGTGCCTCAGTTTTTGTTTGTCATCATCGACCCCTTGCTCACATCCTCCATTCTGCCTGGAATGTCCCCCTGATTTGTATATAAAATTTTCAAAACCCTACTGAAATCATATTTCCTCCAATAAGTTCCCTGGCTAATGTCTCCATAGTACTCCCTCACAGAGATCTCCACTCTCTTGACCCCATCCATCTTTCTGAGTGCCTCACACCCCACCTCGCCTCCCTCTCCTCTCTACCCAGTCTTGACAATCAGATTACTGCTCTCAACTCTACCCTCTCTACTCAGCTAGACTCACTCGCTCCCGTTTCCCTTCGCCACTCTCGTACCACTACCTCACAGCCCTGGATTCACTGCCACTGTCCGTCTCCTTCGCTTTTATGCTCAATCTAACGAACGCTGCTGGTGAAAGTCTAAACACCATGCCAACCTCGTTCCCTTTAAGTTTATCCTTTCCTGCCTTAACTCAGCCCTCTCCTCTGCCAGACAAAACTATTTCTCCTCCTTTATTGACAACCATGCCCATCATCCCCGTCAGCTCTACCGTACATTCAATTCCCTTCTCAGGCCCCCGGTTCCTCCTGCTCCTCCTTCCCTCACCCCCAACGATCTGGCCTCCTACTTCATTAATAAAATTAAATCCGTCAAGTCCGACCTCCCCAAAGTGACTCCCCCCACTTCTCCAACCCCCCGGCCCTCAACACTCTCTGCTACTCTCCCATCCTTCCCAGCAGTATCCTCAGAGGAGCTCTCCTCACTCCTCTCAAGTGCTACTCCGGCCACCTGTGCTTCTGACCCCATTCCCTCTCATCTCATGAAGTCTCTCGCTCCGTCACTTCTCCCCTCCTTAACTTCCATCTTCAACCGTTCACTCTCCACTGGTTCCTTCCCCTCTGTTCCTTCCCCTCTGCCTTCAAACATGCCCATGTCTCTCCCATCCTAAAAAAACCCCTCTCTTGACCCCACTTCACCTTCTAGTTTTCACCCCATCTCCCTCCTACCATTCCTTTCCAAAGACAAGTGGTGGAGCGGGGAATAGAACTCACATCCTTTGACTCCCAGGACCATGCTCTTTCCTCTAGGCCATGCTGCATCCTGTCTACAGTAATATAGAATTGGGGAAGCAGCATGGCTTAGTGGAAAGAGCACAGGTTTGGGAGTTAGAGGACATGGGTTCTAATCCCAGCTCCACCACTTGTCTGCTGTGTGACCTTGGGTAAGCCGCTAAACTTCTCTGTGGCTCAGTTACCTCATCTGTAAAATGGGGATTAAAACTGTGAGCCCCATGTGGGACAACCTAGCTACCTTGTATCTATCCCAGTGCTTAGAACAGTGCTCAGCACATAGTAAGTGCTTATCAAATACTGTAATAATAATAATCAACCCCATCTTACAAGATCTCTACAGGACCAAGATGTATTGGTCAATTTGCCTTCAGCAGGAGGCTGCAGCATCATTATCACTCTCTCAAGTGCCTAGTTCAGTGTTCTGAACAAAGAAGGCATAGAATGAATAAAATGAATAAAACCTATCCAGTATCAGGAACACAAACACCAAGTGTCCATAGGGCCTGATGTGTTGGTTGATTGTACCACTGTCCTGGCTCCATTCCACTTCATATACAGCCTGCTCCAAAGATGGCTGGACATGTTGCCCAACCTGGGGGTGCTTTTCCCTCATGCCCTGGCACCCAAGAGACCGCAGCCTCACTGGGCCAGCCTGGGCAGCTCATCATTCATCCCCCTCCCATCCCCTTACTGTGGGGGTTCCCCAAGGTTCAGTGCTTGGTCCCCTTCTGTTCTCGATCTACACTCACTCCCTTGGTGACCTCATTGGCTCCCACGGCTTCAACTATCATCTCTACGCTGATGAAATCCAGATCTACATCTCTGCCCCTGCTCTCTCCCCATCTCTCCAGGCTCGCATCTCCTCCTGCCTTCAGGACATCTCCATCTGGATGTCTGCCCGCCACCTAAAACTCAACATGTCGAAGACTGAACTCCTTGTCTTCCCTCCCAAACCCTGCCCTCTCCCTGACTTTCCCATCTCTGTTGACAGCACTACCATCCTTCCCGTCTCACAAGCCCGCAAACTTGGTGTCATCCTCGACTCCGCTGTCTCCTTCAACCCTCATATCCAAGCCGCCACCAAAACCTGCCGGTCTCAGCTCCGCAACATTGCCAAGATCCGCCCTTTCCTTTCCATCCAAACCGCTACCCTGCTCATTCAAGCTCTCATCCTATCCCGTCTGGACTATTGCATCAGCCTTCTCTCTGATCTCCCATCCTCGTGTCTCTCCCCACTTCAATCCATACTTCATGCTGCTGCCCAGATTGTCTTTGTCCAGAAACGCTCTGGGCATGTTACTCCCCTCCTCAAAAATCTCCAGCAGTTACTAATCAATCTGCACATCAGGCAGAAACTCCTCACCCTCGGCTTCAAGGCTCTCCATCACCTCGCCCCCTTCTACCTCACTTCCCTTCTCTCGTTCTACAGCCCAGCCCGCACCCTCCGCTCCTCTGCCGCTAATCTCCTCACCGTATCTCGTTCTTGCCTGTCCCGCCATCGACCCCTGGCCCACATCATCCCCTGGGCCTGGAATGCCCTCCCTCTGGCCATCCGCCAAGCTAGCTCTCTTCCTCCCTTCAAGGCCCTACTGAGAGCTCACCTCCTCCAGGAGGCCTTCCCAAACTGAGCCCCTTCCTTCCTCTCCCCCTCGTCCCCCTCTCCACCCCCCCATCTTACCTACTTCCCTTCCCCACAGCACCTGTATATATGTATATATGTTTGTATATATTTATTACTCTATTTATTTATTTATTTATTTTACTTGTACATATCTATTCTATTTATTTTATTTTGTTAGTATGTTTGGTTTTGTTCTCTCTCTCCCCCTTTTAGACTGTGAGCCCACTGTTGGGTAGGGTCTGTCTCTATATGTTGCCAACTTGTACTTCCCAAGTGCTTAGTACAGTGCTCTGCACACAGTAAGCCCTCAATAAATACAATTGATGATGATGATGATCACTGATGCTGCTGCTGCTTGTAGAAAGTGACAAGTGACAGGTAGTACTACAGAGGATGGGGAAGGAACCCCTTCTGCTGGCACAGGGGATGGTTTGTTCCCAGGTTTCAGGGCAGAGATGGTGAGTAGTTCCAGCTCACCCTGTAGCCAAGTGATGAGAATGATGGATTACCCACAGTTAATTGATTGATTGATTGATTCCCTAGATTGGGGGTTGTTTCCCCCTGGCAGAAGGCAAGGAGTAGAACCACCATCTTGACTCCATTTTGGGCCCATTTCTGATTCCAAAAGGGAAAGGCAGAATAATTCCAGTACTCTTCTTGCCCCAAAAGCTACAGGGAAAACAAATGTCTTTACTCCCTAGTGCCAAGTCCACGAGGAGTATCACTCCTGAAGGAGGCATCTATAGTTGCAGGAGCATGTTTCCCAGTGAAAGTGGGTGTTGGAGTGGGGAGGGAAGACAGGTAGCTCTCTCTGAAGTCCGGACTTCTTCTTCATTTCTAGTAAAGGATATTGTCAGTGAGATATTTGAACCCAAGTAAAACAACCATGGGAAATATAAAAAGCAGCATGGCCAAGTAGAAGGAGCATGGACCTTAGAGTCTAAGGACCTGGGTGATAATCCTGGCTCCACCACCACAAGTCACTTAACTGATTTGTGCCTCAGTTATCTCATCTGTAAATCCATCATTGACTGTACTTAACCTGATTATGTCCTATTTACCTGAATGTTTAGTACAGTTTGCCCCATGGTAAGTGCTTAAGAAATATCATTAAAAAATAGCCTTGCCAAGTTGATCAGAGATCCTAACAGTAGATAATTCTGGTCTTTCATCCCTGGAGGAAAGGAAAAAGGGAATTTGAATAGAAATAAGGACCCTTTTGCTAGGACCCTTCCTCTTGATTACTGCCTTGTGAGACCAGAGCTGTAAAGTGACCAAGTAGTTTTAGACAATCCCTATCTCACTCCAACACTCTGGTATTTTTGACAGACACTTTCCAAATGACTCTCATGGTTTTTAGAAGGGAGCAGGACACACACTTCGAGATAAATTGGAAAATACCCCTCTTTGCTGAATCACATATTCACCATTGAGGAAGCTATATGGGCAGTCTTAAAGGCCTCTTGCTGTTGACAAATCCCAGGGAACACCAAAACACACGTGCTCACACACTACCCGTTGGCCATCTAAAAATACAGGCAGCTGTTATTCCTTCCAGCTGGGAGCCCAGGATGGTGACTTTCCACTAGAAAAATAAAACAAATCTTACCCTATTCATTAGTATCCACAGATGGCTTCGGAGTCCCCAAACAGATGCTCTAAATTACACATCCAGTGTGACCAACATGACTTTAAAGAGGGAAAAAAGAAGCTATTTCTTGTTATTATTAGATTTCAGGAAGTCAACTAGCCAGTCAGCTGGGTGTTGTCTGGAAAATGCTACCACATTGTCCTTTGTTGGGAAGAGAGTTCTGGCTACCTGAGCTGGCAGAAGGAACTCTGGAAAATAAGAAGTTGAGGCAAAGGAAAAGACTCCCATCCTCCTCTCTGGAATTATATTGTTGAACACAATTTACAGCTAGGTGGAGCCTGCAGTTACACCACAGGATGAAACCTGAGCTTGTTGCTTATAACAGTAATAATGATGGTATTTCTTAAGTGCTTACTATATGCCAGACACTACATTAAGCACTTGAGTAGATACAAGCAAATCAGGTTGGACACAGTCCCTTGTTACACCAGGGGCGCATAGTCTCAATCCCCATTTTACAGATGAGGTAACTGAGGCCCAGAGAAATGAAGTGACTTGCCCAAGGTCACATGGCAGACAAGTGGCAGAGACTTAATTAGAACTCATGACCTCGTGACTCCAAGGCCCGTGCTCTATCTACTATGCCATGCTGGTTCTTATGCCAGGAAAGACTTTCTCCTCCAGTTGCCTATTTCAAAATTAAATAAATTCTTTCCCACTTTCAAGTACAAGCTTGTTGTGGGCAGAGAATGTGTCTACAGATGAGGTACTGAGGCACAGAGAAGTTAAGTGACTTGCCCAAAGTCACACAGCTGACAATTGGCGGAGCCGGGGTTTGAATCCATGACCTCTGGCTCCAAAGCCCATGCTCTTTCCACTGAGCAACACTGCTTCTCTAATCTGACTGGCTTGTATCTGCGCCAGCACTTAGTACAGTGCCTGGTACATAATAAGTGCTTAACAAATACCATAAACATACAGAAAGCACTCACTAAATATCATTGACTGACAGTGGGTGGTAGCTATGGCAGCAGTAACTTTGAGCAGAGCTTTGAGGGGCTGGGGAAGCAGGGGATTGGTTGGAATCAATGGTATTTGAGTACATACATGATTTGTGCAGAGCACTGTACTAAATGCCCAAATGCTTGGGAGAGTAGAATACAATAGATTTTGTAGACATTATTCTTGCCCTCATGCTTACAGTTTTAGATGGAGAGACATTAAAATAAATTACAGATGGGGGAAGCAGCAGAGGATGAGATGTACTTAAGTGCTGGGAGATTGGGGTGGGGTGAGTTTCCAATCAGTCAGTGGTATTTATTGAGTGCTTACTGTGTGCAGAGCACTGTACTAAGCGCCTGGGAGGGTACAATCAATCAATCAATCAATCAATCATATTTATTGAGTGCTTACTGTGTGCAGAGCACTGTTCTAAGTGCTTGGGAAGTACAAGTTGGCAACATGTAGAGACAGTTCCTACCCAACAGTGGGCTCACAGTATAGAAGGGGGAGACAGAGAACAAAACCAAACATATTAACAAAATAAAATAAATAGAATAGATATGTACAAGTAAAATAAATAAATAAATAAATAGAGTAATAAATATGTACAAACATACATACATATATACAGGTGTTGTGGGGAATGGAAGGAGGTATGACGGGGGGATGGAGAGGAGGACGAGGGGGAGAGGAAGGAGGGGGCTTAGTCTGGGAAGGCCTCCTGGAGGAGGTGAGCTCTCAGTAGGGTCTTGAAGGGAGGAAGAGAGCTAGCTTGGCGGATGGGCAGAGGGAGGGCATTCCAGGCCAGGGGGATGACGTGGGCTGGGGGTCGACGGCGGGACAGGTGAGAACGAGGCACGGTGAGGAGATTAGCGGCAGAGGATCGGAGGGTGCGGGCTGGGCTGTAGAAGGAGAGAAGGGAGGGGAGGTAGGAGAGGGTGAGGTAATGGAGAGCCTTGACAGAGTTGGTAGACACGTTCCCTGCCCATAATCAGCCTATAGTCTAAAGGGCAAGACAGACCTTAATATAAGTGTCATTTATAAAGTAACATTTCTAGATGTACCAAAATACTGTGGGTTTGAGTGGGGTGAATGCCAAAGTGCCTGAGGGCTTGAGGAGAGAGAAACCAAGTGTTTAAGGGGTACAGACCCAAGTTCATAGGCCACACAGATGGGAGAGTAAATAGGGAGGAGATGAGGGGGTTAGTCAGGGAAGGCCTCATGGAGGAGGTGTAATTCTTTTTTTAGGGAGGCTTTGAAGATGGCGGAGAGAGGTGGTCTGTCATGTACGGAGGGGGAGAGAGTTCCAGACCGAAGGGAGAACATGAGCAAGAAGCGTGGCTCAGTGGAAAGAGCACGGGCTTTGGAATCAGAGTTCATGGGTTCATATCCCAGCTCTGCCAGTTGTCAGCTGTGTGACTGGGCAAGTCACTCAGTGCCTCAGTTACCTCATCTGTAAAATGGGAATTAAGACTGTGAGCCCCCCGTGGTGCAACCTGATCACTTTGTAACCTCTCTAGCGCTTAGAACAGTGCTTTGCAAGTAGTAAGCACTCAATAAATGCCATTATTATTATTATTATTATGTTGGCAAAACAAGACACAATGGAGATACAGTGAACAGGTTGGCATTAGAGGAGTGGAGTGTGCCTGTTGGGTCGTAGTGGGAGACTACCAAGATTAGGTAGGAAGGGGTGAGATTTTGAGTGCCTTAAAGGCAACGGTTTCTGCTTGGAGGTGAATATGCAACCGCTGAAGATTTTTGAGGAGTAAGGAGATGTGGACTTCATGGTGTTTTGGGTTGTTTTTTTTAAAGTGGTAGAGTGAAGTATAGGCTGGAGTGGGGAAAGACAGAACGCAGGAAGGAGAGCAGTGAGGAGGCTGTGATGCCATAGTCAGGAGGGGTATGATATAGTTAGAGAAGGGAGAGGAAAGGATTAGTTAACCTAGCATCAAGTTGGAGCCGATGTCATAAGCCCAAAACGGGGGTGAAATAAGGTCAGAGATGTCAGCAGTGTGATTTGTTGCAATTTTGGCAGCTGTACATGGAAGACTTCTTGTACTTTGGAATACCTTGGGGATTCTCCTCTTTGGTGCTTTCACACTCCCTCTGGAAACATCTCCACTGTGGTCCAGACTGCTTTCAGGACTCAGAATTTCTTGAAGGATTAGCACAGGTCTGACTCGAGAACAAGACTGGGAAACCCATCCCCTTTTCCTTCTCTTGAAGTCAAAATGATTATCCATCTTATGCCCATAATGTTATGATTTCTTTTCAGAACCATGTAGATGGATGCAGCTTTTGCTTTCTATCTATCTATCTATCTATATATATATGGCATTTATTAAGTGCTTACTATTTGTAGAGCACTTCTAAGTGCTGGGGAGGTTACAGGGTGATGAGGTTGTCCCACGTGAGGCTCACAGTCTTAATCCCCATTTGAGAGCTAAGGTGACTGAGGCACAGAGAACTTGGGTGACTTGCCCAAAGTCACACAGCTGACAATGGGCAGAGCCAGGATTTGAACCCATTACTTCTGATTCCCAAGCCCAGGCTCTTTCCACTGAGCCACACTGATTCTTTAAGAACTTAAGTCACAAAAAGGATTCCCCAAGACATGTAAGATTGAAGCAGTGTTGCCTCGTGGAAAGATCCCAGGCATAGGAGACAGAAGATCTGGGTTTTAATCCTAACTCTGTTGGCTATTATTAATAATGATGATGATAAGAATAATGATAGCAATAATAATAAGGATGGTATTTAAGTGCTTACTATGTGCCAGGCATTGTACTAAGTGCTGGGGTGGATGCAAGCAAATTGGGTTGGACACGGTCCCTGTCCCATGCGGGGCTCTGTTGCTTGCTGTGTGTCCTTGGGCAAGTCACCGAACTTCTCTGAGCTTCAGTTTCCTCAACTGTAAAATAGGGGATTCAGTACCTGTTCTCCCTGCTACTTAGACTACGAGTCCCAGGTCGTCCCAGAGAAGCAACGTGGCTCAGTGGAAAGAGCCCAGGCTTGGGAGTCAGAGGTCAGAGGCCATGTGTTTTAATTCCGGCTCCGCCACTTGTCAGCTGTGTGACGTTGGGCAAGTCACTTAACTTCTCTGGGCCTCAGTTACCTCACCTGTAAAATGGGGATTAAGAGTCTGAGCCCCATGTGAGACAACCTGATCACCTTGTATCCCTCCCAGCACTTAGAACAGTGCTTTGCACATAGTAAGCACTTAACAAATACTATTATTATTATTATTTCAGGGACTATGCCCGACCTAATTAACACGTACCTTCCCCAGCCCTTAAAACAGTGTTTGTTGCATAGTAAGTGATGAACAAATGCCATTAAAACAAAAAAATCGCCTGTATTGGTTTTTTCTCTGCCCTGGTTTGTAAAAATTTAGGTTTCCATTCGCAGTCATGCTGAAGCTCAGAAATAAGAGACTAGCTGAGGAATCCTACAGAGAGCAGCTCTCCACGGCTGATGCCTGGAGTGGATTATAGCATTGTACTCCCAGTAGGTCAAAATGAATTTAAACTAATATCTAGGTAGTTTAGGCCAAAGTGGGCTTTTAGCCTGAACTGTCCTGATTGTCTCAATTTTCTTTCTTGGTGGCTCTGGCATCAATACTTGTCCCTTCAAAGAAATATGCTTGTCAATCAGTGGTATTTATTGAGCACTTACCATGTGTTGAGCACTGTACTAAGCGCTTGGGAGAGTATAGCGGAGTTGGTAGACTCGTTCCCTGTAATATTAATTCTATAATATTAATTAATTATAATATTAATATTAATTGTAATAATATTCTATTTATTTCACTTTGTTAATGATGTGCATCTAGCTTTACTTCTGTTTATTCTGATGGCTTGACACCTGTTGATATGTTTTGTTTTGTTGTCTGTCTCCCCCTTCTAGACTGTGAGCCCATTGTTGGGTAGGGACCATCTTTATATGCTGCCATCTTGTACTTCCCAAGCGCTTAGTACAGTGCTTTGCACACAGTAAGCACTCAATAAATACGATTGAATGAATGAATGAATAAGCTTACAGTATACATTCACTTATCTCTCACACTCTGCTATTTTGTGGTTTGGGATTTATTCTATACTGTGAGCCTACTGTTGGGTGGGTAGGGACTGTCTCTATATGTTGCCGACTTGTACTTCCCAAGCGCTTAGTACAGTGCTCTGCACACAGTAAGTGCTCAATAAATACGATTGAATGAATGAATGAATAAAGTGGGAATGAAGCTTTCCTTCAGGACAAGATATTTGTCTCCATCAGTGAACACTGTTTTTTTTAAAACCACTCTTCTGCAGGTGGGGATTTTTCTGACTTCTGAAGCTAAATCTGGAGGATGTGTGTAATCCGGGCTCCACTGCTTGTCAGCTGTGTGACCTTGGGCAAGTCACTTCACTTCTCTGTGCCTCAGTTACCTCATCCATAAAATGGGGATTGAGACCGTGAGCCCCACGTGGGGACTGATTTGCTTGCATCCACCCCAGCACTTAGTACAGTGCCCGGCACATAGTAAGCACTTAACAGATGTCACAGTTATTATTATGCTCCTTTTGAACTGCTGTTCTAGCAAATCATCTGGGTTGAAGAGATGTGGTGAAATGGGACTTGGCATCTTCTCAGAGGAGGAACAGCACGGCCTGGTAGAAAGAACCCGAGCTGGGAGTTAGGGGACCTGAGTTCTAATCCGGGCTCTGCCACATGCCTGCTCTGTGACCTTGGGCAAGTCACTTAACTTCTTGGGGCCTGAGTTACCTCATCTGTAAACTGTAATCTGTTCTCCCTTCTACCTAGACGGTGGCCCTGTGTAGGACAGGGGCCATCTGACTGATTGTCTTGTATCCTCCACTGCTTAGAACAATGCTCAGTGCTTAGAACAGTGCTTGGGACATAGTAAGTGCTTAACAAATGCCATTATTATTATTATTATTATTGTTATTATTATTATTATTATTATCATCTTTCCCAGAGCTTAGAACGGTGTGCTAAACACAGAGAAGCAGCGAGGCTCAGTGGAAAGAACCCGGGCTTGGGAGTCAGAGGTCACAGGTTCTAATCCCAGCTCTGCCACTTGTCAGCTGTGTGACTTTGGGCAAGTGACTTCACTTCTTTGAGCCTCGGTTACCTCATCTGTAAAATGAGGATGAAGACTGTGAGCCCCACGTGGGGCAACCTGATCACCTTGTATCCAGTGCTTAGAACAGTGCTTCGCACTTAGTCGGCACTTAACAAATGCCATCATTAATTAATTAAACAAATACCACAATTAGTATTATTATTAGCAGTTACCTTTTTGAACTTGGTTAAGGCAATCAGTTTGAATTTTGGCCTTTTTTCAAGTATGTGACCCTAGGTCTATAAGCAATCTTCTAGACTGTGAGCCTGCTGTTGGGTAGGGACCATCTCTGTATGTTGCCAACTTGTAATTCCCAAGCGCTTAGTACAGTGCTCTGCACACAGTAAGCACTCAATAAATACGGTTGAATGAATAGGAGAGCATTATTTAGGGAGACCTCATTGTATGGGTGACAACAATCAACGTCCTATTCTGCTTCTAGTTTTTTTCTTTTTTCATCTGCAAAACTCATTTCACATGGCAAACCTGCTGGGGCAAATTCTCCAGGAAAGAGAGTATTCATTCCACAATCAAGCAATCGATCATATTTATTGAGCACTTACAGCGTGCAGAGCACGAGGAGAAACTTGGAAGAGTACACTAGAACGATATTACAGAGACATTGGTAAAATGGGTACGTTGCAGCTGGCCTCTCCTGTAGGAGAAGAGGAGGTCTTACCTTCCGCTGGAGGCAACTGGGGAAGGATCGCGTCCCCATTGCCGGCCACTGGCTTTGTGGGCAATGGAATCCATGCCGAGGGCAAGCAGGGGAGACTAACCTCTGCCCGTGTGGGCCTGTTGAGCCCCTCCTCTCTCAGCAGCCTTTGCTGAGTCATGGTGTCATGGTGTCTATGGTGTCATGTCACAGGTCACAAGTTGCCGGCCCTGAGGCCAGCACACCTTCGCTCAATTCATTCCCAACTTGCATTTTATTCTATTTATTTTATTTTGTTAATATGTTTTGTTTTGTTCTCTGTCTCCTCCTTCTAGACTGTGAGCCCACTGTTGGGTAGGGACTGACTCTATATGGTGCCAACTTGTACTTCCCAAGCGCATAGTACAGTGCTCTGCACACAGTAAGCGCTCAATAAATATGATTGAATGAATGAATACCAAATTCACTGTTAAGCACTTACTGTGTGCAGCACATTGTATGAGAAGCAGCATGGCTCAGTGGAAAGAGCACAGGCTTTGGAGTCAGAGGTCATGGGTTCAAATCCCGACTCCACCAACTGTCAGCTGTGTGACTTTGGGCAAGTCACTTAACTTAACTGTGCCTCAGTTACCTCATCTGGAAAATGGGGATTAAAACTGTGAGCTCCCCGTGGGTCAACCTGATCACCTTGTAACCTCCCCAGCGCTTAGAACAGTGCTTTGCACATAGTAAGCGCTTAACAAATACCATTATTATTATTATTATTACTCTCACAAGTGCTTACTATAGTGCTCTGCACACAGTAAGTGCTCAATAAATATCATTGATTAATTTTTTAAAAATATGATTGATTGAGCTAGTTGTCTGGGAGTCAGAGGACCTGAATCCTACTCATGGGTCATTTGTGACCTTGGGCAAATCACTTAACTTCTCTGTGCCTGTTTCTTCATCTCTAAAATGGGAATTTTCAGTACCTGTTCTCTCCCTCTTCCTTTGACTATGAGCCCCTTGTGAGCAGGGACTGTGTCTGACCTGATTGTCTTGTCTCAATGACAGCACAGTGCTTGGCATACAGTAAGTGCTTAACAAATACTATTATTATTATCATTATTATTATTATCATCATCACTGTGCCAAGACTTTTGGAGTGCTTCTTCGCTTGACTCCATGAAATTGATATCTGTGCTAGTACCACAGCACAGTGTACCTTTAAACATATTATTATACTCTCCTATTTCCCCTGTCTGTAATTTATTTTAATATCTGTTTTCCCCATAGTCTATAAGCTCCCTGTGGGTGGTATTCATGCCTCCTAACTCTATTGTACTGTTATTTTCCAAGTGCTTACTACAGCACTCTGCACACTATAAGCACTAAATAAATTCCATTGATTAATTGATTAATTATGTACTGAGGATAGGAATTTAGGGATAGGTCATCTCTTGAAAAGTTGATCAAGATAAAAATGAATTGGTTGATAGTTAAACTTTTCATGCAAGTGTAGGGAGGTGATGGAGTAAAAGAAATTTTTAAAAATGCTCCTAATCCTCATTGGCTCTATTGCATATCTCTCTCCCTACCTATCCACTTCCTACTTCTGCTACATCCCAGTTCTTACCCTTCACTCTGCCTAATCTCCCTGACTCACAGTCCTTCTGCTCTGAACCTTATCTCTGACTTTTGCCCTTTATAGGAAGGCTTTAAAGATGGGGAAGAATGAACTTGGGCAAGTCACTTAACTTCTCCGTGCCTCAGTTACCTCATCGGTAAAATGGAGATTAAAATTGTGACTCCTATATGGGAGAGGGACTGTGTCCAACCTGATTAGCTTGTATCTACCCCAGTGCTTAGTACAATGCCTGACACATAGTGAGTGCTTAACAAATACCATAAAAAGAAAAGAAAAAGGATATGGTTTGGTAGATTTGAAGGAAAAGAGAGTCCAATGCAGGACAAAGGTAGTCCCTCACAATAAATAGTTTTACACCAGAAATATTTCATTTTGTAGACTATGTATAATTAATGAGATGGGTTCACCTAAGGACCAGAGTGAGGGATGAAGGGATCTATTCCAAACTCCATGTGGGGCTGCAGAAAAAGGAAGCCCTTTAATTAAGTGTGGCCCGCTGTCCCTGGGAGGTGGCTAGATGAGGTTGGCAGGGGTGGGAGGAAAAGAGGGAGGAAGGAAGGGTCCTCTCCCTCAGTTCTGTCTGGTGTATGGAGATGGGACCTTCCACTAATAGCTTCTGAAGAACTGGATCCTGTGAATCATTAGAGGCAGGTCTCCCACTGTGTTCCAGGGCCAACAGAGGCCTGTGACTTTCAAATACAAAACAGTCTTTTAACATTCTGATATGCATAACTGAACTTTGGGCTCTGGCATAATTTTCCCTTTTAGCTTTTCTGTCTAACTCCATAATATTTCACCTGTATTTCACCAATTTCTTCGTTTTTTTAAGTTCTCAGAAACATATTCGACTGAAGCCTTCCCTGAGTTTGCCAAGAAACTCTTACATATGGACAGGTGATGAGCATCACCAACATTTTGGGACAGTAGTTCAGGACCTACTATATGCAAAAAGGGGTTGCTTTCCTCAAGCAAAAACTTCACAAATGTCATCCCCCACCAACAGGCACATTTGGAAATGGGTACAGCTTTGTATAGGACAAATTCAGCAGTATACAATTATATTTACACTTATTTAGTTACGAAGGGATGTAAACTGACACTTTAGTTTTTTCTGCCAAGTCCACTTGTCCAGATAGAATCTCACCATCAGATGTGTCATGTTTGAAACAACTCTATGTTAGTGTGTGCTCCCAATGCTTAGTACTGTACTCTGTACATTGTAAGTACTCAATCAGTACCACTGGTTGATCGATTAATTGACAGCTGTATATTCTTTTCACTTCTGAATAATGAAAGCCATACATCTATTTGGTTAGTTTTCAAGACCAAATATTTAAATGATTTCTAGTCAGGAAGTGAATGTTCCTGATCTGATGAAATGGAATGAAAAACATATTCCTCATGGACCCACCCAAAGATTTATATACACATCCAATCTCCTTTATGCTTGAGAAAAGGGCCATGTTGCGATTAAATTTAGGTTTACATAATCGGTAAAGCAAACCAAATGAAACATTTGCACAATTCTCCTAAGAAAGGGAGATAAAATGGAAGAGGGTGAAAACCTTCACACCTTTCTTTATTTTGAATATTTAGTCTCTGTTATCATGTTCCCTTCTTAGAAAATCCAAATAAAACAAAAGACTATTATTTAAAAAAGGCGTTCTCTCCTTTGCCCTCCAGATAAATCCCTACCAGTTTGAGACTTTATCTGCAATAACTGTTTATGCCAAAATTTTTCATTTCCAACACTCAGAAGGGAGTAAGAAGAGTGGGGCCATTCAGTATTCCGATGGTTTGCATTTAGCTGTGTTGTGCATTTAGCTATCATGTGCATTTGGCTTTAATTCTATTTATTCTGATGACTTGACACCTGTCCACATGTTTGGTTTTGTTGTCTGTCTCCCCCTTCTAGACTGTGAGCCCATTGTTGGGTAGGGACCATCTCTATATGTCGCCAACTTGTACTTTCCAAGCACTTAGTACAGTGCTCTGCACACAGTAAGCGCTCAATAAATATGATTGAGTGAATGAATGAATGGTTTATCTATTGGAAAGAGGTTGTGCATGTGAAGGTGTCACTATAGTTATTTTAAGGAAGATAAGAGAATTTCAAAATTGGATGTGCTGCCCTTTTTGCCAATATATAAAATTCTACTTGAAGCCCTTGGGAACTGTAAAATAAATATAAACAATTTATTAAATAATTTGATCACAGTTTTCTTATACCTGAGATCATTTGCAGTTCTTTAGGAAAAAGCTCCTTTTAAAAACTTGATAGCTACCATTTGAGGGGCATGGTATTTTGTCTAACCTGACTTGGCTTTTTCTATTAATGAAAAGAGGAGGCTGAATCCTCAATGTAAAGAGGGACTTAGATATAGAATTTAAATAATTAGCTTGGTTTCTAAGTGATCAGATATTCAAGCCTGAAACCCAAGAAACTTCTGGAACTCCATATCTGTAGCACCTTCTACAGCCTGGCCAGCTTCTCCAACTCAAGCTCAATCTTCTCCAGTATGGGAAATCATCCTCTGAAAATTCCTTTAACTGTGTACAAAAAAAACCTTTTTCTTGACTTTCCTTCCACCCCCACCCAAAATTATTGGTCACCTGAACAGCAGGGGATATGATAGATGTAGATGAATTCACAAACACTCTAAGAGCAGTCAAGTAATATTGATAAGCATCTGCCAATGATTAAGAATAGTAAAACCAATCAATCTGGTATTTATTGAACACTTAATGTGTGCGGAGCCCTGTACTAAGCACTTAAGAGTACAATCTAACAGTTGGTAGATGATCCCTGCCCATAAGGAGCATACAATGTAGAAGGTTAGAAGCAGTGTGGCCTAGTGGAAAGAGCACAAGACTGGGAATCAGAGAACCTGTGTTCTAATTCTGGCTCTGCCACTTGTCTGCTTTTTGACCTTGGGCAAATCACTTAATTTCTCATGCCTCATTTATCTCATCTGTAAAATGAGAATTCATTCATTCATTCAATCGTATTTATTGAGTGCTTACTGTGTGCAGAGCACTGTACTAAGCGCTTGGGAAGTCCAAGTTGGCAACATATAGAGACGGTCCCTACCCAGCAGCAGGCTCACAGTCTAGAAGGGGGAGACAGACAACAAAACAAAACATATTAACAAAATAACATAATAGAATAAATATGTACAAGTACAATAAATAGAGTGATAAATGCATACAAACATATATACATATATAATATATATATTAGTCACATAGAAAGCACTTAAATGCCATCATTATCCAGCGCTTAGAACAGTGCTTTGCACATAGAAAGTGCTTAATAAATGCCAGTGCTTAGAACAGTGCTGTGCGCAAGGTAAGCACTTAATAAATGCCATCATTATCCGGCGCCTAGAGCAGTGCTTTGCACATAGAAAGCACTTAATAAGTGCCATCATTATCCAGTGCTTAGAACAATGCTTTGTGCATAGAAAGCACATAATAAATGCCGTCATTATCCGGCGCTTAGAACAGTGCTTTGCACATAGAGAGTGCTTAATAAATGCCATCATTATCCAGCGCTTAGAGCAGTGCTTTTCGCATAGAAAGCACTTAATAAATGCCATCATTATCCAGCACTTAGAACACTGCTTTGCGCATAGAAAGTGCTTAATAAATGCCATGATTATCCTGTGCTTTAGAACAGTGCTTTTCGCATAGAAAGCACTTAATAAATGCTATCATTATCCAGTGCTCAGAACAGTGCTTTGTGCATAGAAAGCACTTAATAAATGCCATCATTATCTGGCACTTAGAACAGTGCTTTGAGCATAGAAAGCGCTTAATAAATGCCATCATTATCCAGCGCTTTGAACAGTGATTGGCACATAAAAAGTGCTTAATAAATATGATCATTATCCAGTGCTTAGAACAGTGCTTTGCACATAAAAAGCACTTAATAGATGCCATCATTATCCAGGGCTTAGAGCACAGAAAGCTCTTAATAAATGTCATCATTATATAGTGCTTAGAACAGTGCTTTGCGCATAGTAAGCACTTAACAAAAAGCATTATTATTATTGTTGTTATTAATGGGGGTGTGGGGGAGGGTTGATGGTACCTCTCCCCGAAGCTCTTCACCATTAAGACCGTGAGCCCCATGTGGGACATAGACTGTATCCAACCTGATTAGCTTATCTACCACAACAGTGCCTGACACATAGTAATCATGTAATAAATACCATTACAGTAAGTGGTAGGGAGAGACAGACATTGTATATAAATAAATAAATTACAGATATATACATAAATGCTGTGTGGCTGAGGAAGGGGTGAATATCAAGTGCTTCAAGGGGACGGATACAAGTGTATAAGTGACACAGAAGAGTAGACCAAATAAGGGAAATGAGGGCCTTGTCAGAGAAGGATTCTTGGATGAGGTGTGAGTTAAGTAAGGTTTTGAAAGTGGAGAGAGTGGAAGTCTGTTATATGTAAAGGGGTAGGGAGTTCCAGGTCAGAGGGAGAAGGTGAGTAAGGGGTTGGAGGTGAAATCAATCAATCATTCAATCAATCAACTTACTGTGTGCAGAACACTGTACTAAGTGTATTGTTGGTAGTACAATATAAGAGAATTGGAATTGACAAGATCGAGGTACAGTGAACAAATTGGCATTTGAAGCAAAGTATGTGGGTTGGCTTGTAGGAAAGATGGACAAAAGAAAACTGATTGAGTGGTTTTGGAAAGAGTTTTTTTTTCCAGGAGATGTAAATCCTTAAGCTTTATGGGAGCTGAAAGATTTCTGGATCTTAGTAACGAAATAGTATTTGAAATCTTCAGCCATATGTCTTGGGCCAGTATTGTACTTTCTGGCCTCCAAAGAGGTTCGTGACATAGACATCTGTGACTAGAGACTGGAGAAAGCAGTAGAAGCCTATCAACACACGTTGAAAGGTATCAGAAATGCCTCTCTCGTTTTGTGTTATGCAAAACTTGGAGTGGAGAAAAGGGGAAAGTAGGTCATGGGATCATGAATTCAGTACTCTGACTCCTGTAGTACCTAAGTGGATGGAACTCGGAAGTCATGGATCGGTGATGGGAAAATTCTTGAAGGAAAACCACCTTTCTTGTTCTGCATAGAATTTTAGGAGCTCGCAGGTTGAAGACTTGAACTGGAGGTATGATTTACATACTTACCAACTCTTGATATTGTGGAGGGTCTAGGCTCCAAGCATTGACTTCTTGCCTCACCTCCAGGAGGTCTTCCCTGACTAAGCCCCCCTTTACTTTTCTCCCACTCCCTTCCACATCAACCTGACTTGCTCCCTTTGTTCAACCCCTCTCTCAGCCCCTCAGAATTTATTGTACATATCTGTCATTTATTTGTATTAATGTCTGTCTCCCCCTCCAGACAGTAAGCTTACTGTGGGCAGGGAATGTGTCCATTTATTGTTGTATTGTATGCTCCCAAGCACTTAGTACAGAACTCTGCACAGAGAAAGCACTCAATAAATATGATTGAATGAATGAATTTTATTTACTATCCTATGAGTAGGCAGTATAAATAGCAAGAAGAATGTGTAGGGACAAGAGTACATCTGCCATTCTACGCTTGACTATGAACTGCAATCTATTTTACAAAGAAATGGCAGTGGGGCAATTTCTCTGGGCTAAATAATAATAAAAGTAATTGTAATATTTAAGAGCTTACTATGAGTCAAGAAGTATGCTAAATATTGGCATACAAGAAAATCAGGTCTGACAGTCACTGTCTAACATAGGATTCCCCGTCTAAGGAGAAGGGAGAACAGTTATTGAATTAATCTTTTACAGATGAGGAAACTGACACACAGGGAAGTTTAGTGATTTGCCCAGGGTCATAAAGTAAGCAAGTGGAGGACCTGGGATTAGAACCCAGGTCTCCTGACTCCTGGGACTGTGTTCCACTGTGTTCCACTAAGCCAGCTCTTCCTAGTAATGTAGCACAGAATCAAAAATTGCCTTAAATCCCTCCTTTCTTATAATTTAAATACCCTGGAACGTCTGATGATTTCCATGAAGTAGCTCCAGGAGGAGATCTGCTCCATCCTTGCAGACAGGATTTGCATCAAAGCTCAGTAAATGTGACTGAAAGGTGGGCAGGGAACCTATTCATTCATTCATTCATTCAATCGTATTTATTAAGCACGTACTATGTACAGAGCACTGTACTAAGCACTTGGGAAGTACAAGTTGGCAACATATAGAGACAGTCCCTACCCAACAGTGGGCTCGCAGTCTAGAAGGGGGAGACAGAGAACAAAACCAAACATACTAACAAAATAAAATAAATAGAATAGATATGTACAAGTAAAATAAATAAATAAATGGAGTAATAAATATGTGCAAACATATATACAGGTGCTGTGGGGAAGGGAAGGAGGTAAGATGGGGGGAATGGAGAGGGGGGCGAGGGGGGAGAGGAAGGAAGGGGCTCTGTCTGGGAAGGCCTCCTGGAGGAGCTCTCAGTAGGGCCTTGAAGGGAGGAAGAGAGCTAGCTTGGCGGATGGGCAGAGGGAGGGCATTCCAGGCCCGGGGGATGACGTGGGCCGGGGGTCGATGGCGGGACAGGTGAGAACGAGGCACGGTGAGGAGATTAGCGGCAGAGGAGCAGAGGGTGTGGGGTGAGTTGTAGAAGGAGAGAAGGGAGGTGAGGTAGGAGGGGGCGAGGTGATGGAGAGCCTTGAAGCTGAGGGTGAGGAGTTTCTGCCTGATGTGCAGATTGATTGGTAGCCACTGGAGATTTTCGAGGAGGGGAGTAACATGCCCAGAGCATTTCTGGACAAAGACAATCCGGGCAGCAGCATGAAGTATGGATTGAAGTGGGGAGGATGGGAGATCAGAGAGAAGGCTGATGCAGTAGTCCAGACAGGATAGGATGAGAGCTTGAACGAGAAGGGTAGCTGTTTGGATGGAGAGGGAAGGGCGGATCTTGGCAATGTTGCGGAGCTGAGACCGGCAGTTTTTGGTGACGGCTTGGATGTGAGGGGTGAATGAGAGAGCGGAGTCGAGGATGACACCAAGGTTGCGGGCTTGTGAGACGGGAAGTATGGTAGTGCCGTCAACAGAGATGGGAAAGTCAGGGAGAGGGCAGGGTTTGGGAGGGAAGACAAGGAGTTCAGTCTTGAACATGTTGAGTTTTAGGTGGCGGGCAGACATCCAGATGGAGATGTCCTGAAGGCAGGAGGAGATGCGAGCCTGGAGAGATGGGGAGAGAGCAGGGGCAGAGATGTAGATCTGGGTGTCATCAGCGTAGAGATGATAGTTGAAGCCGTGGGAGCCAATGAGGTCACCAAGTGAGTGAGTGTATATTGAGAACAGAAGGGGACCAAGCACTGAACCTTGGGGAACCCCCACAGTAAGGGGATGGGAGGGGGAGGAGGAGCCTCAGAGTCTAGAAGGGGGAGACAGAGAACAAATCAAAACATATTAACAAAATAAAATAAACAGAATAAACATGTACAAATAAATAAATAAATAAATAAAGTAATAAATACTCTAAGTTAAGCCCAAGGTCACACTACAGAAAGGCTCTGGGCATGTCACCCCCCCCCCCCCTCAAAAATCTCCAGTGGTTGCCCATTAACCTCCACATCAAGCAAATATTACTCACTATTGGCTTAAAAGCTCTCCATCACCTTGCCCTCTCCTACCTCACCTCCCTCTCGCCTTCTCCATCCCAGCCTGCACACTCCACTCCTTTGGCGCCAAACTTCTCACCATGCCTCGCTCTCGCCTGTCCCGCCGTCGACCCCAGACCCACATCCTACCTCTGGACTGGAATGCCCTTCCTTCTCAAATCCACCAAACAACCACACTTCCCCCTTTCGAAGCCCAACTGAAATGTCACCTCCTCCTGGAGGCCTTCCCAGACTTAGCCCCCCTTTTCCTCTGCTCCTCCTCCCCTTCCCATTGCCCTGACTCCCACCCTCTCCTCTACCCTCCTCCCTGCCCCACAGCACTTGTGTTTGGAGTCAGAGGTCATGGATTCAAATCCCAGCTCTTTAACCTGTCAGCTATGTGACTTTGGGCAAGTCACTTCACCACTCTGGGCCTCAGTTCCCTCATCTGCAAAATGGGGAGGAAGACTGCGAGCCCCACGTGGGACAACCCTATCACCCTGTAACCTCCCCAGCGCCTAGAACAGTGCTCTGCACATAGTAAGTGCTTAGTAAATGTCATTATTATTATTGTTGTATCGTACTCTCCATAGCCCTTAGTACAGTGCTCCCTGCACAGTAGGATTCAATAAATACCATTGATTGAAGGATGCCAGCTATAAACTCATGCTAGAGCACTGGTTGATGGAGGACTGATTGATGAAACACTGGTTCATTCCTTCAGTATTTATTGAGCCCTGGATGAAGAAGTGCTGGTTGATGGAGCCTTGGTGAGGACTGATTACTGGAGCACTGTTTGATGGAACCCCTGAGCTACATTCAGGTCTGCCTCCAGTTTTGGTGGGGAGTTACTATTCATTCAATCACTCAATTCTATTTATTGAGCGCTTACTGTGTGCAGAGCACTGTACTAAGAGCTTGGGAAGTACAAGTCAGCAGAATAGAGGGATGTTCCCTACCCAATAATGGGCTCACAGTTACCACACAGTTGCCAATTGTAACATCCTTGTTGGCAAGGATTTTATCTTTAAACTTTGTTGTACTCTACTTTCCCAAGTGCTTAAAACAGTGCTTTGCACAAAGTAAGCCCTCAATAAATATGATTGATTGATTGATCAATTGATTGACTACTACTGAGAGCTCACCTCCTCCAGGAGGCCTTCCCAGACTGAGCACCCTCCTCCCTCTCTCCTGCCCATCCGCCAAGCTAGCTCTCTTCCTCTCTTCAAGGCCCTACTGAGAGCTCACCTCCTCCAGGAGGCCTTCCCAGACTGAGCCCCTTCCTTCCTCTCCCCCTCGTCCCCCTCTCCATCCCCCCATCTTACCTCCTTCTCTTCCCCACAGCACCTGTATATATGTATATATGTTTGTACATATTTATTACTCTATTTATTTATTTATTTTACTTGTACATATCTATTCTATTTATTTTATTTTGTTAGTATGTTTAGTTTTGTTCTCTGTCTCCCCCTTTTAGACTGTGAGCCCACTGTTGGGTAGGGACTGTCTCTATATGTTGCCAATTTGTACTTCCCAAGCGCTTAGTACAGTGCTGTGCACATAGTAAGCACTCAATAAATACGATTGATAATGATGATGATCCCCCCCACCTTACCTCCTTCCTTTCCCCACAGCACCTGTATATATGTATATATGTTTGTACATATTTATTACCCTATTTATTTATTCATTTTACTTGCACATATTTATTCTACTTATTTTATTTTGTTAATATGTTTTGTTTTGTTCACTGTCTGCCCCTTCTAGACTGTGAGCCCACTACTGGGTAGGGACCGTCTCTATATGTTGCCAACTTGGACTTCCCAAGCGCTTAGTACAGTGCTCTGTACACAGTAAGCACTCAATAAATACGACTGAATGAAGGAATGAAAATGAATAAGGTGGGCAGAGAAGGTATGGGGGAAGGGCTTCTCTGGTTCATCTTTCCTGCTCTGATGCTATTAGCTGGAAGCTCAGTTCCCAAAACAGGAATCTCCCTGCTGGACTAGTCAGGCAGAAATGAAGAGTGGGAGGGTAATCAGCCTGGCGTAGTGTATAGAACATGGGTCTGAGGGTCAGAAGGTCATGAGTTCTAATCTTTGCCCCTCCACATTGCTGCTGTGTTACTTTATTCATTCATTCATTCAATCGTATTTATTGAGCATGTACTGTGTGCAGAGCACTGTACTAAGCGCTTGGGAAGTACAAGTTGGCAACATACCGAGACGGTCCCTACCCAACAGTGGGCTCCCAGTCTAGAAGGGGGAGACAGAGAACAAAACGAAACATATTAACAAAATAAAATGAATAGAATAAATATGTACAAATAAAATAGAGTAATAAATACGTACAAACATATGTACATATATACAGGTGCTGTGGGGAGGGGAAGGAGGTAAGGTGGGGGGGATGGAGAGGAGGAGGAGGGGGAGAGGAAGGAGGGGGATCAGTCTGGGAAGGCCTCCTGGAGGAGGTGAGCTCTCAGTAGGGCCTTGAAGGGAGGAAGAGAGCTAGCTTGGCAGATGTGCGGAGGGAGGGCATTCCAGGCCAGGCAGATGACGCGGGCCGGGGGTCGACGGCGGGACAGGCGAGAACGAGGCACAAGGTGAGGCGATTAGCAGCAGAGGAGCGGAGGGTGCAGGCTGGGCTGGATCCCAGGGGAGTTGGGCCGCGATGGACGCACGACGCCTTTCGCCATCAGAAATGCCTTCGGTCGCACGGCTCCCAATTAGTGTGTCCGCAACATGGCTGAGGCTCAGCTCCACCATCCCTGATGCTACCTGCAGGGCATAGGGAGATGCAATCCTGAAACTGGTCGGGGCATGACTGGTGGCCGTTCACACACACGTCTCCCACCAGTGTCCCCCGCTGCCTCAGCCACCCTGACAGTGTGTCCAGCAGCGTGGTCTTCCCGGAACCTGAGATCCCAAATCACTTCACTTCTCTGTGTCTTAGTTACTGCATCTATAAAATGTGAATTGAGACAGTGAGCCCCTTGTGGGACAGGTACTCTGTCTAATCTGATTTGCTTATATCCACCCCAGGGCCTAGTACAGTATTTAGCACATAGTAAGTGCTTAACAAATGACATTATTATAATTACTATTAAGACTCTAGAGATGGGAGAGGGAAGAGGGTCCTGAATCAATGTTGCCTCTCCTTTGGGGAGGACTCACCACTGGGGTATATGCACAGTGTCTTTCCTGATCCCTCTTATGTGAAGGATATTAACCAACTGTGGGGCATGATGTGTTTTATGTTAATCGGCATTTTGAGGTTACAGTCATAAAATGGCAATATGTGGATTATTGTGCAAGTATTCTGATCAAAGGGAAGCAATGTTTCTTTCTGAATTACCCAATTAAGCTCTTAGAAAGGAAATTGGCAATAGCTGAAAGAATTCCACTGCCTAGATGGCCTAGTTTCCTGCAACAGATAACTCTTTTGAACATTGGCTCATTTTACAACCCAACCTTTGCATGTCAAATAATGACAAAAACTACTTGTAGGAAATAAATAGTCTGACCCAAAACATTTGAAAAATAAATATAAAAAAGAGGTTAGAAAAAAAACATTTAGACTCAGAAAGACATATCTGTTAACAGATCTGTGTTCCATGGATTAGAAATTGAAATAATCCTGATGAGCAAGTGGGAAACATCATAAGCTAGTGGAAAGAGCACTCCTGCCATTTGACCTTGGACAAATCACTTATCTTCTCTGTGCCTCAGTTTCCTCATCTGTAAAAAGAGGATTCAATACTTGTACTCCCTCCTACTTAGACTGTGAATCCTATATGGGAGAGAGATGGTATTCTGTCTGATTAACTCATATCTGCCCCAGCATTTGCTTGCCTCATAGTAAATACTTCAGAAATACCAAAAGAAAAAGCAAACAAACTAAAAAACCCTAAGCCTTCTACATTGTCCTCCAACCCCATTTATTCTTTCCATGGAGATTTTTATTTTGGCACTTGAACTTAGTGTTCTGAGAAGCAGCATGGAAAGAGTACAGGCTTAAATCCTACTTCCAACATTTGCTTGGCTAAATCATTTATTCTTTGTCTCATTTTCTTCAACTGTAAAAATTGGGATAACTGTTCTTCCTCCCTTTTAGACTCTGAGTCCCATTTGGTACAGGGACTGTGTCTGATCTGATGCAGTGTTTGACACATAGTAACCAGTCAACAGGTGTCACAATTATTATTATGTTCTTCCTCGAACATTAATTGTTCAACTGATCAATCATATTTATTGAGTGCTTACTCTATGCAGAACACTTTACTATGTAGTTTAATAGAGTTGGTAGACACAATCCCTGCACAAAAGTTGCAGTCTAGAGGGGGAGACAAACACTTATAAAAATGAATAAATTATGGATATGTACATAAGTGCTGTGGGGCTGAGGGTGGGGTGAATAAAGGATGCAAATCCAAGTTCAAGGGTGACAGAGAAGGGAGTGGGAGAAGAGGAAATGAAGGTTTAGCTGGGGTAGGCCTCCTGGAGAAGAAGTGCTATTAATAAGGCTTTGAACATGGAGAGAATGATCTTCTGTCAGATATAAAGAGCGAGGGAGTTCTGAGGTCAGTTGAAGTCAAATATAAGGCATTTTAGAGACAATAAAATGAAAATAAATTGATAATTAACTACTAAATCCCAGAACACTGGGAACCATCTTTGCCAAAAATGATCCCGGGGTTGTCCACATATTCAGAAGAGCAGAATCCAAAGTAAGAAACCCACTAACATATTAGATCATCCATATAGGACTCTTTCTTGGAGGGAACCAGAATTACAAATAGAAACAAACTATAGCCTGTTTTCCTACAATGTTGTTTTCACCATGCATTTTAAATGGAAAGCTATTGAGTAATCTGGGAATGCGTCCCCTGGCCATATGCAACTGTCTGGATAAAACACACTATGATAGAAGAAGCAGTCGTCTAAATGTGTGTAACATGAGATGATGCAAGTTTTCCTAAATGTGAGGCTCTTCAAGAACATAAGTTCTTTAAGAGTTAAAGGAAAACTAACAGTAGCAGTGTTTTTCCATCTTCTGAATTTGAGAAGTGTTTGAGCTAAATGAAGCTTGCTCAATTAATCAATCAATCATATTTATTGAGTCCTTACTATGTGCAGAGCACCGTACTGTTTGGGAGAGAACAATATAACTGAGTTCATAAACATGTTCCCTGCCCAAAATGAACTTACAGTCACTCTATCATAATGCAGCTGCCGGAGGATGGTGTTTCTGTCCTCTGCTGTAGTTAGTCTGGGCCACAGCAGAATTAGGCAAATTTAATTTCCACTCTATTTCAATCATTTTTGGAATGGCCAGAACATAGGAGAATCTAGGTGACTCCATTCTGTAAAATAAACAACAGAGCTTGATGGAAGCCTTGTCCTCTAATAGAGAAGTATTAATCTAAGTGCTCAGGGGATGATAATTTATAGGAGGAAAAAGTGTGACTGAAATCTAGCTCTAAGTGCAGGGTATCCCATTCTGCAACACTCTTTCCATACAGTGTAAGGCCCTGCACTGATTTAAGTGCCTCTACAACAGCATTTTCTACTTCTCTTGTAATAACTATGGTATTTATTAAGCCCTTCTGTTTGCCAAACCCTGGGAAAATACAAGATTATTACACTGGACATGGTCCAAGAAGGGAGAATCGCAACTTCAACACTAACTATTTGACTGATTTTCATGGGATTCACATGGTTTGAAAAAAAGCATTTACTATTAGTTAATAATTTGGAGAATTATTAAATGCTTAATATATGCTTAAACACTGGAGCAGATACAATATGATTGGGTCAGACATAGTCCCTGTCTCACAAGGGGCTCACAATATAAGAGAAAGGGAAAGTTGGAATCTTATATCTGACCATATAATGTGAATAAAAATTCTGAATGGAAGTAACAGCTATAGTTTCCAGGTGGTGAAAAGGAAACATTTAAGACAAAACTCTAGAAGCAGAAGCATTGTGTAGTGGACAGAACATGGGCTTGGGAATCAGAAGGTCATGGGTCTAATCCTGACTCTGCCCCTTGTCTGTCATGTGACATTGGGCAAGTCACTTCACTTCTTTGTACCTCAGTTACCTCATCTGTAAAATGGGGACTGAGACTGTGAGCTCCACGTGGGACAGGGACTGTGTCCAACCTGATTTGCTTGTATCCACCCCAGTGTCTAGTAGAGTACCTGGCACAGAGTAAGTGCTTAACAAGTATCACAATTATTATTGTTATTGTGCCACCATGTAAATTGGATGAAACAACAGTATTTCTGAGGTTTTTCTACCTTTTGGGAGAAAATAAAATCACTGAGCATGGGAGAACTGAAAATGGCAACAAAATAAGTCCTAACCCCATTTTCAGAGTTCTCAGCACTCTTGGGTACAGGGAAAGATGAACCCAATGAGGTACACATGAAAACACATGTGTTAAATGTACAGAAAAGGCCAAAATGGCAAGAGTAGAGGGGAAATTTAGTATCTAAGAACTGGATTGCTGAGACAAGTTAAAGCTATGGGTTCTTAACCCAAAATCAAATGGTTCCTTAAAGTTGAAATCCAAGTGGAAATTGCTTTCTCCTTTAACCCTCCATTTCAGTCAATCTCATGCAAATTAAATCACTTACGTAGTATAGAATCTTCATTAGGAATCCTCTTTTATTTATCTTTCTCAAGTAAAGTAGCCCAAGGAAAATACCACTCAAAGACTAAATCTTGAGTTGAAGTAGAGGACTCAGATGTCAGAGATGTCCTTTTTGCTTGGAAAAGTGATAGAATGGGGGGAAGCAGGAAACATACCCTAAACTGGCATATGACTGAAGAATCTATTTCTTTTTTCTCTCCATCAGAGCCCTGTAAAAAAAGTAGCTGCTACCTGCTGATCTGAGCCTGTGCTTTCCCAAAGGAAAGCACAGAGACAGAATTTTTTTTACCAAAATCTGCTTTTTCAGTTTTTACAGCAATACCATGGCTGTTTGATTCATTCATTCATTCAATCATATTTATTGAGCGCTTACTGTGTGCAGAGCACTGTACTAAGCGCTTGGGAAGTACAGGTTGATCAGCATGGGACAACAATTTGTTTACTCACATACGTAGCTCTCCCTGATTACTGCTTACATATCATTTTGAGGAGGTTGGCCAAATACGTTTAAATCAAATGTCTTGTTATTGCGAACATGAGTGCCAATTGTGAGGAAAGGATAGTCTGTGGGGCATATAATAATTAATTATTGAATGGAATAAATGTTTTTCTTTTTCTGAGCAAAGCCATATTTACACTTCATCCTGTGATGCCGCTTAGTTTATGTCCAAAGACATCAAACCTAGAAAATGATGATTTTTTTTTGTTTACAAGGCAGCATTGTGAAATGGAATCTGTTTGCAGTCAGGAAAGCTGGGGAAAGAGGGATATAACACAGGCTCATTCTGAGCCAGAGTGCTGAAAAGTTTCAGTAAAGAGAGAGAGCTGTTCCTTCTAATTCCTTCTAATTAGAACAGCCATAGGGGGTGAGTGTAGAAACCAAATCAGTTATTCAACAGTTGTTCCTTGGGTGTTTGCTGTCTCTGTGTGGCCATATTAAAGCTATGAAAAGAGAATGTTCACACTAACAAAGGGATCTTAATTACCCTCATTTAATTGTTGCTGTCTCTGCTGGCTTGGGATTAAGGTAAACCGTCTCATGGTGTTGGGTTTTTTTGCTGTTAAAAGTTCAATTTTGGTCTTCCCCTGGGGCAACACAATGGGCACAAGTTCATGGTCAGTGTGTCTGTGATAGCTGTGTCCATTTGAGAATTTGCCAAAATGGTCTCAGAGTGCTTGAGGCTGAAGGATGTTATTAATCAAGATTAGTATTGTTGAATGTGTGCTTTTGATACATTTACAACCAAGTACTGAAATGCATTTTATTAAGGAACTATTTTAAGAGTTGTTTAATAACACTTTGTATGCATACCACTAGTTCATTATGTCTTATATCTGCTCTGCTTGGCTCCAGATATTATGAAATAGACTTGGATTCACTCATCCATTAATGGAATCCAATATAGCTGTCATTCAAAGGGAGATGGACCACATGATCATGGAGACCCCATGTTGGCATACAGAAACTGTGCTGTGGCTCCAAATCAAAAGAATATGCTTTAAGACAAAACTGCAAGCTGGAGGCTGAGGGTTAGGCTTCATAAAGGAACAGAATAGAAAGGCAAATACTAGGGATTGGGTATGAGGTCCATTGATTCACAGCACAGGAGTGGAAGTTAAATATTGTTAATCATTATGATATTTGTTAAGCACGTACTACATATCAAGCACTGTGCTAACTGCTGTGGTAGATACAGATCATTCAAGTTGGACACAGTCCCTGTGCCAGAAGAGGCTCACAGTATAAGTAGGAAGGAGCACAGGTATTTAATCCTCATTTTACAGCTGAAGAACTGAGGCACAGAGAAGTTAAGTGAACTTGGGTCAGAATTGACAGAACTGGGTTTAGAACCCAGATTCTCTGATTCCTGGGCCTATGCTCTTCCCACTGGTCAAAGCCATGAAATTGAATCAGAGAAGGATCGTTTTAGCCTATGAAGTTGGTCATATTACAATTTTGCTATGGTATGTCTCTCTCTCTCTCTCTCTCTCTCTCTCTCTCTCTCTCTCTCTCTCTCTCTCTCTCTCTCTCCCTCCATTTTACATCATCCCAACCTCTCCTCTTATCCTACCTCCTACCTCTTTCTGAGGCTCAATCAAATGGGTTTACCTTTAAGGGGAATAGTGGAGAAAGAGGAAAGAAAGGGTGGCTGGGATTGCTGCAGATTAGGAATCCATATGATCCTTCCCTGCCCCTCCCTGCCATCATCATAATGATAATTGTGGTATCTAAGCTGTACTAAGTTATACTAAGCTCTGCGGTAGATAGACCATCAACTCGTTGTGGGCAGAGAATATGTCTGTTTATTGTTGTATTGTACTCTCACAAGTGCTTAGTACAGTGCTCTTCAAAGCCCTACTGAGAGCTTACCTCCTCTAGGAGGCCTTCCCAGACTGAGCCCCCTCCTTCCTCTCCCCCTCCTCCTCTTCCCCATCCCCTCTGCCTTGCCTCCTTCCCCTCCCCACAGCATCTGTATATATGTATATATGTTTGTATGTATTTATTACTCTATTTATTTACTTATTTTACTTGTTCGTATTTATTCTATTTATTTTCTAGACTGAGCCCGTTGTTGGTTAGGGACCATCTCTATATGTTGCCGACTTGTACTTCCCAAACGACTAGTACAGTGCTCTGCACACAGTAAGCGCTCAATAAATACGATTGAATGAATGAATGAATGAATGAATTTTATTTTGTTAATATGTTTTGTTTTATTGTCTGTCTCCCCCTTCTAGACTGTGAGCCCGCTGTTAGGTAGGGAACATTTCCATATGTTGCCAATGTGTACTTCCCAAGTGCTTAGTACAGCGCTGTGCACACAGTAAGCACTCAATAAATATGATTGAATGATTGAATGAAAGTGCTCTGCACAGAGTAAATGTTCAATAAATCTGGATGAATTAATGAATTAATCCCAGCAGAGCCAGGGTAATCAGATACTTCTGATTGCCAGGCCCATGATGCATGCACTAGTTCAAGCTGCTTCCCAATCTTTGCCGATTAGGAATCAATAAATATGATTGATTGAATGAATATTGTATTATTGTATTGTAGTACATAATATATAAATACATAACATAAATACATAAATTTTGTATTATTTATGTCTTTATACACATATATTTTCTTTATCTATCTGGATCAACTCTCACCAGCATTCAGGTGAATCCATTTTATGAAGCCCTTACATGGTGTATGGTGACAGCAGAGTGAGTAACAACAACCTCCCAGAATCTCCAGGATCCCCTCCCAACAGGGATAAGACTATAGACTTGATTCATTCATTCATTCATTCATTCAATCAATCATATTTATTGAGCACTTACTATATGCATAGCACTGTAATAAGCCCTTGGAAAGTATGGTTTGGCAACAGATAGAGACAATCCCTACCCAACAATGGGCTCAGTCTAGATCTAGAAATCTAGATCACAGTCTTGATCCTTGAGGACTTTCAGGCCCTTCTACAGCCTCTCCTCTCCCGACCAAAACAGCTATCTACTCCATCTCTGGATGGACTGAGAGAGTGGCTTCTCAGAGACCTCTCAGTACAGCAGAAAGTGTCCATTTGACCAGGGAGCTGAAGGAAAGGGCAACCACCTCCTTGCTGTCTCTCCAGGTGGAAGTTCTGGGCTAGCAGTCCAAATTTTAGACACTTTTAAGACAGTAGCCTTGTTAGGGGGTGGCACCTTGCCTATCCAGGGAGCAACCCCAAATTCCTTTCTCGGAAAAAAGTGGAGTTACTTTCCCAACTTGCTTTTGTTGGCGTTTTCCCTCGCTCTTGTTGGCCTTTTCCCCTGAACCATGGATTTGGAGATGCCCCTCTGAACTGCAGCAGCAGGACAACAATGGGAGCTCCAATCCCTTGGGTTTAATGGGAGCAGCCAACCTGGAGACTCGATTATCTCCTTCCCCAAAAATGTGTCTTTCCCTTTTCCCACTGATCTAATCTGCTAGCTCCCTGTGTCCTTGTTTTCCCTTCACTATCCTTGCTATCCCTGGGCCTGAGGGCTTCAATCTTATTAAACCCCCGCATTAATCCAGCCCATGTATGTATATATTCACAAACATAGCTGTCCTTCATATTCAAGGAGAAGCATCATGGCTTATTGGAAAGAGCACGGGCCTAGGAAAGAGAAGACTTGTGTTCTAATTCTGGCTTTGCCACTTGACTGCTTAGGCAAGTCACTTAACTTCTCTGTGTCCCAGTTTTCTCATAAACAAAATGGGGATTAAGACTGTGAGACCTCTGTTAGAAAGTGGCTGGGTCCAACCAGATTATCTTGTATCAACCCCAGCTCTTAGTACAGTGCCTGGTACATAGTAAGTTTTTTAGGGCAAATACCATAAAAAAATTTCACTAATGGTGAAATTTACTTGAGGTTGTGCACGTGACTGAAAGGCTACCAATGGCTTCTACCCACAAAAAAAATTGTCCCTTGTTGTGAGATCATAAATGTAGCTTACAGGGGCAGGTGCTGTTTTCTTTTCTGACTCCTCGTTTCACTATTCCCAGGCAGCTTTGTCTCAAAAAGAACTCTCCTTTCTAGACAGCAGTGTGCCATGTTGGTCAGTCTGCAGTAATTATCCCTCAGGTTTCAGCTGGGACGCAGCATGCAGTAAAATTTTTTTTTACTGCTTCCTTAATATATTTCCCCTGTCCTGCTTACATTTTTCTTCATGGTACTTTCATGCACTTTCATGTGCAGAGTGCTGTACTAAGCTCTAAAGTAGATACAAGATAATCAAGTTTGTACACAACCCTTGTCCCACATGGGGCTCACAGTCTAAGTACAAGAAAGAACAGACATTGAATCCCAATTTCACAAATGTGGGAACTGAGCGAAGAGAAGCTAAGTGACTTGCCTGAGGTCAAACAGTAGACAAGTGGCAGAGCCAATATTAGAACCTAGCTCCTGTTTCCCAGATTCCTGCTCTTTCAACTAGGTCATGCTGCAACTTTGCTTTCAATTTCCAAATTTCAGCTCACCATGCAGCTTCTGCTTGGGAATCCTACTATCCTCTATTTTCCTCCATGCTCCACTCAGCACAATTTATTTTGGGAGTACAGCTTCAGTGCTGGAAAGAGTGATTTCATTTTAAGACTTCATTGCCTCTGATCCTGTTCTGCTTGGAAGTAACAGACTCCACCCTGTCTTAATTCTCAACTTTTAAGCTGTTTTTCCTGACATACTATTGTTTTTTTGGATAAAGTACTCTTGCGGTACTCCTCTTACCTCACTGGCTGATGCTTTTCAGTCTCTTGAGACCCTCCCTCATAACTCCATTTAGCAATCAGGTGAATCCTGTCCCCTATACATGCACTTCCAATGCCCACCTCCCCAAGTCTCTCTTGCTCCCCTCACCCCCAGCCTTTTTTAAACTGCTTTCCCCATTTCCTCCCCCGTATCACAATTTTTAATAATGTGTCAGGCACTATACTAGCTTCTGGGGAAGATACAAGATAATCAAGTTGGACACTGTCCCTGTCCCACATAGGGATCACAGTCTTAATTCCCATTTTACAGATGAGGAAACTGAGGCACAGAGAAGTTAAGTGACTTTGCCTGAGGCCACACAGCAGACAAATAGCAGAGCTGGGATAAGAACCCATGCCTTCTGACTCCCAGGCCCATGCTCTTTCCATTAGACCACACTGCTTCCCTACCTACCAAACTCCAAGGGTCTCAATTCAAGGACTACCTATATTATTTTCTGAGGGACATAGAATGTATATTGTTTGTTGGGCAAATTCCCATTTTATCTTTACAACAAACAAGTCCAAGCCTCAAGCTTTTCTTTTTTCCCCATGCATGCCATAATCCTGGTATTTAGTGTCATAGACATTTTGCTGTTTCTAGCTCACTGATTCCACAAGCCACTTCAACTGTAGTTTTTAATCAAACTGTTAACTTTAACTCCACAGAAAATAAACATTTTAGTCCTTTTCTATCTTTGACAACAGTCAGAATTCCTGAGACACTGACTAGTTCAGGCCCCTTCAACTCAGTTACTAAATCTGTGAGATAGCGTGCCCTGCTGTTGTTGGCATATTCGGGAGGAGGGGTAAGTACTTCCTGTTTAGAGACACTATCATTGGGTTTCAGTACAAATGAAGCTGAAAGAGTTTGCAAATTGGGACGGATGGAGGGAAGTACATTTCTGGTGAGACTTTTGTTTTTATAGTACTACAGTTGCCAATCAAAGGAGTAAACAATCCAACTTGCTCATACCCTCGACCTCATCATCTCCTATCGCTGCACTGTGTCCACCCTCACCAACTCTGAAATCCCTCTCTCTGATCATAATCTTCTCACCTGCCTCCTCACTCACACTCCTTTCCCCTGTAAATCTGTATTACTCCCTCACAGAGATCTCCGCTCTCTGGACCCCATCCATCTTTCGGAGCGCCTCACACCCCAACTCACCGCCCTCTCCTCTCTACCCAGTCTTGATGATCAGATTACTGCTCTCAACTCTACCATTTCTACTCAGCTAGACTCACTCGCTCCCCTTTCCCTTCGGCGCTCTCGTACCACTAACCCACAGCCCTGGATCACTGCCACTGTCTGCCTCCTTCGCTCTTATGCTCGAGCTGCCGAACGCTGCTGGCGAAAGTCTAAACACCATGCCAACCTCGTTCATTGCAAGTTTATCCTTTCCTGCCTTAACTCAGCCCTCTCTTCTGCCAGACAAAACTATTTCTCCTCCGTTATTGACAACCATGCCCATCACCCCCGCCAGCTCTTCCATACATTCAACTCCCTTCTCAGGCCCCCAGTTCCTCCCCCTCCTCCTTCCCTCACCCCCAACGATCTGGCCTCCTACTTCATTAACAAAATTAAATCCATCAGGTCCGACCTCCCCAAAGTCACATCTCCCCCTTCTCCAACCCCCCGGCTCTCAACACTCTCTCCTACTCTCCCATCCTTCCCAGCAGTAACCTCAGAGGAGCTCTCCTCCCTCCTCTCAAGTGCTACTCCAGCCACCTGTGCTTCTGACCCCATTCCCTCTCATCTCATGAAATCTCTCGCTCCATCCCTTTGACCCTCCTTAACTTCCATCTTCAACCGCTCACTCTCCGCTGGTTCCTTCTCCTCTGCCTTCAAACATGCTCAAGTCTCTCCCATCCTAAAAAAACAATCTCTTGACCCCACCTCACCTTCTAGTTATCGCCCCATATCCCTCCTACGATTACTTTCCAAACTCCTTGAATGAGTTGTCTACACATGCTGCCTCGAATTCCTCAACAACAACTCCTTGACCCCCTCCAGTCTGGCTTCCATCCCCTACATTCCACGGAAACTGCCCTCTCAAAGGTCACCAATGACCTCCTGCTTGCCAAATCCAACGGCTCATACTCTGTCCTAATCCTCCTCGACCTCTCCGCTGCCTTCGACACTGTGGACCATCCCCTTCTCCTCAACACGCTATCTGACCTTGGCTTCACAGACTCCGTCCTCTCCTGGTTCTCCTCTTACCTCTCCGGTCGTTAATTCTCAGTCTCTTTTGCAGGCTCCTCCTCCCCCTCCCATCTTCTTACTGTGGGGGTTCCCCAAGGTTCAGTGCTTGGTCCCCTTCTGTTCTCGATCTACACGCACTCCCTTGATGACCTCATTCGCTCCCACGGCTTGAACTGTCATCTCTATGCTGATGACACCCAGATCTACATCTCTGCCCCTGCTCTCTCCCCCTCTCTCCAGGCTTGCATCTCCTCCTGCCTTCAGGACATCTCCATCTGGATGTCTGCCCGCCACCTAAAGCTCAACATGTCGAAGACTGAACTCCTTGTCTTCCCTCCCAAACCTTGCCCTCTCCCTGACTTTCCCATCTCTGTTGATGGCACTACCATCCTTCGCATCTCACAAGCCCACAACCTTGGTGTCATCCTCGACTCCGCTCTCTCCTTCACCCCTCACATCCAAGCCGTCACCAAAACCTGCCAGTCTCAGCTCCGCAACATTGCCAAGATCCGCCCTTTCCTCTCCATCCATACTGCTACCCTGCTCATCCAAGCTCTCATCCTATCCCGTCTGGACTCTGCATCAGCCTTCTCTCTGATCTCCCATCCTCGTGTCTCCCTCCACTTCAATCCATACTTCATGCTGCTGCCCGGATTATCTTTGTCCAGAAACGCTCTGGGCATATTACTCCCCTCTTCAAAAATCTCCAGTGGCTACCAATCAATCTGCGCATCAGGCAGAAGCTCCTCACCCTGGGCTTCAAGGCTCTCCATCACCTCGCCCCCTTCTACCTCACCTCCCTTCTCTCCTTCTACAGCCCAGCCCTCACCCTCCACTCCTCCGCCGCTAATCTCCTCACCGTACCTCGTTCTTGCCTGTCCCGCCATCGACCCCCAGCCCATGTCATCCCCCGGGCCTTGAATGCCCTCCCTCTGCCCATCCGCCAAGCTAGCTCTCTTCCTCCCTTCAAGGCCCTACTGAGAGCTCACCTCCTCCAGGAGGCCTTCCCAGACTGAGCCCCTTCCTTCCTCTCCCCCTCGTCCCCCTCTCCATCCCCCCCATCTTACCTCCTTCCCTTCCCCGCAGCACCTGTATATATGTATAAATGTTTGTACATATTTATTACTGTATTTATTTATTCATTTATTTTACTTGTACATATCTATTCTATTTATTTTATTTTGTTAGTATGTTTGGTTTAGTTCTCTGTCTCCCCCTTTTAGACTGTGAGCCCACTGTTGGGTAGGGACTGTCTCTATATGTTGCCAATTTGTACTTCCCAAGTGCTTAGTACAGTGCTCTGCACATAGTAAGAGTTCAATAAATACGATTGATGATGATAATCCAGAACTTAACCTAATGCAGACTAAACAGCAAGGGGACTGGGGATAGGAATATACTTACAGAAGGAGTTCCTGTTAATGGTTGGAGGTCCGTGCCAGTGGAAATAAGGTAGTGGAAGGCTTTTTCCAGGGGCTCAAAATGCAAATGTAGATGTGAAAATCCCATCCAACATCAAGAGTTTAGCAGCAGGTTCTTATAACAGCTGGATCAAGGAGAGGCTCTGCATTCTGCTGTGTCCATGCTCAGGGGTATCTTGAATATACCTTCCTTAAATCTGCGGCAGCAGTTCTGGGTGTGCAATTCTTACAGCATGATCAAACCCAGTCAATTTTCAAAGGTTATAATGATTGTCGAAGTCTAGAACTTTAGAAAAGTGGATTGTCAATGACATAATATTGAGGGCTTCCTATTTGATTGCTTTGAGTGATTTCTGACAGAAAATATTCTAAGACCTCCAAAGCCATTTGATACTTTATCATGAAGGATCTTTCCAAATAGGTGTAAATTTCAAGGGAAATGAGGAGAAGGTTCAGCCAAATAGGAGCCTCAAATTCTTAATCTTCTGATACAGTTGTCATGCTTGATTGCTGCTTCAAACACTTCACTTTCATATGACTGAAAATATGCAAGGGGATAGATGCTTGAGTTACCTCAGGAAATTATACAGTATCATTCAACCTGCTGATTACATACAAAATATGCATTATATATTGTATATTTTACCCCTATAGCACTTATATGTGTATTCTTACACTTGGCTGCTTCCTGTATGCATAATTTAATTTTAATGTCTGTCACCCTGATTAGACTGTAAATTCCTTGAAGGTAGGGATCAGGTCTACCATCAGTATTGTAGTATCCCAAATACTTAGTATAGTGTTCTGCTCAATAAGTATCATAGAATGATTACTAGCATGGATTGATTGATTGACTGATTATATATATACATAGTTCCCTTTGTTTTGAAAAATAAAAGTTCCCTAGATTCTAATCCTCTGAGGAGTTAAGTTGCATTTCATGGGAAAGATGAAGTTTAGGGCACCTATTCTAGCCCCATACCTCATAGGGATGAGTTCTGCATCCTGAAATAGGGCTACTCAAATACTCAAGAGGTTGTCCAATTCCAGCAAAGGCAGGAGAAAATGTTGAAACATCCACATTTGCAGACAGTTGCAGTGGGGGAGAGCACATAGCAGCCACTCTAAGATCTGATGATGGGTAAGAATGATAGAGTTATGAGTGTGGTTGTGTTTCAATATAAACTTTTTTTAAAAAAAAGTGCACTTCTTTTGGAAAAATGAGTTTAAAAAAGCATACCTGAACTTACCCAGATTTCACACTTTCAAATTCCAGCTGCTCAACCCATCTTTTCTTTTCTGCCTTCAAACCATGTTTTGGCCTTGGTTGAGTCCTCTTGTCAACAGAAAATTATAGTCAAATAACGTTTTTAAAATGAGTTCAGATCCCTGGACAAGTTCTATGGGATTCCAAAACTAGAACTTCTATTTTCTAGGTAACAGTCATTTAAGCAAGTCAATCTAATGTTTTGCTTTTTTCATGGAATGGATTGTCCAAATAGAGAAAAATCCCCTACTTTGTTCATCAGACATTATCAGACATCATCATCATCATCATCTATATTAATAAGAATTTACTGAGTGTCCATTAAGCATGTAGCACTATACTAAACTGTTAAGGAAACAGCTCAGCAAGTTAGACCTGGTCTATGTTCTCAAGTATTGGTAGTAATAGTAGCATTAATCGCTGGACTTTAAGCTCACTGTGGGCAGGGAAACAGTGTGTTTACTGTTGTATTGTACTCTCTCAATTGCTTAGTACAGTGCTCTGCACACAGTAAGCGCTCAATAAATATGATTGAATGAATATATTGAGTACTCACTTGAAATGGAACACTATATTAGGCCTTTGGGAAGAACAGAATAAAAAAGTGATATGTTCTGCCCACCAGGAGTTTGCACTTTAATGGGAGAGACAAATGTAAAAATGTGTATAATGCTGTCATAATTAATGAATACAGCAAACCTACAGCCATGAGTTCTGAGGGTGTAAATAAATTCATAAGAACTAGATATGAATGAATCAGTTCATCAGTCAATGGTATTTATTGAGTGCTTACTGCATGCAGAGCATTGTGCTAAACTTTTGGGAAAGTACTATACAATAGAGTTGGTAGACATGATCCCTCCCTACAAAGAGCTTGCAGTCTAGGATGGTATGGCTCCTGGTGCTAGGAGATTAATCAGGAAAGCTTGTTGCTGGAGGAGGAATTAGAATGTCAGGGAGAGCTGAGGTCTTTTGGATGTGGGGATGGAGGCAGTTTTAAGACTGGGGGAACAGCATGAGCGAGAAAGGTGGAATAGTGAGGTATTATTAGATGCTTGGCTTGGAAGAAAAAGGACAGATTGTTAGGGAATAACAAGTGAAGGGAACACCTAATAGGATGATTCCTTTCTTAACATCACTATCTAAGAATCAGTCAGTGATATTTATGGAACATCTACAGTGTGCAGAGCATTGTACTGAACATTTGGGAAAGTACGATGTAGTAGATTTGGTAGACACAAGCAGCCAGTTCAGTTCCAGTGACCCAGTTTTCTGCCCTAGTGATTATGTTGGCCATGAAAAGAAATTATTTGGGTTCCATAGAGATTCTTCCTAATAGGAATCGTTATAAAGAAAGGCACTGGGGAAAGGAGGGAGGGGACCAACACTAAGTAGCCCACAATTTAGTGCTTCCCAGATGCTAACCAAGTGGTGGTTTGAGAACAACCACATCAGCTCCTGAGCTCAATGTTAGATTTTGCTTTACAAAATCATTCCTTGAATTCAATCCTGCCACTTAAAAATATAATCACTTTGTCAATGAGAATGGCCTTGTCTTTGTGTGGAGGTGCCTGACTCCTATAGGAAACTCTTTACCCAAATATAGACTGACCTGCAGACAGTCAATTCAGTCCTGGCAAAATCCAGAGTAAAACAGTCCTCCAGTATAATGAAATAAGAATAAGGAATGTGGTATCAATTTTGAAGGATTCTGTCCTAAAAAGTAAATGGATGTTAAGGCAGCCAACAGGGATAATTCCAGATTAACAGGTCTTGGGTTTTTGGGGTTTTTTTTCAAAAAAGTGCCATGGGTATGTTCTTTATGCATGTATGAACCTGAGTAGAATAGGAGAGAATACTTCCTAGCCACTGAAAAAAAAATAACTTCATAATTCACTGCCAATTCATTTGTGAAAGCAAGAAGCCTCTCTATCTACCACAGTGGAGTACTGGATTGGCAAATAATCATTAATACAAATACTAGGTACAGACATGGAAATGGTGAACTAATATCAATCCATCATTCATGGGACATATGTTACATCAGCTTCAGAGATTGAATTTTCACTTTAATTCAGCATAGGAAAGACACATCAGAAAGATGTTCTGAGGAAACCCAGCTGGTTTGCCTCAAGAGGTAGGGTTTCCTTCCAAAATAATTTCTTTTCATTAGTTGTCCTAGACTAAATCTAGGGTTTATTGTTAGGAAATGCTAAGCTATAGATCCAGACCCAGACCTAACTGGTTTTGTGGGGTTGTGATGACTACCAAGGGCTACTGGAATCATTCTCCATTAGGTGTGATTAAAATTGAAATAAAAGAATAAAATCACTGGTATTTGTAAAGCTTATTCTGTCATTAAAGAAATAGAAACCAGAGCCAAAAACTAATCAATAAAGTATTGGAAGTAGTTGTTTTCACCTATTTGCTGCTTATTTTTGCCCAAGAAATCTTTGCCATTATAACATCTACAAATTTCTTCTCTGAAGTAACAACTTTGACACTTTTCTATTTCCACTTAACTGCTGCCTCATATGTCATTTCCTACAAAGTATTTCTCCTTGCCTCTTTAGCTGAACTCATATGCATTCAAACTCGTATTAAAGTATTCCAAACTATCGTGTTCTATGAAAACATCAGATGGCATTTGCAGGATTTTATCAAATCTCTTTAAACAATCTTTTTGCATATTTTGGACATATTTATCGGTTTACAGGTTTACTCGGTGAATTTACCAAATGGATAGGTATATCAACCAGTCGTTCAGAGCAGATTTAGGTCTGTGTGGGTCTTGAGCTTTGTATGAACAACAAAATCTTCCTGACTGTCTCTTCAAGCTGTGGCTAGATTTCTTCATTTTGATCTGGACAACAAAAGCCAACTATAACAAATGATTTTCTTTTGAAGTCTTGTCTTAGAAGTGGTTCACTTTCAGATGTTTACCCATCCAAAGGCTTCCTCTGCGTGAGAATCATCTTGGGAATTTGCAGTGGATGAAAGATTTTTGTAAATTTAGTAACATGCATAACCACAAGGAATCATAAAGCCCTAGAATTAAACAAAAATGGCCAACAGAACCTTCTCCATGTGCATAATATCCCTGCAGAATCCTTCACATGAAACTGTATATGTAAAGATCCTGAGGCAATGAATGAATGGAGGCTATTTCTGTTTTACAGGATAGTGAGCAGTAATGTTTTGCCACTTTGATAAGAATTTGATTCAGAAATCCAGTGTTATAACAGTGTGCAAATGTTTTCAGTAATCAGAGGTCCACAAGAAAAAGGAACAGCAGAACAGTTCTCCATAAATTCTTTTTTGCTACTGTCCTACAGATGAGTGATAAAAGTTTGAGGGTAATTACATTAAAAGTCTGGGAACTCATCGAGTTAATCGTTCTGCAAACTCATTGGAGAAGAAACACCAAAATATATCCACTAATCCTGAACAGATGGGTCATATTTATTACCACTTCATTTAAGTCCTTGGTTTCAATCTTCCCTATGTGGTCTGCATAAATATTGACTGTTATGACATTCAGAATTCTAACAGTCATATAGAACTCTTGAAGTACCAGAACCTAACTGGATTACTGCATTAGTCTCCTCTCTGATCTCCCATCCTCCTGTCTCTCCCCACTTCAATCTATACTTCACGCTGCTGCCCGGATCATCTTTGTGCAGAAACGCTCTGGGTGTATTACTCCTCTCCTCAAAAATCTCCAGTGGCTACCAGTCAATCTATGCAACAGGCAAAAACTCCTCACTCTCGGCTTCAAGGCTCTCCATCACCTCACCCCCTCCTACCTCACCTCCCTTCTTTCCTTCTAAAGCTCAGCCCACACCCTCCGTTCCTGTGCTGCTAACCTCCTCACTGTGCCTTGTTCTCACCTGTCCTGCTGTTGACCCCTGGCCCACGTCCTCCCCTTGGCCTGGAATGCCCTCCCTCTGCACATCCACCAGGCTAGCTCTCTTCCTTCCTTCAAAGCCCTACTAAGAGCTCACCACCTCCAGGAGGCCTTCCCAGACTGAGCCCCCTACTTCCTCTCTCCCTCTTCATCCCCCCTGCCCTACCTCCTTCCTCTCCCCACAGCACCTGAATATATGTTTATACTGATTTATTACTCTATTTATTTTACTTGTACATATTTACTATTCCATTTATTTTATTTTGTTAATATGTTTTGTTTTGTTGTCTGTCTCCCCCTTCTAGACTGTGAGCCTGCTGTTGGGTAGGGACCATCTCTATATGTTGCCAACTTGTACTTCCCAAGAGCTTAGTACAGTGCTCTGCATACAGTAAACACTCAATAAAGACGATTGAATGAATGAATGAATGAAAGTATTAAGACAAGTCTAAATTTCCAGGTCAGATATTTAGGGGTGGAATCAATGTTCTCCAAACAAGAGACACAAAAATATGACATAGCTGTGCTCATTTGATACCAGGTGTGAAAAATCTTCAAAGGATTATGTAAGATCAAGCTTGCTGAAAAAAATAACTTCAGATCCATCTGTCTGGAAACTTTTTATTTTTAAAGTGATGCAATCCTCTATTTGAATCCAGGGTCAATTTAAGACTGGAGGGTCCCAGACAGGGAAACTGGTGGTCTCTTGGGCTAAAGAATAGAGATGTGGTTTGGGTCATGGACTGCCCTCTCCACACAGCCAGGGCTATTTTTGATGAAAAACAATTGTAATCATTAAATTTGTTAAGCACTTACTATGTGCCAAGATTTTGTACTAAGCTAGATACCAGATAATCAGATACTCTACCCTTTCTACTCAGCTAGACTCATCGCTCCCCTTTCCCTTTGCTACTCTCGTACCACTAACCCACAGCCCTGGATCACTGCCACTGTCCGCCTCCTTCGCTCTTATGCTCAAGCTGCCGAACGCTGCTGGTGAAAGGCTAAACACCATGCCAACCTCGTTCACTTCAAGTTTATCCTTTCCTGCCTTAACTCAGCCCTCTCCTCTGCCAGACAAAACTATTTCTCCTCCCTTATTGACACCCATGCCCATCATCCCCGCCAGCTCTCCCAAACATTCAACTCCCTTCTCAGGCCCCTGGTTCCTCCCCCTCCTCCTTCCCTCACCCCCAACGATCTGGCCTCCTACTTCATTAATAAAATTAAATCCATCAGGTCCGACCTCCCCGAAGTCACATCTCCCCCTTCTCCAACCCCCCGGCTCTCAACACTCTCTCCTACTCTCCCATCCTTCCCAGCAGTACCCTCAGAGAAGCTCTCCTCCCTCCTCTCAAGTGCTACTCCGGCCACCTGTGCTTCTGACCCCATTCCCTCTCATCGCATGAAATCTCTTGCTCCATCCCTTCTCCCCTCCTTAACTTTCATCTTCAACCACTCACTCTCCACTGGTTCCTTCCCCTCTGCCTTCAAACATGCCCATGTCTCTCCCATCCTAAAAAAACCCTCTCTTGACCCCACCTCACCTTCTAGTTATCGCCCCATATCCCTCCCACCATTCCTTTCCAAACTCCTTGAATGACTTGTCTACACGCGCTACCTCGAATTCCTCAACACCAACTCTCTCCTAGACCCCCTCCAGTCTGGCTTCCGTCCCCTACATTCTGCAGAAACTGCCCTCTCAAAGGTCACCAATGACCTCCTGCTTGCCAAATCCAACGGCTCCTACTCTATCCTAATCCTCCTCGACCTCTCAGCTGCCTTCGACACTGTGAACCACCCCCTTCTCCTCAACACGCTACCCGACCTTGGCTTCACAGACTCTGTCCTCTCCTGGTTCTCCTCTTATCTCTCCGATCATTCATTCTCAGTCTCTTTTGCAGGCTCCTCCTCCCTCTCCGATCCCCTTACTGTGGGTGTTCCCCAAGGTTCACTGCTTGGTCCCCTTCTGTTCTCGATCTACACTCACTCCCCTGGTGACCTCATTCACTCCCAAGGCTTCAACTGTCATTTTTACGCTGATGACATCCAGATCTGCATCTCTGTCCCTGCTCTCTCCCCCTCTCTCCAGGCTCGCATCTCCTCCTGCCTTCAGAACATCTCCATCTGGATGTCTGCCCCCCACCTAAACCTCAACATGTCCAAGACTGAACTCCTTGTCTTCCCTCCCAAACCCTGCCCTCTCCCTGACTTTCCCATCTCTGTTGACAGCACTACCATCCTTCCCGTTTCACAAGCCCGCAACCTTGGTGTCACCCTCGACTCCGCTCTCTCCTTCACCCCTCACATCCAAGCCGTCACCAAAACCTGCCGGTCTCAGCTCCGCAACATTGCCAAGATCCACCCTTTCCTCTCCATTCAAACCACTACCCTGCTCGTTCAAGCTCTCATCCTATCCTGTCTGGACTACTGCATCAGCCTTCTCTCTGATCTCCCATCCTCGCGTCTCTCCCCACTTCAATCCATACTTCATGCTGCTGCCCGGATTGTCTTTGTCCAGAAATGCTCTGGGCATGTTACTCCCCTCCTCAAAAATCTCCGCACCTGCGCATCAGGCAGAAACTCCTCATCCTCGGATTCAAGGCTCTCCATCACCTCACCCCCTCCTACCTCATCTCCCTTCTCTCCTTCTACAGCCCACCCCGCACCTTCTGCTCCTCTGCCGCTAATCTTCTCACCATGCCTCGGTCTCCCCTGTCCTGCCATCGACCCCCGGCCCACATCATCCCCCGGGCCTGGAATGCCCTCCCTCTGCCCATCCGCCAAGCTAGCTCTCTTCCTCCCTTCAAGGCCCTACTGAGAGCTCACCTCCTCCAGGAGGCCTTCCCAGACTGAGCCCCTTCCTTCCTCTCCCCCTCATACCCTTCTCCATCCCCCCATCTTACCCCCTTCCCTTCCCCACAGCACCTGTATATATTTTTGTACATATTTATTACTCTGTTTATTTATTTATCTTACTTGTACATATCTATTCTATTTATTTTATTTTGTTAGTATGTTTGGTTTTGTTCTCTGTCTCCCCCTTCTAGACTGTGAGCCCACTGTTGGGTAGGGACTATCTCTATGTGTTGCCGACTTGTACTTCCCAAGTGCTTAGTACAGTGCTCTGCACACAGTAAGCACTCAATAAATATGATTGATTGATTGATTGATTGATTGATTGATTGATTGATTGATTGATTGATTGATAATCAGGTCAGATACCACATAGGCGACAAACTAAATAGAAGGGAGAAAAAGTATCCGGTTGTCACTTTACAAAAGAAAAAACTGAGGAACAGAGAAGTAAAGTGACTTACCCAAGATCCCACAGAGGACAAATAGCAGAGCCAGGATTAGAAGCCCCATTCTTGTCTCCTAGAGTTGTGATCTTTCCATTAGGCCACACTGCTTCCCACTTGCTTCTGAGTTGGAATAGGCCGTGTGGCAGAGATAAGCTCTGTCAGGGAAGGACAAGGAGGTATGAAGAGCCATCTGGGTGTTCTGGTGACTGCAAGTGTATTTGTGGTATTTCTTAAGTGTTTACTATGTGTCAAGCACTGTACTAAGCTCTGGAGCAGATACAAGATAATCAGGTTCCACAAAGGGCTCACAATCTAAGAAGGAGGGAAAAGAGGTATTGAATCCTCATTGTTCAGGTGAGGGAACAGAGAAGTGAACTGACTTGCCCAAGGTGACACAGCAGACAAGTAGTAGAACCAGAATTAGAACCTAGGTCCTGTTGACACCCAAGCCCTTGTTGTAGCCACTAGGCCATGCTCCTTGTCCTGAAGCACCTGTATCCCTTCAGCACTCTGATTCTTTCCCCACTCTAGTCCCACATCACTCTTAAGCATTTTATTGACCTTGACCCAGCCACACAGTACTTGTGTACATATCCTTATACTCTGCTACTTCCCCTATCTTTAATTTATTTTAGTGTTTCTTTCCCCAACTACCTTATGCTCCCCAAGACCTCCTTAAGGGGCATGAATTGGAGCTACTAACTTTATTATTTGTTACTCTCTCAAGCTTTTAGTCCAGTGCTCTGCAAACAATAAGCATTCAATAAATAGCATTGATTGATTATTGATATTGTCAATTGATTAATTGATTGATTGATATCATTGATTGATATTGATATTGTCCTTTCCCAAATTCCTAAAAAGCCATTCTCTCTGAGAGGTACTTATCAATCACTGGTATTTATTGAGCACTTTACTGTGTGGTGAACACTGTACTAAGAACTTGGGAGAGTACAATACAGGAGAGGTGGTAGATATGATCCCTTCCCACAGAGAACTTAATCTTAAGAAAGGAAACAGAGAGAAAACAGTAATCTGTGACTAATCTGCATTTCTCTTGGTCAAGTCATTTTATCATCTAGCCCTTGGCACTTATTTATGTCAATTTATTGAATGCAGGTATTTATTCTCAATTCAATGATTCTTGTTGTTGCCTTGGTATCTAAGCTTTCCTCCTATTCCTATTGTATGTGCATGTTATGTGCCACCTGGCTTCCCCATTAGGTTATGAACTCCTTCAGGACAGGGACCATATATTCTGTATTCATTGTCTGTTTTCAGGTGCAGTGCTCTGTACATATTGTGTCTAAATACTAACAAATTCACAGAGATTGAATTACCCTGAACAACAACAGTAAGAAAATTTGTTTCTACATCAGAGGCAAATACTTGAGTTATTGTGATAGTCAAGATAACCCAAGATTATTAGCCAGGTTGCTGTCTTAAAATGTGCATCCTGTTGATTCTGTAATCTTGAAATCTGAGAATGGCTCCACTCCCAGAGACCAGATCAGCACCCTATTTAAGAAAAATTGTATGATTCATCTTTCTATTCTAATGAGAAGCACCTAGATGATCCCATTCCTATTCCTGAAGCATCAATGAAAAGTGTAGATGGCTCTGTGCTCAACACAAATGGTAGTATTTCTACTTATTACCTTGGAGGAAATAAAGGGTAAATCCTTAGGAGAGGACAAAATCCCTCCTATGATTCAGGGACCACGGCTTTCATGATCAGAAATTAATTTAGAGAACCTGCTGCCACAAAAAAACTATTGCTCCAGTCTTCGGGAAAGTCACCAACAAGGTAAAAGTCACTCACACAGCTCAACTCCCTTCAGCAGGCAGTCCAGTCAGTCAACAGTCAATCATATTTATTGAGTGCTTACTGTGTGCAGAGCACTGTACTAAGCACTTGGGAGAGTACACTATAACAATATAACAGACTCATTCCCTGGTCACAAGGAGCTTACAGTCTAGAGGGGCAAACAGACATTAATATAAATTAAATTACAGATATGCACGTAAGTGCTGTGGGTCTTGGAGGGGGGTATGAACAAAGGGAGCAATTCTAGGTGGCACAGAAGAGAATGGGAGAAGCGGAAAGGAGGGCTTAGTCAGGAAATGCCTCTTGGAGGAGATGTGCCTTCATTGAGGAAGGGAGTACCCCCTACTGCAGAATGCCCCCCTACTGCCATCATATGCAGAGAAATAGTGTGGCCTTGTGGAAGGACCACAGACCTGGGAGTCAGAGGACCTGAGTCCTAATCCTAGGTCTGTCACTTGCATGCTCCATGACCTTGGGCAAGTCATTTAACTTCTCTGTGCCTCAGTTCTCTCAACTGCAAAGCAGGTGGTCCCTCCTACTTGGAATGTGAGCCCCATTTGGGAACTGAATATCTTTTATCTATGCCAGCACTTAGTACAGTTACTGACACATAGTAAGCCCTTAATAAATACCATTACAATTATTTTTATTACCTTCCTTAACATCAGGCCCCATTCTTCACTCTGTACCACAGCTGAATGAAGACAAGCAGCAGCGTGAAACCCAGCCACTACCCAGCTGTTGGAGCCAAACACCCATCACCTGCATGATACCTCAGAGCCGCTATTTCCCCTCAACAGCTGGTCCCATCTTGCTCAGCCCACCTATGGAAGGTGATGACGTATGGCACCTCAAAGCCTTTGTCCTTCAGTTTCGCTGGGCTCTGTCCTGCTCTGTCCACCTCAGTAGGATGAGGATCAAGAGGATGAGGATCAGTAGGATGAGGATCAATTTCCTTCCAAAATTCTAGAAAGTTGTGGGGATGTTGTAGCCATGACCAGTCTGGCCTGAGCGATGGTAAATGTGCAATTACTTCTTTAGTTTCAATATCCTGTAACTCTCATTATATGTATAATTTTCCTTATTACTTTACTTTGTTTTTCTGCTTTGATTATTTCACCCTTCCTTATGCAACAATCATCAACCTGACCTCTTCCCCATGTTATTCATAGATTGTGAGCCCCTTGAGGGCCAGGCACCTTATCTAATCTTCATCCCTGTATCTTTTCCCAGTGCTTTGAACACATTTGGTGCTTAATAAAAATTGTTACTACTCCTAAAGCCATGAAAAACCTGGAAGAAATGATGGCAGTAGGCCTGTTGAAATCGACAAGAAAAACAAGCACATCGTCCCTGGGTATCGCGATAGTTTTTTCTCTTTACATAGCACACTGAGGAAGTGCCGTCGGGTTTCAAAGACTCCATTTTTTCTAGAAGAGAGATCATTGAGGAAACTATTTTCTGTTCCTGGTAAGGTCAGCACCGGGGTCCTGCAATGTGGGTTTGGGCTGCAATCCAGCATAAGAAAAATGTTTTCTTCTTCTGCATGTCGAATATAGGAAATTTACAGGAAAATCCTATAGTCCTCTGTTCCAAATTTCAACAAAAATGTTTGACACACCTAACTTTTTAATGGCATTTACTAATCACTTACTAAGTGCCAGACGCTATCCTAAATGTTGGGTAGATACAAGATAATCAGATTGGACACAGTCCATGTCCCACATGGGGCTAACAGTCTTAATCACCATTTTACAGATGAGGAAATTGAGGCACAGAGAAGTTAAATTAGTTGGCTAAGGTCTCACTGCATAAAATGGCAGAATCAGATTGAGAACTCAGGTCCCCTGTCTCCCAGGTCTGTGCTCTTTCCCCTAGGCCATTCTGCTTCTTTTACATCCCTAGGGTACCTCATCCTAGATAGCAGGATACTCGGGGTGTGGGGCACCACACCTTTCCAAAATTTTTATAAATTTAAACAAGATTCTCAGATATTTTCCCTGTGGACACACTGACCCAGTAACTAAATTTCAATCAATCCATCACTGGTATTTATTAAGCACCTACTGTAGGAGTAGTCATAATACTTGCAGTAATAGCAGAAGTGGTGGTAGTACTATTAGTACTAATAGTAATAACATTTATTGAACACCCACTTATTGCAGTGTCCTGTAGTAAGCCCTGGGAATGTACAGAATAAAGAAATAGCATGTTTTCTGACTACTGTAAGTTTACAGAGGAGACAAATGCAAATATTTACAGTTAGAGTGATCAAAATAAATAAATTGAACAAATATATACAGGTGTGCCAAGAAGGGAGTAAATAAGTTCATAAGTGCTAGAACTGGCTGAAAAGAAGATGTGGCTCAGGGAACTGGGAAATTAATCAAAGAAAACTGTTGGAAGAGGTGGGATTTTAGGAGGGATTCAGATATGTGGAGAGGTGTGATATATCTGATGTGTGGAGAGAGGGATTTCAAGTTGGTTATTATATTACACACTTGAGAGAGTATTCCAATAGCAAGAAAGAGTCTGAAACCTAAAACTGAATGTGGGGAACTGGCAGAAATAAATCATGGGACTGGCAGAAATAAATTATTTGAATACAGTGGGAGAAAAAAGAAGGATATAATTGGTAGTAGCAAGGGGATGCTGAGCTAGCAGGTAAGTAAAGGACGAGATGGGGAAGGAATTGCCTTCCCTGAAGTAATTTGGATGTAATAATAATAATGATGGTATTTGTTAAGCACTTAATATGCGCCAGGCACTGTACTAAGTGCTGGGTTGGTGATACAGGCAAATAGGTTTGGACATAGTCCCTGTCATATGTGGAGTTCACAGTCTCAATTCCCATTTTCCAGATGAGGTAATTGAGGCACAGAGAAATGAAGTGACTTGCCCAAGGTCATACAGCAAACACATGTTGGGTCAGCATTAGAACCCATGACCTTCTGACTCCCAGGCCCACGCTCTATCCATGCTCCTCAGGTACTAAGAAGCAGCAGACAGATTTTAGTGATGTTGGAAAGGTTATACCTACAGGATTTAGTGACAGCTTTTTTTATAATGGCATTTACTAAGCGCTTATTATGTGTGAAGCACTGTTGAATATGTGGATTTAATATGTGGGATACTGCCAAGGTTATGTGCTTGTGAAACAGGGAGTGTGTTGGTGCTCTTTACATTGATTGGAAAGTCAGGGGGAGGACAGGATTTGAGTGGGAAGATAAGGAATTAGGTTTTGTATATGTTAAGTTTGAGGTGTTGGTGGGACATTCAAGTAGAAATGTCCTGAAGGTAAGAGGAAATACAATGCTGAAAAGAAAGAGAGAGATCAGGCCTGGGGATGTAGATTTGGGAATCATTCACATAGAGATGGTAGTTAAAGCCATGTGCCTGAATGAGTTCTCCAAGGGAGTTGGTATAGATGGAGAATAGAAGGGGAGCCATAATTGAGCCCTGATGACTTGCCAACAAGTTCTAAGCACTGGGGAGGATACAAGGTGATCAGGGTGTCCCACGTGGGGCTCACAGTCTTCATCCCCATTTGACAGATGAGGGAACTGAGACCCAGAGAAGTGAAGTGACTTGCCCAAAGTCACCCAGCTGACAAGTTCTAAGTGCTGGGGAGGATACAAGGTGATGAGGTTGTCCCATGGGGGGCTCACAATCTTCATCCCCATTTAACAGATGAGGTAACTGAGGCCCAGAGAAGTGAAGTGATATGCCCAAAGTCACCCAGCTGACAGGTTCTAAGCACTGGGGAGGATACAAGGTGATCAGGTTGTCCCCCATGGGGCTCACAGTCTTAATCCCCATTTGACAGATGAGGTCACTGAGGCCTGGAGAAGTGAAATGACTTCCCCAAAGCCACCCAGCTGACAAGTTCTAAGCGCTGGGGAGGATACAAGGTGATGATGATGATGGTATTTGTTAAGCACTTACTATGTGCAAAGCACTGTTCTAAGCACTGGGGAGATACAAGGTGATGAGGTTGTCCTCCGAGGGGCTCACAGTCTTCATCCCCATTTGACAGATGAGGGAACTGAGGCCCAGAGAAGTGAAGTGACTTGCCCAGAGTCACCCGGCTGACAAGTTCTAAGCGCTGGGGAGGTTACAAGGTGATGATGATGGTATTGGTTAAGCGCTTACTATGTTCAAAGCACTGTTCTAAGCGCTGGGGAGGATACAGGGTGATGAGGTTGTCCCACGGGGGGCTCACAATCTTCATCCCCATTTGACAGATGAGGTCGCTGAGGCCCAGAAAAGTTGAGTTGCCCCAAGTTACCCAGCTGACAAGTGTTGGACCTGGGATTGGAACCCAGGCCCTCTGACTCCCAAGGCCGGGCTGCTTCTGAAACCAGCAGCTTCGAGATCGGGGTACGTGTCCCGGCTTAGGAGCGGGCCGTGAGGCTCTGGGGGCGGAGAGGCCGGGCCTGCCAGGGTCCGTCCGTCCATCAGCCCGTCCGTACGTCCGGGGCCATGGACCGGTTCGTGTGGACGAGCGGGCTCCTGGAGCTGCACGAGGCCCTGGTGCTGCAGCAGCGCAGATTCCGACTACGACGTTGAGGACCGGGTACGGACAGCCGTACACCCCCGCCCCGGAATGCCCTCCCTCCGCACAGCCGCCAAACTAGCCCTCTTCCTCCCTTCAAAGCCCTCCTGACAGCTCACCTCCTCCGGGAGGTCTTCCCACACTCAGCCCCCTCCTGCCTCTCCCCACCCCCATCTCCCCGCCCTACTTCCTTCCCCTCCCCATAGCGCCTGTGTAGATGTCGGTACAGATTTATTACTCTATTTTACTTGTACATATTTACTATTCAATTTTATTTTATTAATATGTTTTGTTTTGTTGTCTGTCTCCCCCTTCTAGTCTGTGAGCCCGCTGTTGTGTAGGGCCCATCTCTATAAGTTGCCAACTTGGACTTCGCAAGCGCTTAGTACAGTGCTCTTCACACAGTAAGCGCTCAATAAATACGATTGAATGAATACTGAGAGCTCACCTCCTCCAGAAGGCCTTCCCACACTCAGCCCCCTCCTTCCTCTCCCCATCCCCCCCCGCCCTACCTCCTTCCCCTCCCCACAGCACCTGTATAGATGTTGGTACACATTTATTACTCTATTTATTTTACTTGAACATATTTACATATTCTATTTCTTTTATTTTGTTAATATGTTTTGTTTACATATTTATTTACATATGTGTTTACATAGTCTATTTCTTTTATTTTGTTAATATGTTTTGTTTTGTTATCTGTCTCCCCTTTCTAGACTTGGAGCCTGCTGTTGAGTAGGGACCGTCTCTATGTGTTGCCAACTTGTACTTCCCAAGTGCTTAGTACAGTGCAGTAACCGCTCCATAAATACGATTGAATGAATGAATGAATGAATGAATGAATGAATGAATGAATGAATGAATGAATGAATGAATGAATGAATGAATGAATGCATTTAGGAGATGGGAGACAGAGGAGAAACCTGCGAAAAGAGATTGAGACGAAGTGGTCAGAGAGATAGGAGGAGAACCAGGAGAGAACAGTGTCAGTGAAGCCAGTGTTCACTTGGATAACGTTTCCAAGAGAAAGGGATGGTCAACAGTGTCGAAACCATGTTCAAACGAGAGGATTCCATCAGGGAAAGTGGGAGTGATTCAAAAGGCAGATTTTTACAGGTTCTGCCTGGAAGAACAAATTATAGAGGTGCTGGGGGATGCAGATCCCAAACCAATGTTTTAACTGGGGGAATCTGAATGAAAAATTATCCTGGAAAGCCTTTCACTTGTCTCGGAAATCTCGGATTAACAAGCCAAAAACTCTATGTAGTCACAGAGGCAAAACAGTGACCACAATCTGGTAGAAACAAGTCAAGTAGAGAAGGGAGAAGGGAATGAAATGTAGCTTCAGTATAACTGCTTTGATTGCTCTCAAGACAATCTATTGTTTCTAACGCTCAAAGACCTTCAACTCCTTTATTTCAGATTGTAAAATGTACTCATATTTTTTCCATTTTAAGGGCTGAGCATTAGCCATTCTAGAGTATTAACTGAGCACTCACTGTGCACAGAAATTCCAATCTATCTCTTAGACTGTGAGACCATGTGGGACAGGGATTTTGCTCAACTTGATTATCTTTTTTCTACCTCAATGCTTTGGGCAGTGCTTCATGCATAATAGCAGTTATTATATTTATTATTATTGTGTGCAGAGCAGTATACTAAGCCCTTGGAAAGAATACTCAGGTGTGAACTAGACTTGGAATTTAGTAAATAGAAATATTATTATTATTACCATTATTACTACTAAGGAAGAACAAGGTACATTTTCTGTCCTGAGGGAATTTACATAACGGTGGGCGTCCTCTAGACTGTAAATTTGTTATGGGCAGGAATGCCTGCTAATTCTGCTATATTGTACTCTCCCAAGTGCTTACAAAGTGCTCTGTATATGGTGAGAGCTCAATAAATATGATTGATTAATTGGCTGAGTTAAGATTTGGGTGATGGATGACATAGCTATTCTTTTAAATTAGCCATGGATTACTACAGAAAATTGTTGAGTTCGATTGGTTCCAAGTATTTGAATGCCTGGATTCAGTAAGAATTTAAGTCCCTGTTAAATTCAGTGCTGACAGTGATGGAATAGAAAACTACAACTTTAGAGATTCTTAGGAGGTTGACGTCTCCATGCTACTGGGGGTTCCACAGTCTGAGGAAACTTCTCCAATGGCAAGCATTCTTTCCTACCTCCCACTGTACTTTGTGGAAACCAAATCTGCCTGGCCAACCTTTATAATGTTCCATCAACAGTATTAAGTGCTTTCTGTTTGCAGAAGGCTTTAAGAAGTGCTGGGTACTAAGAACAAACAGCTGATATTCATGATCCTTGTCCTCAAGGAGCATATGGTCCAATGGATGACTTACATGGACATCGAAGATGGGGAAAGCAGTGGTTCTCAGGCCGTGATGGGGTAGGGAGGGCCAGGCAGAAGGGAAAGCTCAAGCAAGAGCTCAATGGTGAGAGAGATGAGAGTGAGGCAGAGTGAGTACATTGACATTCAAGGTGGAAAGTGGAAGAACTGGGGTTGTAGTGGAAGAACAGTGAGATCTTTGGGTAAGGAAGCCAAGAGACAACCAGATTCTCTACTTTCTAAAGTTGCCATGCTAGGAATCTCTCTATTATGCTTGAAATGCTAGAAACTGCTTAGTCTCTGGATTGTCTCTACACTTCCCCATCCCTTCCCTAGAGGGATTAGGAGTTTGTTGGGGTTATATTTTGTACCCATTGAAAATGAAAAAAATTAGTTTGAAGATCTCATTTGAGAGACACACACTAAAAACTCCATTTTAATGCATTTTTATGCAGCCAGTGTACTAAGCAATGGAGTAGATAGAAGTTAATCAGATTGGAGACAGTCCATGGCGCACATGGGGCTCACAGTCTTCACTTTGCAGATGGGCTAATTGAGGCACAGAGAAATTAAGAGATTTGCCCAAGGTCACACAGCAGACAAGGGGCAGAGTGGAGATTAGAACCCAGGTCCTTCTATTATTTGGCATGCAGTCTCAATGAACAACTCAGAAATACATCCATACTAGTAATGAAATTATTTTCATCCCTTCATTTCTTTCCTTTCCCTCCCTACAAAACACACACTTTTCTCCAGCAAATATAAACAGAAGCATGCAGTTAGGACTGGGAAATCTGGCCAAATATGACCAACCAGAGGCCTAAAATCATGGTCATCACACTACAGTGAAATGTCACAATGTCTAAGCATGCTATAATATTTTTCATTATGCTAACTACCTTCAGGCTATGTGAACTTAGAATGCAGTTCTGCGGGTTCCAATATATTTTAATTTGCTTTTGTGAAGTTATGGCCATCCCTTTGAAACAGTATAATTGCCTCCTTTTATTTCTTTTTCTATAGTGTTTGTTAAGCATTTACTCTGTATTAGGTAGTAATCTGTTTGGACACAGTCCCTGTCCCACATAGGGCTCACAGTTTTAATAGATTTTTTACAGATGAGGTAACTGAGACACAGAGAAGTAAAGCAACTTGCCCAAGGTCACACAGTAGACAAGTAGTGGAGTTGGGATTAGAACCCCGGTCCTTCTGACTCCCAGGACACATGCTACTTCTCTCTTAGAATATGATACTGCTGTCTACAATTGTAGAGATGCAGCATGGCTTAGTGGAAAGAGCACAGGTTTGGGAGTCAGAGGTCATGAGTTCTAATGCTGACTAGGCCACTTGTCAGCTGTGAGACTTTGGGCAAGTCACTTAACTTTTCTGTGCCTCAGTTACCTCATCTGTAATATGGGGATTAAGACTGTGAGCCCCACGTGGGACTATCTGATAACCTGTACCTATCACAGTGCTTAGAACTGTGCATGGCACATAGTAAGTGCTTAACAAATACCATCATTATTACCCACAAATGTGTTGCTGGGTGAGAATTTTTTTGTCAAATTCAACAATAACTAATGAAACAGGTGTCAGAGGAACCCTCTAGACTGTAAACTCCTTGAGGACAGTGGAAGACTATTATAAACTCCCAAATTTTTAGTCCAATGTTTTACACAGAATAGGTAATCTGATTGATTGATGGGTCACCGTTTCTGCGGTATCAGAGATACTCTGGTTTGTCACTCCTGTTAAGTTTAAGAATATACAGCAAGACATACTGTGTTAAAACATCTTAGGAAACATGCAGAAATTATCTACGCAGCAGGAGATGCAGTGGGACAAGGAGAGTGTCTTCAATTTAGCTTTCAAGAACAAATGGAATGTATTGAGGTATTGGGCTACTTTCTGGCACTCCAAATTATTGATGACTGAGTAATGTAAACCTAAGGGCTAAATTTGACTGAGTTAATAATCTCCCTCCATACTGCAGAGTTTTAGAATTTTAGAATAATTCCTGTTTCTGCTTATTTCCTGATGAGTAAAAACTGATATTTGAAAAGAGGCTGGATTTTAGATCATAGGCATTGAAAATGCTCAATGGACTAGAAAATATGTTACTAGTATACTGTGGAATGCAGGCTTTGAGGAAAAAAAATAGAGAGGATAATGATATTTTGATTGAAATAACAATAATCAGTAACTGCTACCATAATGCATCTGTATTCACAAACAGCTGATCTTACTCCTGTTCTGTAAATTCAGAGAATAATTAGCATATGTTTGTATAAATTAAAACCAAATACTGTCTCCCTTACAAAAAAAGATTTAAAGTGTCTTAAATTTAGACAACTTTTTTGTTTAAAGTGAAAGCATCCCAAACTCAAAAATGTGTTTTTAATGCTTTAAATATTTTAATTTCCTTCCTAAGTGTAGTGTGCTTATCATGGTCCAAAGTAATTAATTCAGTGACATATACTTTATGGATACTAAATAATTATTGGCGAATTTATTGTGATATCTATTTTTCCAATTGGGTTACCATGGTAAGTCTATGTTATCATTGGGTTGCACTCCTGAATAAAAGTCTACAAGTTTCACTGACTTGTTTTTATAGCACTCAGTATTTACTTTGACAAAGGGAAAAACCCACTTTCTATAGTAATAATAATAATGACGATGGAATTTATTAAGTGCTTACTATGTGCAAAGCACTGTTCTAAGCACTGGGGAGGTAACAAGGTGATTAGGTTGTCCCACGGGGGTGTGCTCACAGTCTTAATCCCCATTTTACAGATGAGGTAACTGAGGCACAGGGAAGTTAAGTGGCTTGCCCAAAATCACACAGCTGACAATTGGCAGAGCCAGGATTTGAACCTCTGACCTCTGACTCCAAAGCCCGGGCTCTTTCCATTGAGCCATGCTGCTTCTCTGTGATAGTAATAGAATCACACAATTCAATTATTTTGAATATATTATGTCTATCGTCCCTTTGAGAATGTAGGCTTCTTGTGGGCAGGGAGCACATCACTTCTTTGAGTTTGTACTTTTCCAAACACATGGTACAGTGCATTACACTCAATGAGTGCTCAAAGAATACAATTACTAACAATACTTTTTCTACTCTTGCTGCTGCTACTACTACTAACTACGAATTCTACCACTAGTACTACTAATGATTTTAATTTTGTTAACAAAGTAGTTGACAAGACCACAAGCAGCAAGGAACTAGGAAGATCTAGGTATAAGGAATCAATAAACCTAGAAGGTCAACATTCAGATTTTTAAAATGCCATCCTTTGAATTTAAATACAAAGACAAGATAAAATGTCTACATTCACATCTTAGCTTTGTCAGTTTTCAGAGTGTGGTAACAAAGCACTTTTGTCCCTACTTGTTTAAATTATAAAAAGGTGACTCCTTATTCAGGGGCACATTATATTAAAAAAAAATCCAAAACAGTGAATTTGAACTGTAAAGAAACTAAAATGTTCTGAAATGACTGCACATTCTTTTGTGACCCTTATTGGCTGCATTTAATAATGTTCCCCCCAAATAAAGTCATGCATTGAGTTTTTTCTCCCTTCTTTACTCCTGAATGGAAACTTCCCTTCTTCATTCTTCATCCATAACTTTAGAATGTCACCATTTTACATCCTTTTCACTTGGAAATGGTGACATCTACTTTAAAGTTTGGTTTCACTAAAATTATTCCTCAGGAATATTTCTCAAAGATGATTCCTTTTCCTTTCGTGAACACTGTGATGTACCAGCAAAGGGTACCGAGTAATTAAAATTTAGCAACAGTAGATTGACTGTGTCTTTCTCAGGAAGATTAGGTGCCAAATTCAGGCAAGTAGTGCCTCTAGGAATGCTGATGCTATAAACATCCTTCATTTACAAGGTCTTATCCTTCTTTACACTTGACACAAAGTTAGAAATGTGAATTTGTCATGTTGTTCTACCTAGCTGGGTCAGACTCTTCCTGAACTTTCGGTAAGAAGTCACTTGGAAAATAAAGAAAGATAAATAGATGGTCTTGTAATCACTTAAAGATTATCAGAAAACTTGACTCTAATTTATTAAGTTGAAGGTTTAGTACAGTGTGAACATTTTATATAAGTAATAAATCAGAAAATGCTTCACTAACTAGTCTTTAAAGAATATTACAATTGCTTCAAGTATATGGCCCTTACCTGGAGTTTATATTGTTATCACTACTATTATTATTGCATTTAGGTGCTTTTTATTTGTCAACCACTGTTCTAAGCCTGGGGTAATAATAGTGGTATTTATTAAGTGCTTACTTTGGGCCAAGCACTGTACTAAGCACTGGGGTGGATACAAACAAATCGGGTTGGACACAGTCCTTGTCCCCCATGGGGCTCACAGTTTCCCCATTTTACAGATGCGGTAACTGAAGCCCAGGGAAGTGAATTGACTTGCCCAGGGTCACACAGGAGCCAACTGGCAGATCTGGGATTGGAACCCATGACACTCTGCCTTCCACGAGGTAATCAGGTGAAACATAATCTCTGTCCCACATGGAGCTCACAGTCTGTATTCAATTTCTGGGACTAGCTGGAAGCTTTTACCAACCACCTCAATTCACAGTTTTAGCAGAAAAGGTAATTCTCCCAAATTGAGAATTAGTGAACACCCCTCATCTAGCAAAGAATAGAATGTAATTTGAATTGGAAATCTATGGGGCAGGGACCTTTCCTAATTCTACATGCAATTCAATGCTCGGCGCAGTTACTGCTCACTGCATATTTAAATAGTAATTTGTATTACCATACTTTGTGAGCTCCTTTGCTAAACATGGGTATTAGAAGAAGATTCTAACCACTCCCTGATACCATTTCCATAAGTGTTTAATTATAGCTTCATCATTATGGTTCCTAAGATGCTCTTAAAAAGGAAAACATTTGGTGGAGATTGGTCTGAAAGAAGGGTGAACATGGGAAGGGCAACAAGGAATTTGAGATATCAGTGGCATGGATTAGATTTGTAGTTACATCTGAATTCCCTAAGGTCCACAGCCAAATTTTGGACAGCAAAATTACTACTGGAAAGAAAGAATGGAGACATTTAATTAGGTTCATCTGTTATTGTGAGGACACATCGTGCCTTCCTCCAACCTTTCTCAACTCGAATGGAGAGGGCCCCAACCCATGTCCTTTGAGTTTTGGAGCTCAGACTCCTCACCCAACAGAGTTTAAACTGACTGGTTTCAACAGTCTCACTTGGCATTGTCCATCTGAGGAATTTTCTTGAAAGCTCAGATTTAGCTTCTGTGCATGTTTTATTATGCCATCCTCCTGTCTCTCCCCTCTTCAATTCATACTTCACGCCACTGCCCAGATTGTCTTTGTCCAGAAACTCTCTGAGCATGTTACGCTCCTCCTCAAAAATCTCCAGTGGCTACCAATCAACCTACACATCAGGCAAAAACTCCTCACCCTCGGCTTCAAGGCTCTCCATCATCTCGCCCCCTCCTACCTCATCTCCCTTCTCTCCTTCTACAGCCCAGCCCGCACCCTCCACTCCTCTGCCACTAATCTCCTCACCGTGCCTCGTTCTCGCCTGTCCCGCCATCGACCCTCGGCCCAAGTCATCCCCCTGGCTTGGGATGCCCTCCGTCCGCACATCCGCCAAGCTAGCTCTCTTCCTCCCTTCAAGGCCCTACTGAGAGCTCACCTCCTCAAGGAGGCCTTCCTAGACAGAGCCCCCTCCTTCCTCTTCCCCTCCTCCCCCCTTCATCCTCCCTGCCTTACCGTATCCTTCCCCTCCCCACAGCACTTGTATATATGTATTTTAGTTTGTATGTATTTATTACTCTATTTATTTATTCATTTATTTTATTTGTACATATCTATTCTATTTATTTTATTTTGTTAGTATGTTTGGTTTTGTTCTCTGTCTCCCCCTTTTAGACTGTGAGCCCACTGTTGGGTAAGGACTGTCTCTATATGTTGCCAATTTGTACTTCCCAAGCACTTAGTACAGTGCTCTGCACATAGTAAGCACTCAATAAATACGACTGATAATGATGATTACTCTATTTATTTATTTATTTATTTATTTGTACATATTTATTCAATTTATTTTATTTTGCTAATATGTTTTGTTTTGTTCTCTGTCTCCCCCTTCTAGACTGTGAACCCACTGTTGGGTATATCTCTATATACCTCTATATGTTGCCAACTTGTACTTGCCAAGCACTTAGTATAGTGCTCTGCACACAGTAAGCGTACAATAAATATGATTGAATGAATGAATGAATTAATGAATATTATCTTTCTTTCTTTATCACATGCAAACACACAAGAGGACTTCCCAGACTGAACCCCCTTTTTCCTCTCCTTCCCATCCCCCTGCCCTAACTCCTTCCGATCCCCACAGCACTTGTATATATGTTTGTACAGATTTATTACTCTATTTTACTTGTACATATTTACTATTCTATTTATTTTGTTAATGATGTGCATCTAGCTTTAATTCTATTTGTCCTGACGACTTAACACCCGTCCACGTGATTTGTTTTGTTGTCTGTCTCCCTGTTCTATCAATCAATCAATCATATTTATTGAGTGCTTACTGTGTGCAAAGCACTGTACTAAGCTCTTGGGAAGTACAAGTTGGCAACATATAGAGACAGCCCCTACCCAACAGTGGGCTCACAGTCTAGAAGGAGGAGACAGAGAACAAAACAAAACATATTAACAGAATAAAATAAATAGAAGAGATATGTATAAGTAAAATAAATAAATAAATAGAGTAATAAATACATACAAACATATATAAATATATACAGGTGCTGTGGGGAAGGGAAGGAGGCAAGGCGGGTGGATGGAGCGGGGGAGGGGGAGAGGAATGAGGGGGCTCAGTCTGGGAAGGCCTCCTGGAGGAGGTGAGCTCTCAGTAGGGCCTTGAAGGGAGGAAGAGAGCTAGCTTGGTGGATGGGCAGAAGGAGGGCATTCCAGGCCAGAGGGATGACGTGGGCCGAGGGTCAACGGCGGGACAGGCAAGAACGAGGCACGGTGAGGAGATTAGTGGCAGAGGAGCAGAGGGTGCAGGCTGGGCTGTAAAAGGAGAGAAGGGAGGTGAGGTAGGAGGGGGCGAGGTGATGGAGAGCCTTGAAGCCAAGGGTTTGGAGTTTCTGTGTGATGCGTAGGTTGATTAGTTGCCACTGGAGATTTTTGAGGAGGGGAGTAACATGCCCAGAGTGTTTCTGGACAAAGACAATACGGGCAGTGGCGTGAAGTATGGATTGAAGTGGGGAGAGACAAGAGGATGGGAGATCGGAGAGGAAGCTGATATAGTAGTCCAGATGAGATGAGAGCTTGAATGAGCAGCGTAGCGGTTTGGATGGAGAGGAAAGGGCAGATCTTGGCAATGTTGCAGAGCTGAGACCGGCAGGTTTTGGTGACGGCTTGGATGTGAGGGGTGAATGAGAGAGCAGAGTCAAGGATGACACCAAGGTTGTGAGATGGGAAGGATGGTAGTGCCGTCAACAGTGATGGGAAAGTCAGGGAGAGGGTAGGGTTAGGTAGGGAAGACAAGGAGTTCAATCTTGGACATGTTGAGTTTTAGGTGGTGGGCAGACATCCAGATGGCGATGTCATGAAGGCAGAAGGAGATGCGAGCCTGGAGGGAGGGGGAGAGAGCAGGGGTAGAGATGTAGATTTGGGTGTCATCAGCATAGAGATGATAGTGGAAGCCGTGGGAGCAAATGAGGTCACCAAGGGAGTGAGTGTAGATCGAGAACAGAAGGGGACCAAGAACTGAACTTGGAGGAACCCCCACACTAAGGGGATGGGAGGGGGAGGAGGAGCCTGCAAAAGAGACTGAGAATTAACGAGCGGAGAGGTAAGAAGAGAACCAGGAGAGGACGGAGTCTGTGAAGCCAAGGTCAGATAGCATGTTGAGAAGAAGGGTGGTCCACAGTGTCGAAGGTAGCTGAGAGGTCGAGGAGGATTAGGTTAGAGTATGAGCCATTGGATTTGGCAAGCAGGAGGTCATTGGTGACCTTTGAGAGGGCAGTTTCCATGGAATGTAGGGGACGGAAGCCAGACTGGAGGGGGTCGAGGAGAGAGTTGGTGTTGAGGAATTTGAGGCAGCGCGTGTAGACGACTCGTTCAAGGAGTTTGGAAAGGAATGGTAGGAGGGAGATGGGGCGATAACTAGAAGGTGAGGTGGGGTCAAAAGAGGGTTTCTTTAGGATGGGAGAGACAGGGGCATGTTTGAAGGCAGAGGGGAAGGAACCAGTGGAGAGTGAACGGTTGAAGATGGAAGTTAAGGAGGGTCGAAGGGATGGAGTGAGAGATTTCATGAGATGAGAGGGAATGGGGTCAGAAGCACAGATGGCCGGAGTAGCACTTGAGAGGAGGGAGGGGAGCTCCTCTGAGGCCACTGCTAGGAAGGATGGGAGAGTAGCAGAGAGTGTTGAGAGCCAGGGGGTTGAAAAATTGGGGGGAGTGAATTCGGGGTGGTCAGACCTGATGGATTTAATTTTATTAATGATCGTTGGGGGTGAGGGAAGGAGGAGGGAGAGGAACCGGGGACCTGAGAAGGGAGTTCCCATCCAGCTCCACCACTTGTCTGCTCTGTGTGACCTTGGGCAATTCACTTCACTTTTCTGTGCCTTGGTTCTCTCATCTGTAAAATGGGGATTAAAACTGTGAGCTCCAGGTGGGACAGGGACTGTGTTCAACCGATTTGCTTGTATCTAGCTCAGGGTGTAGTACAGTGCCTGGCACATGGTAAGCTCTTAACAAATACTATTTAAAAAAAATACCATAAAAAAAAAACAACTGAGTACTGAGAGGCTAGGGAAGCTGAAAAACAGGTAGCATGGCTGGAATGGCTGATTTCAGATAGGGTTAAACATTCGAGAAGGAAATGGGTCAGTTTATTAGAGGGGAGTTGCCTGTTTTGGAAATGGAATGAGAAAGCATGCCATATCTGAGTAATGACATGTGTTGGCCCAGATACAGGAGAGGAGGGAGTTTAGAGCCATTGGATGAAAGTAGAATAATTAGCTGAGGATCCAGGATCAAGCATTTAATTTGATGTACAGGGGAATTGAAGTCCATTTAACAGTTCTCAAAAAGGGGGAAAAAAGTCTTCTGTTGCACATAAGGTAAGAATAGTAAAAAAAGACTACCAAGGAGACTTCATTCTAGCATGTACAATACCAGTGGATCGATGAGGGAGAATCTGAGATTCTAGGGATCAGATAGGAGAGAGGAAAGTGGTGCATTTAGATAGCATTTCCAGTGGCATCTGCCATATTAAGGAGGAAAGAAATGAGACAGTTACAAGTTAGATTTTTCAGATTAGCATATGTGAAAGTGATTTTGAGTCTTTAGGTATTTTTATTTTTTTGTTGTTGACATTTCCTTTTTCCTCCTAGATTATTTTCTAACTGGATCACTGGTTTGCATTCAAAATGATTATGTCTTGATCCCACCAACCACCCTTGGTTACAAGCGTCTCATCAAATGAGGGAATCTCCTGGACTAAAGTAACAATTAGAGGGGAGAACCTGGGAACAGGCCCAGTGAACTTAATAGGTAAGTCAAAACAAGGTATTTGGTGCTTATGTGGGTTGGAGTTCCGATAGGAGTAAATTTTGATGTAAATTTCTGTTTGGAAAACTGAAGAGGCATTTTAATTGCAGAGTCATGATACCCAAACTGGAGCCTATGTATTTTTAATTCTAAGGGATTATAAAATCAATATAGTTTCCATCGCAAGAGGTTGTAGATTCAATCATTCATTCAGTCAGTCATATTTATTGAGCACTTACTGTGTGCAGAGCACTGTACTAAGCACTTAGGAAGTACAAGTCAGCAACATGTAGAGATGGTCCCTATCCAACAATGGGCTTACAGTCTAGAAGATTAACACAATGAGAAAAATAGATAATTTTCTTTTGTTTATAGGTGTCTGTGAAATTCATGTTCTAAATCAAGATGTCATGCATCTATTTTCAGTGGTCTTTTCTAATAATTAAGCACATACTATGTTCATTCATTTAATTGTATTTATTACTATTAGTGTGTGCAAAGCACTGTACTAAGCATTTGGAAGAGAACGATATAGCAATAAATAGACATACTCCCTGACCAGAGTGAGCTTACAGTCTCGAGACTTCCTATGTCCTAAGCACTGGGTTAGGCACAAGATTGGACATCTGACAGAAAATATTAATAACATCAAAAATATATCTCAGTAATGAAATATCTGAAATGATTTACAGTGTACGTGTAAATAAAACCTATCATATATATACCTTTGTGATTTATTTACATGGTCATTCATTCATTCAGTTGTATTTATTGAGCACTTACTGTGTGCAGAGCACTGTACTAAGCACTTGGGAAGTACAAATTAGCAACATATAGAGACGGTCCCTACCCAACAGTGGGCTCACAGTCTAGAAGGGGGAGACAGAGAACAAAACAAAACATATTTACAAAATAAAATAAATAGAATAAAAATGTACAAATTAAATAAATAAATGGAGTAATAAATATGTACAAACATATATACAGGTGCTGTGGGGAGGGGAAGGAGGTAAGGCGAGGGGATGGGGAGAAGGGGGAGAGGAAGGAGGGGGCTCAGTCTGAGAAGGCCTCCTGGAGGAGGTGAGCTCTCAGTAGGGCCTTGAAGGGAGGAAGAGAGCTAGCTTGGCAGATGTGCGGAGGGAGGTCATTCCAGGCCGGGGAATGACGTGGGCCGGGGGTCGATGGCGGGACAGGTGAGAACGAGGCACGATGAGGAGATTAGCAGCAGAGGAGTGGAGGGTGCGGGCTGGGCTGTAGAAGGAGAGAAGGGAGGTGAGATAGGAGGGGGCGAGGTGATGGAGAGCCTCGAAGCCAAGGGTGAGGAGTTTCTACCTGATGCGTAGGTTGATTAGTAGCCACTGGAGATTTTTGAGGAGGGGAGTAACATGCCCAGACCGTTTCTGGACAAAGACAATCTGGGCAGCGGCGTGAAGTATGGATTGAAGTGGGGAGAGACAAGAGGACGGGAGATCAGAGAGGAAGCTGATATAGTAGTCCAGACGGGATAGGATGAGAGCTTGAATGAGCAGGGTAGCGGTCTGGATGGAGAGGAAAGGGCAGATCTTGGCAATGTTGCGGAGCTGAGACCGGCAAGCTTTGGTGACAGATTGGATGTGAGAGGTGAACAAGAGAGCGGAGTCGAGGATCACACCAAGTTTGCGGGCTTGTGAGATGGGAAGGATGGTAGTGCCGTCAACAGTGATAGGAAAGTCAGGGGGAGGGCAGGGTTTGGGAGGGAAGACAAGGAGTTCAGTCTTGGACATGTTGAGTTTTAGGTGGCAGGCAGACAACCAGATGGAGATGTCCTGAAGGCAGGAGGAGATGCAAGCCTGGAGGGAGGGAGAGAGAGCAGGGGCAGAGATGTAGATTTGGGTGTCATCAGCGAAGAGATGATAGTTGAAGCCATGGGAGCAAATGAGGTCACCAAGGGAGTGCGTGTAGATCAAGACCAGAAGGGGACCAAGAACTGAACCTTGAGGAACCCCTACAGCAAGGGGATTATAGGGGGAGGATTAGCCTGCAAAAGAGACTGAGAATGAACAGCCGGAGAGATGTGGAGAACCTGTAGAGGATGAAGTCTATGAAGCCAAGGTTGGATAGTGTGTTGAGGAGAAGGGAGTGGTCCACAGTGTTGAAGGCAGCTGAGAGGTCGAGGAAGATTAGGATAGAGTATGAGCCATTGGATCTGGCAAGCAGGAGGTCATTGGTGACCTTTGAGAGGGCAGTTTCTGTGGAATGTAGGGGGCAGAAACCAGATTGGAGGGGGTCGAGGAGATAGTTGGCATTGAAGAATTCGAGGCAGCGTGTGTAGATGACTCGTTCAAGGAGCTTGGAAAGGAATGGTAGGAGGTAGATAGGGCAATAACTAGAAGGTGAGGTGGGGTCAAGAGAGGATTTTTTGAGGATGGGAGAGACGTGGGGATGTTTGAAGGCAGAGGGGAAGGAACCAGTGGAGAGTGAGCGGTTGAAGATGGAAGATAAGGATGGGAGAAGGGATGGAACGAGAGATTTCATAAGATGAGAGGGAATGGGGTTAGAAGCACCGGTGGCTGGAGTAGCACTTGAGAGGAGGGAGGAGATCTCCTCAGAGGATACTGCTGGGAAGGATGGGAGACTAGTGGAAAGCGTTGAGAGCCGGGTGGTTGGAGAAGCGGGGGGAGTAACTTTGGGGAGGTCATTCCTGATGGATTTAATTTTATTAATGAAGTAGGAGGCCAGATCGTTGGGGGTGAGGGAAGGAGGAGGGGGAGGAACCGGGGGCCTGAGCAGGGAGTTGAATGTACAGAAGAGCTGATGGGGATGATGGGCATCGGTGTCAATAAGGGAGGAGAAATAATAATGATGGCATTTATAGTTTTGTCTGGCAGAGGAGAGGGCTGAGTTAAGGCAGGAAAGGATAAACTTGAAGTGAACGAGGTTGGCATGGTGTTTAGACTTTCACCAGCAACGTTCAGCAGCTCAAGCATAAGAGCGAAGGAGGCAGAGGAGTGGCAGTGATCCAGGGCTGCGGGTTAGTGGTACGAGAGCGGTGAAGGGAAAGGGGAGCGAGCGAGTCAAGCTGAGTAGAAAGGGTAGAGTTGAGAGCAGTAATCTGATCATCAAGATTGGGTAGAGAGGAAAGGGAGGTGAGTTGGGGTGTGAGTCACTCCGAAAGATGGATGGGGTCAAGAGAGCAGAGATCTCTATGAGGGAGTATTATGGATTTACAGGGGAAAGGAGTGTGAGTGAGGAGGCAGGTGAGAAGATTATGTTCAGAGAGAGGGATATCAGAGATGGTGAGGGTGGACACAGTGCAGCGGTAGGAGGTCTAGGGTGTGACCAAGTTGGTGAGTGGGCAAGGTGGGGTGGAGCAAGAGTTTGGCAGCGTCAAGGAGAGATAGAAGGCGGGTGGCAGAGGAGTCACCAGGGATATCCATATGGATGTTGAAGTCTCCGAGGATCAGAGTGGGCATGGAAAAGGAGAGAAGGAAGGTGAGGAAAGGGTCAAAATCGTTAAAGAAGATGGAAGTGGGGCCGGGGTGGGGGGCGGTAGATGATGGCTATAAGAATTTGGAGGGGGTGGTAGAGGTGAATAATGTGGACTTCAAAGGAAGGGAAGGAAAGGGAAGGGGGAGGAGGGATAGTGTGAAAGCGACATTGGGGGGCAAGAAGGAAACTGACACCTCCTCCTTTTCCGGTGAGTCTGGGGGGGTGGGAGAAGAAGAGGCCTTCACTGGAGAGAGCAGCAGAAGAGACCGTGTCATCCGGAGATAGCCATGTTTCAGTTAGGGCGAGGAGGAGTAGAGAGCTGGAAAGGTATAGGTCAAGGATGAGTGAGCCCTTGGTTTCGTAGGGACCATCTCTATATGTTGCCAACTTGTACTTCCCAAGCACTTAGTACAATGCTCTGCACACAGTAAGCGCTTAATAAATACGATTGAATGAATGAATGTTGTACTGTACTCTTCTAATTGTTTAGTAAAGTGCTTAGTACAGTGTTCTGCACAGTGTAAAAGCTTAATAAATACCACAGGTCATGATGTCAGTATTTTCTCAAAGAAGGTTAAAATTTCAGGCCCCACTGAAACTGTCAAAACACCTAGTATCAGTCTAAGTAATTTTCATTCTTTCAATCCCGAAACTTTTAAAATTTCATCACATTTGACTTTAATCATTAAAAAAAATCTATTAAATTTGAAACATGCTTTATTATTTCCTTAAGAAAAAAAATGGACAAAAGTCCTAGCTTTGTTAATTGGACATTTAAAATAGTTCAATAAAATGTAAGGCAAGGAAATATCTATCTGTTGGGCTTGGAAGTAATGAATCCATCAAAGGAATTTATTGAGCACCTTAATGGTATGCAGAGTACTTTACTGAGACCTTGGGGGAGTACAATACAATGGAGTTGAAAGACAAATTCTCTGCCCACAAGAAGCTTAGAGCCTATACATAGTCAATCCATCACTAAATCCTGTTGGTCCCACCATCACAACATCGCTAAAAAGCTGTAAGCACTCCACCACCTTGCCTGCTCCTACCTTACCTCACTACTCACCATCTACCTGCACAGCCTGCACACTGCACTCCTTTATTTCTAACCTTCTCACTGTTCCTCAATCTCACCTCTCACCAACAACCCCTAGCCTATGTCCTGCCTCTGGCCTGGCATACTCTCTAATCTGACAATTACTCTTCCCTCCTTCAAAGCCTCCTCCACATCTCTTCCAAAAGGCCTTTCTTGACTAAGCGCCCTTTTCCTCTTCTCCCATTCCCTTCTGTGTCACTCTGATTTGCTCCCTTTGTTCTTCCCCCTCCTTGCCCCACAGCACTTATGTACATATCTGTAATTTGGGGCTCAGTCTCCATCCCCATTTTATAGATGAGGTAACTGAGGCATAGAGAAGTGAAAAGTGATTTGCCCAAGGTCACAGACTAGACAAGTGGCAGAGCTGGATTAGAACCCATGACCTTCTGACTCCCAGGCCAATGTTCTATCCACTACACCATTTTGCTTCTCCAATCTACACTATAGATATTTAATTAATCACTTTGCAGATACATCTTAAGTTTATTCAAGCTTCATAAAGCATTTAATACAGTGCTTTACATAAAGTAAGTGCCCAATAAATACCATCGATTGATTGATTAATTGATTTAACATGTGTACAGCTCTTCATTGTGTTTTTCCTTCCTTTTTCTATTGGTAGAGTGTGTGCACTGAACTTTTTCCATTTTTCAGAGATGTGAAATTCCAATAGCCTTTCACATATTCTGTTTATGTAGAGACTTGATTAGCAATAACAATAATAATAATGATAATAATAATAAAAATGATAACCATGGTATTTTTAAGTACTTATTCAATATGTAAGGTCAAACCATGCTTGGCACATAATAAACGCTTAACAGATACCATAATTATTATATGGTACAGTTTCTACCTTCCACATAGAGTTTACAATCTCTCATCCCATTTTAGAGATGAATAAATTAAGGCTCATAGAGGTTAAGTGACTTGGCCAAGAACCTACCACAGACAACTGACAGAGGCAGAATTAGTACCCATATCCTGACTTCCAGTAGAGCATTAGCCTGGGAGGCAGAAGAACCTGGGTTCTAATTCTGGCTCCACCAAGTCTGCTGTGTGACCTTGGGCAAATCATTTGACTTCTCTGTGCATGTTACCTTATCTGGAAAATGGGGATTAAGACTGTGAGCTCTATGTGGGACAGGGACTGTGTCCAACCGAATTACCTTGTAGCTATCCCAGCACTTAGTACGGTGCCTGGCATATAGTAAGCCCTTAGCAAATACCACAGTTATTCTTATTCTTATTACTATTATGCTGTCTCATGACAATCAGTAAAAGCAATAGGTAATAAAAATAATCACACATCTGCTGGGGAAATCTCTAAGACATGTACACTCACTCTATCACAGTGGCATAGAGTAAGTAGTAATAGTACTGATGGTAATGATGGTATTTGTTAAGCACTTAATATGTGCCAAGCATTGTTGCACAGGACTGGAAGAGGTTCCTTTAACATTCCTTATTTACTTGTGAGAGTGATATTTTAGCCTACAAACAAGAATTAAATCATTTATTTTTCATCAGCCTCTGTCAATGTCATTTCCCCATCATAAGAGACTTAATAAGTATGGAAAACCATCTGTTATGAAGTTTGGCCTTTTCAGTCTCTCTGAAAATAGCCAATTACTCCTTACTGATTCAGCTCTCTGATGCTAATAAGTTCATTCAGTCACAGACTACTCAGATAAAATTGTGTTTATATGACTGAACACCACTCTTTTCAGTGTAGTTGAACTTGATTCTTCCCCTCATCAACTTCCACAATGTGGAGATTGGAAAGATGAAAAAGATTGCATCCAAGTGTGAATGATCCCATAGGAATTGATTATCAAAACAAACACAAATAGATGCTAAAATAGTAGTGTTGTTTGGTTTGGCTAAATCAGATTCAACAAAGCCACCACTCCTGTGTCTTAAGCCTCTGGCTGAAATATGTGCTTCTCATTGGAAGCTGGAGTGATTATGGGTTCTGGCAAAAGCACCAATATAATCAATCAATCAATGGTATTTATTGAGCATTCACCATGTATAGAGCACTGTACTAAATGCTTGGGAGAGTACAATATAGCAGAGATGGTAGACATGTTCCCTGCCCACAAGGAACGTACATCAGTGCTCTAGAAAATGAGGGGCAGTCTGCAACTGAGAGGAAATGGATGATAACCAGTTTGAGGAAGATCTTGTCTCTACCAAGAATGGGGATATGGAGTTGAAGTTCTCACCAGTATGCTCTAACTATGCAACTTACTCACATCTATATCCAGGACAAGAGAAATCTCCAGATGGGACTTAGGGCATTTGTTAAGTGCTTACTATGCAGCATTCTAAGCAAAGGGTAATACAAGTTTATCGAGTTGAACCCTGTCCCTGTCCCACAAGGGTCTCACAGTCTTAGTAGGAAGGAGAACAGGTATTGACTCCCCATTTTACAGATAAGGAAATGGAGGCACAGAGAAGTTAAGTGACTTGCCCAAGGTTACACAGAAGAGAAGCTTCAGAGCCATGGATAGAACCTAGGTCCTCTGACTCACAGATCCAGGCTCTTTCCACTAGTCCACACTACTTCTTGTGCTTCTCAACTTAAACTTGAAAGTAGTAGTGAACAAGAGGCAGCATAGACACAGAGAAAAAGCAAGGACTCTCTATATCTAGAATCTTGGAATCTTAATATAATCTTTCCTTGAATCTTGGTTTTCCAGGTGGTAAGATTTACTGAACACTGTCAGAATGGGAGGGAACACCAATTTAGGCCTAAAGTTCCAAGCATGTTTACAATGGTTCCTTAAAACTGGTTCTCCAACTGAAAAATTACTAACCTGTGTTTTTAAAGACCCCCATCCTGCAGGTAATGTGGGGATGCTACAGAGGGAAGATAGCCCAAGTGCCATTTCCTGACTCTAGGATAATACTCCTGGATTACGCTCTAGTGCGGAAAATGGAATCCAGTATTTTACCAACCCAAGCTGAACTTTAACCATCATTACCCACAGACCTCAGTAATTTTGGCTATCTCGACAAATAGCTTTGTAATTTCTTGGCTCTTATGTATCTTTTCCACTCTATACCACTGCTTCCTGTGCTTAAGTAAATTTGCATGCTTCTACATCCTCAATTGACCTGTTTCAATTTGAGGGGAAGAGACCTTGTCTTATTGTTTCTGTAACTCTCTACAGCCTGAACCACTTATGTACACACTGAAGTCACCCAAGAAATCCTGCTGACTGGCCAACTTGACTACCTTTAATTTCCTGGTTATGAACGCTGGAATGCCCATCTTTCTGGGAAGAACTGGGGACATGGATCAACTTAAAAGTAACATCAGGGTTAAAGTAATTGTACTTTCCTTCTGTATTTCTGCTCAAATTACTGTTGCCAAGTTTACATGCTGGAACATTTGAGGAAGCACCCTCATTTGGGATCAGACTGCCACTCCTGTCTGAAACTTTTGGAAATGCTCAAATCCAGGGCTTATAACATTATGAAATGACTACAGTGATTTCACTGGGCCTTTAATTCCCTGACGTGACTGGACCCGAGTTGGTCTGTTACTTTCAATGGGAGAGTCTGTCATCATCAAACCGTTTGAAGAGGCTGACTCTGAAAGGGTTCCTGCTGTTTGTTCTAATGTGGACAGATAATTAACATTCCGGCTGAATTGGGGATCAAAGAGTCCTGTCCAGTTGCCTTCCCACATTCTTGCTTCCCCTTTCAGATGATTCCAAGCTCTATTTTAAACTGGAAGTGTTGTATATTTTCCAGGGCCTCCTTAATCCGTTCCCACTAACTCAGAAGTGTTCTGGAGTCACATTCTCCAAACAGCCAATCCAAGTGAGGTTTGAGAACTGGCCATATATTCTGGGACATGAGTGATTTTGCCCTCACCAAAGCAGGGCAGGCCTCTGTTTCTGTTGCTCTTTGGTTGTGGTTCCCCTAGGTATCATTGCTAGTAAGTAATGGGGAAAGGTCGGGAAAGTTGGGGAAAGGGGCCGGATTCCTGTCTCTTTGCATAAACTGAGCCCCTTCCTTCCTTTCCCCCTATATGTTTGTACATATTTATTACTCTATTTTATTTGTACATATCTATTCTATTTATTTTATTTTGTTAGTATGTTTGGTTTTGTTCTCTGTCTCCCCCTTTTAGACTGTGAGCCCACTGTTGGGTAGCGACTGTCTCCAGATGTTGCCAATTTGTACTTCCGAAGCGCTTAGTACAGTGCTCTGCACATAGTAAGCGCTCAATAAATACGATTGATGATGATGATGATCCCCCCATCTTACCTCCTTCCCTTCCCCACAGCACCTGTATATATGTTTGTACATATTTATTACCCTGTTTATTTATTTATTTTACTTGTACATATCTATTCTATTTATTTTATTTTGTTTCTGTGTTTGCTTTTGTTCTCTGTCTCCCCCTTTTAGACTGTGAGCCTGCTGTTGGGTAGGGACCATCTCTAGAAGTTGCCAATTTGTACTTCCCAAGCGCTTAGTACAGTGCTCTGCACATAGTAAGCGCTCAATAAATACGATTGATGATGATGATGATACAACATGATGGGGGCAGATGATATCTGCCTGGAAGGTTCTTTGTTGCTTGAGCATTGGTTCACCTGGTTGGCACCACGAGAGGATATTTGGGTTAAACTGGATCAGAAGTGGGAGGAGACATGAAGTCGGGGCCTTTTTCCAATTCCCTATCTGGCACTGCCTTTCCATGAAGAAAATTAATGAGAAGGCCTGGTCACTGAGCTCAGAAAAGAGAAATAGCCAAGCTTTCTCAGAAGTCAGTCGGTCAGCCAATTGTATTTATTGAGGGCTCACTCTCTGTGCAGAGCACGGTATTAAGTGCTAGGGAGTGTAAAATGCAGCAATATAACAGACACATTCCTTGCCCACAGCTTTTCAAATTCCTGAGGTGTTAAAAGGAGAAGTAAAAAGTTCAGATATGAGTGATGGGGCCTGGGGGAAGAATTGTTATACATCTGTGAAAATGAAATGATTTTTATTTGCATTATTAATAATAATAATTATGGTATTTGTTAAGTGCTTACTAGGTGCCAGGCACTAGGGCAGATACAAGCAGATCAGATTGGACTCAGTCCCTGTCCCATGTGGGGCTCATAGTCTCAATCTCCATTTTACAGATGAGGTAACTGAAGCCAAGAGAAGTGAAGTGACTTGCCAAAGGTGACACAGCAGACAAGTGGCGGAGCAGGAATTACAACCCATGACCTTCTGACTTCCACTATGCCTTGCTTCTAGACAGTGCCCTTGCCTGTGTATCTGTCTATATTTTTTAAGCTTCTTCTAATGAAGAAGGTTCTTTTTAACCTCTCCTACTGAGAGCTCACCTCCTACCTCTCCCCCTGCTCCCCCCGCCTTACCTCCTTCCCCTCCCCACAGCACCTGCATATATGTATATATGTTTGTACATATTTATTACTCTATTTATTGATTTATTTTACTTGTACATATTTATTCTATTTATTTTATTTTGTTAATATGTTTTGTTTTATTGTCTGTCTCCCCCTTCTAGACTGTAAGCCCACTGTTGGGTGGGGACTGTCTCTATATGTTTCCAACTTGTACTTTCCAAGTGCTTAGTACAGTGCTGTGCACACAGTAAGTGCTCAATAAATATGATTGAATGAATGAATGAATAATAATAATAATGGCATTTATTAAGTGCTTGCTATGTGCAAAGCACTGTTCTAAGCACTGGGGGGATACAAGGTGATCAGGTTGTCCCACGTGGGGCTCACAGTCTTAATCCCCATTTTACAGATGAGGAAACTGAGACATAGAGAAGTGAAGTGACTTACCCAAAGTCACACAGCTGACAATTGGTGGTCGAGATTTGAAACCATGACCTCTGACTCCAGAGCCCGTGCTCTTTCCACTGAGCCACGCTGCTTATTATTTTTTCCCCAGCTCCCTTTCCCTTTTGTGTCGACTATGCGACCACATGTGGTGGCAAAGAAGCAAGAAGAGGACAAAAGAGGGAACAAGGAATATGCAGCTTCTTCCTCCTCTTCTGTTTTTCCCCTTCTCTTCAGCGGCTGTTGCATCTGTTACTCATGCCAGCCCCACAGCTAGACTGGCCTTCTCTAAGCTGTTTCCTGGAGGTTCCATTGTGGTCAAGAATACATGCTTGTGACTAAGCTAGAAATCTCAGGGAAATAGCATTTTATTCCGCGGCATGAATTCCTGCCACAGTGTAAGTGTCAGGGCACAGATCGTGGCTGTGGGATGGGCAGATTAAGGGTGTGTGTGTGTGTCTGTGTGTGTGTGTCACTTTCTTCACGGTCTACCCTCCGGTGATACACCCCAAGATATATTTTGAGCCCCTGTAACTGAGTATAGTGGAAACACCCATCTTTTCAGCCTGACTTTTTCATTTCTTGTTAGGAGGTCAAATTGGGTGAAAGGGAAAGATGCAAAACTATAAAGGAGTGTTAGTGACAAAGTGTGCAATGTGTTGCCCTGGTGGTGCTGGCTTTCTCAGTGACTCACACAGAAGCATTGTTTCTTCCCCAATGTCGCTTTCGCACTGTCCCTCCTCCCCCTTCCCCATCCTTCCCTTCTTCCATTGTTTCTTCCCCAATGTTGCTTTCGCACTATCCCTCCTCCCCCTTCCCTTTCCTTCCCTTCCTTTGAAGCCCACATTATTCGCCTCTACCACCCCCTCCAGATTCTTGTAGTGGTCATCTACCGCCCTCCTGGCCCCACTTCCAACTTCTTTAATGACTTTGACCCCTTCCTCACCTTCCTTCTCTCCTTCTCTATGCCCACTCTGATCCTCAGAGACTTCAATATCCACATGGATATCCCTAACGACTCCTCTGCCTCCCACCTTCTATCTCTCCTTGATACTGCCAACCTCTTCCTCCACCCCACCTCACCCACTCACCAACTTGGTCATACCCTCGACCTCATCATCTCCTACTGCTGCACTGTGTCCACCCTCACCAACTCTTAAATCCCTCTCTCTGATCATAATTTTCTCACCTGCCTCCACACTCACACTCTTTTGCCCTGTAAATCCATGTTACTCCCTCACAGAGATCTCTGCTCCCTGGACCCCACCCATCTTTCAGAGCGCCTCACATCCCAACTCGCTGCCCTCTCCTCTCTACCCAGTCTTGATGATCAGATTACTGCTCTCAACTCTACCCTTTCTACTCAGCTAGACTCACTCGCTCCCCTTTCCCTTCGCCACTCTCGCACCACTAACCCACAGCCCTGGATCACTGCCACTGTCAGCCTCCTTCACTCTTATGCTCGAGCTGCCGAACGCTGCTGGCGAAAGTCTAAACACCATGCCAACCTCGTTCACTTGAAGTTTATCCTTTCCTACCTTAACTCAGCCCTCTCTTCTGCCAGACAAAACTATTTCTCCTCCCTTATTGACACCGATGCCCATCACTCCCGCCAGCTCTTCCGTACACTCAACTCCCTTCTCAGGCCTCCGGTTCCTCCCCCTCCTCCTTCCCTCACCCCCAACGATCTGGCCTCCTACTTCATTAACAAAATTAAATCCATCAGGTCCGACCTCCCCAAAGTCTCTTCCCCCCTTTCTCCATCCCCCCGGCTCTCAACACTCTCTGCTACTCTCCCATCCTTCCCAGTAGTATCCTCAGAGGAGCTCTTCTCCCTCCTCTCAAGTGCTACTCCGGCCACCTGTGCTTCTGACCCCATTCCCTCTCATCTCATGATATCTCTCGTTCCATCCCTTCTCCCCTCCTTAACTTCCATCTTCAACCACTCACTCTCCATTGGTTCCTTTCCCTCTGTCTTCAAACATGCCCATGTCTCTCCCATCCTAAAAAAACCCTCTCTTGACCCCACCTCACCTTCTAGTTATCGCCCCATATCCCTCCTACCATTCCTTTCCAAACTCCTTGAACGAGTTGTCTACACTCGCTGCCTAGAATTCCTCAACAACAACTCTCTCCTCGACCCCCTCCAGTCTGGCTTCCATCCTCTACGTTCCATGGAAACTGCCCTCTCAAAGGTCACCAATGACCTCCTGCTTGCCAAATCCAATGGCTCCTACTCTGTCCTAATCCTCCTCGACCTCTCAGCTGCCTTTGACACCGTGGACCACCCTTCTTCTCAACATGCTACCTGACCTTGGCTTCACAGACTCCGTCCTCTCCTGGTTCTCTTCTTACCTCTCCGCTCGTTAATTCTCAGTCTCTTTTGCAGGCTCCTCCTCCCCCTCCCATCCTCTTACTGTGGGGGTTCCCCAAGGTTCAGTGCTTGGTCCCCTTCTGTTCTCCATCTACACGCACTCCCTTGGTGACCTCGTTCGCTCCCACGGCTTCAACTATCATCTCTACGCTGATGACACCCAGATCTACATCTCTGCCCCTGCTCTCTCCCCCTCTCTCCAGGCTCACATCTCCTCCTGCCTTCAGGACATCTCCATTTGGATGTCTGCCCGCCACCTAAAGCTCAACATGTCGAAGACTGAACTCCTTGTCTTCCCTCCCAAACCTTGCCCTCTCCCTGACTTTCCCATCTCTGTTGATGGCACTACCATCCTTCCCGTCTCACAAGCCCGCAACCTTGGTGTCATCCTGAACTCCACTCTCTCATTCACCCCTCACATCCAAACCGTGACCAAAACCTGCCGGTCTCAGCTCCACAACATTGCCAAGATCTGCCCTTTCCTCTCCATCCCAACTGCTACCCTGCTCATTCAAGCTCTCATCCTATCCCGTCTGGACTACTGCATCAGCTTTCTCTCTGATCTCCCATCCTCGTGTCTCTCTCCACTTCAATCCATACTTCATGCTGCTGCCCGGATTATTTTTGTCCAGAAACGCTCTGGGCATATTTTTCCACATAGCACTGGAGTGGATACAAAGGAATCAGGTTGGACACAGTCCAAGTCCCGCATGGAGCTGGCAGCATTAACACTGTGCCTCAGTTACAGCTGAGATAATAAGGCACAGAGATGTTAAGTAAGTTGCCCAAGATCACACAGGAGACAAGTGGCAGTGCAGGATTAGAACCCAGGTCTTAATGACATCCAGACCTGTGCTCTATCCATGATGATTGTTATTTTGTCCCCAAATCATTGTAAATTCATTCATTCATTCAATCACATTTAATGAGTGCTTACTGTGTGCAGAGCACTGTACTAAGTGCTTGGAAAGTAAATCATTGTTATGATCACATTCGTGAGAAGCAGTGAGGCATAATGGAAAGAACGGGCTTGGGAGTCAGAGGATGTGGATTCTAATCCCGACTCCACCACTTGTCTGCTGTGTGGCCTTGAGCAAGCCACTTAACTTCATTTTGCCTTAGTGACCTCATGGGGATGGGGACTATGAGCCCCACGTGGAACAACCTGATTACCTTGTACCTACCCCGGTTCTTACAATGCTTGGCATATAGTAAGCACTTAACAAATACCATAATTAATTATTATTAACTATCATTATGTGTCTGTGTATTATCAAGTATTCAGATATATGAAATATCTCTGTTGTCAAAAAAATTGAGTTCTGTAAAATCCATGTGGTTTACTAAGTATTTTCCTTATCTGTAATCCATTTTAATGTCTCTCCCTGTAAACTGTAAGTTTCTTATGGGGAGGCATCATGCCTACCAACTCTGTCATTCACCATTATCATCATCATCATCATCGTCAACGACAGCATCGATCATCATCAATACATCTACTATGTGTTAAGCACTATAGTGGCCCTTGAGAACGTACATTAGAAGTAAAAACAGACTTCCTGCCCTTGAAAATCTTACAATCTAATAGACAAGATTATAATGCTAAATTTTGATGATATGGTCAGCGGATTGAAGGTAAAAGTGCCTTGCATGGTCCATTCCTGATTGGGCAGGAATTGGATCTTCTAACTCTATTGTATTGTACTCTCCCAAGTGCTTAGATTGAATACCCTGTTCACAGTAAGCATAAACACTGCAGTGAAAATGTCTTCTGATTCCGTCTGTGTTTTGCTGCCAGTTCAAGATTGCAATGTGGGACTCTGGAAGCAGTACGAGAATACCCTTATGATCCACCAGGATTCTTCCAACTCCACGGGTTCTCAACACCATCTAAATTCTTTGAACCAGTGTGGCCTAGTGAAGCACAGCCCTGGGATTCAGGGGTCCTGGGTTCTGATCCTGGCTCCACCACATACCTGCTGTGTGACCTTGGGCAAATCAATTCACTTCTCTGGGCCTCAATTCCCTCATTTGCAAAGTGGGAATCCAATACCCATTCTCCCTCCTACTTAAACTGTGAGCCCCATGTGTACAGTGCTTGGCACATAACACTTAACAAATACCACGATTTTTATTATTGACCTGCTATCCCACAGTGGCAAAATGCTAATAATTGCACTCTTACGACACCATCACAAAAAAGTCACACAGATGACTTTAAACAGCTTTGCAGAGTATACAGTTATGGGCTGACTAAATTAAATTTCAGTCTTATTTGACTATCCAACTCTATTCTATCCATTTCCTTTGTGGCTTTCATACAGCTTTTATTTTCATTATTACAAATGAAAGGGCTGTAAAGTTGCTGTGTATTTGAAAGCAAACTGGGATGAAAGCAATTCCAGGCCATGAACTTCAAGGTGGGGGCCATTCCTGTTTGAAGATTCCATTTCACTTACTGAATCTTTAGACTCAGAAATGGAACCAATCACTTTTTGCTCTTCAAATTCAAATTTCTCTCCTTGCAATTTCCCTTTGAGCTATTTCATTTTCAATAACTACCTTCATAAAATTAAAACTCTAGGAAACACTCCTTTGCAAAGATGTTAACTGACAGTTAAATATCCTTAAATTGTCAAAAAGACCAAAAAGTGGATTGAATAAACACAATCAACCTTTTATATGGGAATTTTAAAAAGAAAACTATATATAGTTCATAAGCTATAATTTTCCAATGACTTCCTGAGACCAATTTAATTTAAGAATCATATCCACACTAGGCAAATAATTTCCTAAGAATTATTTCACCAGAAATGAAAAACAAGCTAAAAAACCCTCTTGTTGGAATGTTGACGTAATATATTTCTGATGTAAAAGCAAAATATCATTATGCTCTTACAATTCTAAAATATATCAGAACTAAAACTTGTTTACCAGTTAAAGAAAAAGCTGTCATCAAAGTAATATCATGGTAAAATACACTTGTAACAACTCTAGATTATGAGTAACTTTCAGATAGGGACCTCAATACTCCCTAAAATTCAGCTTTGCTTTTAGCACTCAATTTCACAGCTAGTAAATTTCACGGCTGAGGTGAAATAAATGGATTCAAAGAATTCTCAATGGTCCCCTAGTTTGAGACTGGAGAGCAGATGTCCAAATGCTTGATTTTACTGTGTCACAACCCTTTAAGAGTGTTGAAATACCAAACGGAATCGTAATATTTTGGTGCAGGAAAGGTGTATTCAGGAGATCAAAGTAATCGTCACCTTAACGAAGAAGAGGAATGGAGAGGAATTCAGTTATAAAGAGTGCATGTTGATGGGTTTTATAAAGATGAGAAATAAAAGAAAATTGGATACAGGAAACTTAAATTTATGTTTTAAAATGGCATCTTACCCAAGGAATGAAAGCATACTACAAACTTGACGTAGTATATACAGGCTGTAAATGTAGGCCATACTGCTAGAATGGGAAACACCTGGAAGGAAAGGCAAAATTGGATCATGGTTCTTTTGGAAAATAGGATTGAAGTGTTACTCTATTTTTGCCTTCCCGTCCTGAATGCCCAGCGAAGCCCCAGTTTAGAAAAATGAAGAGCAGGGAGTGTCTAGGGCTGAGCTAAGCAATTTCAATCAAAATGAAGAGGTGAAGATGTGAAGGAATTTGGTATCAATCAGATGGTTGGAAAAACGAACCATTATTAATCTGTGCAATAGGGAAAAGTTACAAGAGTTACATGATGGTTAGAGAAGAGTTATAGTTTATGTGATTAAAAGGTGTCACACTGTCTACAACCAAGGAAGAGGCATAAACAGCGGTCATATTAGATATGGCATTTGTTAAGTGCTTACAATGTTCTAGGCACTGTACTTAGTGCTGGGGTGGATATAAGCAAATTGGGTTGGGACGTTGGACACAGTTCCTGTTCCATGTGGGGCTCACAGTCTCAATCCTATTTTACAGATGAGGTGACTGAGGCACGGAGAAGTACAGGGACTTGCCCAAGGTCATACAGCAGACAAGTAGTGGATCTGGGACTTGAACCCATGAGCTTCTGACTCCCGGGCCCTTGCTCTATGCACTATGCCGTGCTGCTTCATATTTGCTTTTTCCATACCCAGCTCTATCAGACAAATTCAGGCCTAACCTACAACCCCTTCCAAGTCACTTGTGAACTGCTGAGATAATTATCTGGCCTGCCTTCCAGAACTTTCTCAAATCTGGTGACATTCTCGAGCCCACCCCATGAAGATAAAATCCTCCCACTAGCCACCACAGAGCCATTTTTCCAAATCAGTCCTTTGACGCCATCACAAACACTTTGTCTACCTACCCACTGCTGAGATTACCCGCTCAAATTAAGGAACTTCCTCCTGGCTAGAAGATAAACAATTTTTTTTAAAACTATGAGATTAGTCTCAATCTGTCCTCAATTTTAAGGACATAGGAAAGAAATAATAGACTAGGAAATGAGAACAAGCAAGCAGTCACCAATTACAAGAATAGTTAATGACCATTTTCTCTGAACACTGGTATACTGCAAATGCAGATAAAAGAAAAACTATGAATAGTGCATGTGAGTGGAAATCAATGATGATGATGATGATGGCATTTTATTAAGCACTTACTATGTGCAAAGCACTGTTCTAAGCGCTGGGGAGGTTACAAGGTGATCAGGTGGGGGGCTCACAGTCTTAATCCCCATTTTACAGATGAGGGAACTGAGGCCCACAGAAGTGAAGTGACTTGCCCAAAGTCACACAGCTGACAATTGGTACAGCTGGGATTTGATCCCATGACCTCTGACTCCAAAGCCCAGGCTCTTTCCACTTAGCCATGCTGCCAACTGTTGTATTTACTGCGTGGCTGCTATTTTCAGGGCTCTGTATGAAAATATTTGGTAGAGTATACTAGATTTGGAAAGCATGATTTCTGTTCTGGACTTTACAACATAGAGAGGTTGTCTAAATTATTTCAGAGGCAGTGGGAAAAGCCTATATATATGAGTTAGTGCTTCATAGTGCTTCACCAATTAATCAATCAATCATATTTATTGAGCACTTAATACATGCAGAGCACTGTTCTAAATGCTTGGGAAAGTACAATATAACAGAATTAGCAGATATGTTCCCTGTCAATAATGAGTTTTTACATTCTACAGTGGAAGACAGGCATTAATATGAATAAATAGGTAATTGACAATATATAATTTAAAGACAATAATAATAGCTATAGTATTATTTTAAGTGATTACTATGTGCCAGCCACTGTGCTAAGTGCTGGGGTAGATACAAGCAAAAGGCTCACAGTCTCAATCCCCATTTTTACAGATGAGGTAACACATCCAGAATGTGAGAAGCAGCATGGTTTAGTGAAAAGAGCAGGGGCTTGGGAGTCAGAGGACATGGGTTCTAATCCCAGCTCTGCCACTTGTCTGCTGTCTGACTTTGGGCTACCAACTTAACTTCTCTGTACCTCAGTTATCTCATCTGTAAAATGGGGATTAAGACTGAGTCCCACGTGGGACAACCGGATTACCTTGTATCCGCCCCAGCACTTACAGCAGTGTTTGGCACATAGTAAGCCTTAACAAATACCATCATTATTATTATTATTATTACGCCAGGTCCCACTGTGACTTTGTAAGGGTTCCAGGGGTCTTGTTGGGGAGGATTAGGAGCAGGGTGTTGAGGGCAAATAAGTACGCTGTTAATAGTTTATGATTTCATTACTGGATTGACAATTTATATAACTCTTCTTCAAGAAAGCCCTTGCTTTTTCTTCTACAGTATATGTTAATATCATAGGAATACCATGGACTGCCTGAAAAACAAACAAATGGGTTTTGGAGCAAATTAAGCCAATGAGGTCTTTGGAAGGCCAAATGACTTATTTTGGACACATAATCAGGAGGACTAATCCTCTGTAGAAGACACTAATGCTAGGCAAAGTCCACGGAAAATGTGGAAAAGGCAAACCAGCAGATAGATGGATAGAAATCATAACAACGATAAAGGAGAACCATTAGCAAGGCTATGTATATGGCAGAATTTGGAAATTCTGGAAAAAATATATTCATAGAGTCGCTACGATTCAGAAATGACTCGACAGCATTTGATATTTGCTTAATATTTGCCAGGCTCTGTACTAAGTGCCGAGGTAGATACAAGCTAACTTGCTTCTGCATAGTGATGAGAGCATGAACATCATCTTTTATTCAGTGCTCCCAAACATCTAGTACAGTGCACTGCACAAAATAAGTGCTCAATTGATGATCATGATGAAGACGAGTGGGGAGTTGAAGAGCAGTGCATCTGCAGCCGTGTGACTGGGAAATGGCAACTGTTAGCCATTTTCTAATAAACCCTATAACTCCTGGTTATACCCTCATTCACCATGGTTCCCTCATCAGATCAACCCAGTTTGAGAAAAAAAATGGGCAGATGGTAGCCTAAGGGCCAAGTTCCGAAGTGGTATGGCAGATCTCACCGCACATTATTTATTTATTGAGTGCTAACTTTGTGCAGAGCACTGTACTATGAGTTGGTAGATATGATTCCTGACCTTAAGGACCTCTGGAGTGGGAAGAAAAGGAAGGATCAGTCAGTCCTCCGGGCTGGTTAATTTCAAATACATATGAAATTTAGTGGCTCAAGTGGCTTTTACCTTTTGCCCCAAAAGCTTGTGATTTTTATAGAAAATACATTTGAAAATGAATTTGCAGTCTGGCAAGGGGACAGGAGGGACTAGGTTTTGCATAAAAGTAATCAACTGGAAAATTATTCACAACTCAGAATTTGCCCAATGGCTGTTCACTCCTAAACTTTAGAAATTAGAGACTGCTACCAGTTGTAAATCACTTCTAGATTGCTAAAAAGTACACTAGTAGGTCCTTTTCAGCAGAATATGTCTGTGTCCTGTTAAATATTTATGGAATAGTGTAATTACACTGCATTTGCCATTAAATGATATTGACATTTTTGAACGAGATAGGGATTTATTCAGGCTGGTTGAAAAGTAACCATCTGGTAACAACCTTGCAGGCACTGCAACAAAAGAAAATCTGCTGATTTGTTCTTCATTGTCATTTGAAGCATATCCCTTTTGTATGAAGATATGACTGGGCATTAGAACCTTCTCGGTATCTCTGAAATGTTCAAATACAAGTCACTAGCAAATCCAGCAAGCTGGTGGATCATGAAGTGGGGATAAATTTAGCTACAAAACAGCTGTTGCTTGAATATTGATCCAGCTGCTTAGCTCCATGAATGCCCATTAAGAGTTCTTAATCATGGTATTGAAAAAGGAAAATGATTTCAGAAAAAAAGCACAAGAGTAGGGAAAAAATGACATTTTCCCCCCCAAAAATAAAATAGTATTGGATTTATCCTTATATATAGTTGTTCTACATATTTGGAGAAGATAACACTTATCTTCACTTATGAGTGGTCTCTAGCCCCAGCCACATTAGAAGCCCAGAAATTTTGTCCCTTGTTATAACAATGATGGTACTGTTAAGTGCTTTATTATGTGCTAAGCACTGTGCTAAGGGCTGGAGTTGATATACTGATATTTCATTCAATCATTTTTATTGAGTGCTTACTGGATGCAGAGCATTGTACTAAGCGCTTGGTGTTCGCAGTGTCTGGCACTGTTTTGCTTTTGATCCATCTCTCCTTTGTTTTTGTTATTTAGATAACGGTACCCTTTAGACTGTAAGCTCAAAGTGAAGTGGGCAGGGAACGTGTCTACTAACTCCATTTTGTTCCTTTGTACTCTCCCAAGTGCTTAGTAAAGTGTTCTGCACACAGTAAGCTCTCAGTATATATGATTGATTTATTGAACACTTTGCCAAATTGTCTATCCTCAGAAATTGATTCCGGTTTGCAGCTGAGAAGTTGCATTTTCTTAGACTTTATCTCACTGTGTTGTTAAAACACTTCCTCCGCTCTCTCAGATTTTGGTTTCCCAGTTTCAGCTCTATGTATAGCAGCTGTTTGGATATGCCTTTTTGTGGTTGTTTTCTTATGGCATTTGTGCTTATTATGTGCCAGGCACTGTAATGAACACCAGGGTAGATATAAGCTAATCAGATTGGACAGAGTCCATGTTGCACATGAGGCTCATAGTCTTAATCCCTATTTTACAGATGAGGTAACAGGCACAGAGAAGTTAATTGACTTGCCCAAGGTCACAAAGCAGACCTGTGACAGAGCAGGAATTAGAACCAAGTTCCTTCTGGCTCCCAGGTGTTCTGATATTCTCCCCATTCTCCTCATTCTCATGTCTCACACATCATAGCAGTATTAAAAATGATCCCAGCTTTAATGAAAGGGGACTGATTTTGTTCCAGAATTTCACTGTACATTTGCCCTGGCATGTAATATGACATATGATCTGTAAATAGTGATGATGAATCTGCTCAAGGAGCCAGGTGTAGCACTTGTCTTTTCTGAGAGAAGATTGGACAGCACCTCAGTTCTGTAGAGCTTTAGCTTGGTCTGAAGCCTGATTCCATGTTGACACCACACTCTGCCAGTCTTCCAAATGATGTGCTGGCCTTCTTGATCCCATTTTCTAAGTCCTTGTCTATGGTTGCTTTACCAATTCTTACGCTGCCTTGGTAACAGAATCCTGTGACAGCATTTATCTCTGGTAACCTTCTTACTAAGTCTCAATCTCATTTATCTCACCCCTGACCTCTCGCCCACATCCTGCCTCTGGCCTGGAACGCCCTCCTTCCTCGTATCTGACAGATAATGACTCTCCCCCTCTTCAAAGCCTTACTGAAAGAACATCTCTTCCAAGAGGCCCTCCATGTTTGTAGATCTCAATAGGTATGCCAGATATTTCTCCACTTTTCATGACACTGCTGCAGTTGCTTCCCCTAGAGTTAGTATAAGTCCCATGTCTTCACATGTTGGAAGGTTTTGTATATTTTGCCAAGCCTTGTCTTTGACAGTAGAAAGACTAGTGGAAAGACTGTGGGGGTGGGAGTCAGAAGACGTGGATTCTAATCCCAGCCCTGACTCTCACCAGCTGTGTGACCTTGGGTAAGACACGTAACTTCTCTGTGTCTCAGTTTCCTCACCTGTAAATGGGTTTCAATGAGATTCAAAACCTATTCTTCCCTTCCTGTGTTTATGAACTCCATGTGGGACAGGGACTGTAGCAGTCCTAAATATCTTTTTTCTGCTCCAGAACTTAGTACAGTGCTTGGCACTTAGTAAACACTTAACAAATACCACAATTCATTCATTCATTCAATTGTATTTATTGATAGAGAACACTGAAATGCTTTTGCCATCTTTCTAGGCTTCCTTTCTTGTCTATTATAAGACTGGGACTGCCTTTACTCTTTAGAGGAACAGTGATGGCAGTGATGGTTTCTTAAGATAGTGTTTGGTTTTTCTGGAAGCCTGCTTAGCTGTAGATCTTTGGCACATAGGCATCCCATCACATTTCACGCAAGTTCTTACTTTGATTTGCAAATCACTATGCAGGTTTCTGAAGCCTCATTTCTGCCTGGGTTCTCAGGTGCTTGTGAGATGTTGCTGGTGAAATCGAGAGAAAGCAAGTCTTTGATATCTTAGTCATTTGCATCAAACCAGTCTTGGTGACTTCTCTTGACTGGCTTCACTGACCCAGCAACTGCCTGGAATACAACATTAAGGAGAAATGCCCGTTCACTGTGTATGTTATTATCATTAATTAATATTATTATATCAATTGCTACTGTTATTATTATGGGGATGGGCCAGAGGCAGTTTTTCTTGAGATCTTCCTAGAGTCATATATCTTGTCGTATATAGAATTACATATCTTGTCTTGTCTTGTGTGTCGAGTTGTCCCCGACCCACAGCAACATCATGAACACATCGCTACCAGAAAATGCCCTATCTTCATCTGCAATCGTTCTGAGAGTGTAGCCATAGACTTAGCTTGGTAAAAATATGGAAGCAGCATGGTGTAGTGGATAGAGCATGGACTTGGAAGTCATGGGTTCTAATCCTGCTCTGCCACTTTTCTGCCATGTGACCTTAGGCAAGTCACTTCACTCCTCTATGCTTCAGTTCTCTCATCTTCACTTCTCTGTGCCTCAATTCCCTCACCTGGAAAATGGGGATTGAGAATGAGAGCTCCACATGGGATAGGGACTTCTATCCACCCCAGTGTTTAGTATAGTGTCTGGCACATAATAATAATACTATTATTATTACTTTTGCTTTCTTCCATGCAGTAAACTTGAGTCCCTGCCCTTGACTCTCTCCCGTGCTGCTGCTGCCCAGAACAGGTGAGTTTTGACTTGTAGCAGATTGCCTTCCACCCAAGAGCCATGGAATGGGTATGCCTCTGCTTGATTCTCCCTCCTGTAGTCGAGCCTGATAGAGTCCTGGAAACTCTCCAAGTGCCATCCTGAGAGGGGTTTCATATACCGCATGCTCCTTAATCTTTCAAAACTGTGTAATCATGCTATACAGAAATCATACACTGTACTCCGTACAACTGCCTTCCACCCCAAAATCCACCCAACTTTTGTCAGTGGTGTGGGGGTGAAATACTTGCTGGAGCTATGGCATCCATGGGGAAGTCTTCTCACCTGAGATCACCCTAGGCCATTTTACAATGTGGACTGGTTCGACAGGAATCCTGAGAAATAATTGGCCAATATTTGGGTGGCGGAATCGACAGTGGCTACCGAGAAGTCAGTCTACCCTCCCCTGTGTGTTGCCTATGCACTTGGTTGTGAACTGCCTTCAACACTTACATACATGGCCAAGTAGATGCAGTATGGCCTGGAATTCAGAAGGACCTGTGTTATAATCCTAGCTCCACCACTTGTCTACTGGATGACCTTGGACAATTTTTCTGGGACTCAGTTATCTGGTTTTTCAAGTGGGGATTAAGACCATGAACCTCTGTGGAACAGGACCTGTGTCCAACCCAATTACCTTGTCCCTACCCCAGCACTTAGTACAGTTCCTGGCATTCATTCATTCATTTACTCATACTTATTGAGCACTTTCTGTATTCAAGGCACTGTACTAAGTATTTTGGAGGTATAATATATCAATAAACACATATTTCCTGCCCACAGTGAGCTTACAGCCTAGTAGTGTTTGTTTCTACCCCAGCACTTAGTACAGTGTCTGGCACATAGTAAGTGCTTAACAAATACCACAGTTATTACAATATCCTTATACTCTGCTGCTTACTCTATCTGAAATTTATTTTAGTGTCTTCTCTGTAGACTGTAAGTTCCCTGAGGTCAGTGATTGGGTCTACCTACTCTAATGTATTGTACTTTCCCAAGTTCAATACAGTGCTAAGTATGTACTAAATACTCAATAAATATCACTGATTGATTGAAGGCTACTCAGGCCACCTCCTGCTGGTCTTTGGCACTATACTGTGGTATGACATGTCAGTCAATCATTCTTATTGAGCACTTACTGTGTGCAAAGCACTGTCCTAAGTGTTTGGAAGAGTACAATACAACAATAAACAGATACATTCCCTTCCCACAAGGAGCCTTCAGTCAGAGCTCTGGTGCAGTCACTTGAGGCTGTGTCTGTGATTTTAATTCAAATTCTTGCTGCACTGCAATTAATCGATTAATGATGTTAGAGTGCTTACTGTGTGAACATTGTACTAAGAATTTTCATTGCATGCTGGTTGTACTCACTACCCTTCCTTCAGACAGGGCTCGTGCCTACCACCTCTTTCATATTGCATTCTCCCAAGTGCTTAGTACAGCGCCCCCACGGACGCCCCCCTGCTTCCACCCCCCCCCCCACTTAGGCGACCTTCCTTAAAGTGCCCCTCATCCCCGCCTTCCCGGTCCGGTCCTGACTGACTCTCCCCCCGCCCCCAGGTAAAAAGCCCTTGTTAGCACCATGTTACATTAACGACAACCTCATTCGCACCTACTCAGCCATCCCATGCTAATTGACTGTTCGCTCCTCTTCCCAGGTATCTCTGCTCCCTGACCCCCGTTAACAGGCCCACCCTACTCCAGCACTTTATAGTTTGTATCTGCTCTCTGTGACATCATTATCTGCCAATTATATTATTGCCATAGCATATTGATTGTTTAACTAAACCCTGCGATGCCATCGCCTATTTATATCATTGCTACTGTTTTATTGCTTCTGCATCTCAATTGTTAACCTCCCGCTATACTGGCACTTGCCCTGCTGACCTCACCATGAACTTTCAATTCCCTTGCTCCCAACTGCCATTCCCATTTCTCACCTTCCCCTTCCCCTCTCCCACACAGCTTTTTCCCTCCCTCTCCCTCACCAAGACCACTCCCCCTCACCCCCTACCGAGGATGCCTCTGTACCAGCGCCAGTCCTCCGCTCCTCCCTCCCGGCCCCCTCCCTCCCCTTCTCCCCACCCCACCCCATCCCAGTTCTCCTTTCCCATCGCCACCCCCCTTCCCACTCTCCCCACCCAGGCCCCCGCCAACTCATCCCAATCCAAACCCTCCCCACCGTCGCACCCTTCCCCCTCCCTCCCTTCCCTCGACAGGTGCTGCCAAGTGTGGCCTCTGGAACCCCCGCTCCGTTTTAAGTAAGATCCCTTTCATCCTGGACCTATTCCTTTCCAGCTCTCTACTCCTCCTCACCCTAACTGAAACATGGCTGTCTCCAGACTACACGGTCTCTTCTGCTGCTCTCTGCAGTGCAGGCCTCTTCTTCTCCCACTCCCCCAGAATCACAGGAAAAGGAGGAGGTGTCGGTTTTCTTCTCGCCCCCCAATGTCGCTTTCACACTATCCCTCCTCCCCCTTCCCTTTCCTTCCCTTCCACTGAAGCCCACATTATTCGCCTCTACCACCCCCTCCAGATTCTTCTACCGCCCTCCCGACCCCACTTCCAACTTCTTTAACGACTTTGACCCCTTCCTCACCTTTCTTCTCTCCTTCTCCATGCCCACTCTGATCCTCGGAGACTTCAATATCCACATGGATATTCCTAACGACTCCTCTGCCACCAGCCTTCTATCTCTCCTTGACGCTGTCAACCTCTTCCTCCACCCCACCTCACCCACTCACCAACTTGGTCATACCCTCGACCTCATCATCTCCTACCGCTGCACTGTGTCCACCCTCACCAACTCTGAAATCCCTCTCTCTGATCATAATCTTCTCACCTGCCTCCTCACTCACACTCCTTTCCCCTGTAAATCCATATTACTCCCTCACAGAGATCTCTGCTCTCTGGACCCCACCGATCTTTCGGAGCGCCTCACACCCCACCTCGCCGCCCTCTCCTCTCTACCCAGTCTTGATGATCAGATTACTGCTCTCAACTCTACACTTTCTACTCAACTAGACTCACTTGCTCCCCTTTCCCTTCGCCGCTCTCGTACCACTAACCCACAGCCCTGGATCACTGCCACTGTCCGCCTCCTTCGCTCTTATGCTCGAGCTGCCGAACGCTGCTGGCGAAAGTCTAAACATAATGCCAACCTCGTTGACTTCAAGTTTATCCTTTCCTACCTTAACTCAGCCCTCTCTTCTGCCAGACAAAACTATTTCTCCTCCCTTATTGACACCCATGCCCATCGCCCCCTCCAGCTCTTCCGTACATTCAACTCCCTTCTCAGGCCCCCGTTCCTCCCCCTCCTCCTTCCCTCACCCCCAACGATCTGGCCTCCTACTTCATTAACAAAATTAAATCCATCAGGTCCGACCTTCCCAAAGTCACTTCCCCCCCTTTCTCCAACCCCCCCGGCTCTCAACACTCTCTGCTACTCTCCCATCCTTCCCAGCAGTATCCTCAGAGGAGCTTTCCTCCCTCCTCTGAAGTGCTACTCCGGCCACCTGTTCTTCTGACCCCATTCCCTCTCATCTCATGAAATCTCTCGCTCCATCCCTTCTCCCCTCCTTAACTTCCATCTTCAACCGCTCACTCTCCACCGGTTCCTTCCCCTCTGCCTTCAAACATGCCCACGTCTCTCCCATCCTAAAAAAACACTCTCTCGACCCCACCTCACCTTCTAGTTATCGTCCCATATCCCTCCTACCATTCCTTTCCAAACTCCTTGAATGGGTTGTCTATACGCGCTGCCTAGAATTCCTCAACAACAACTCTATCCTCGACCCCCTCCAGTCTGGCTTCCGTCCCCTACATTCCACGGAAACTGCCCTCTCAAAGGTCACCAATAACCTCCTGCTTGCCAAATCCAACGGCTTCTACTCTGTCCTAATCCTCCTCGACCTCTCAGCTGCCTTCGACACTGTGGACCACCCCCTTCTCCTCAACACGCTATCTGACCTTGGCTTCACAGACTCCGTCCTCTCCTGGTTCTCCTCTTACCTCTCCGTTCGTTCATTCTCAGTCTCTTTTGCAGGCTCCTCCTCCCCCTCCTATCTTCTTACTGTGGGGGGTCCCCAAGGTTCAGTTCTTGGTCCCCTTCTGTTCTCGATCTACACGCACTCCCTTGGTGACCTCATTCGCTCCCACGGCTTCAACTATCATCTCTACGCTGATGACACCCAGATCTACAACTCTGCCCCTGCGCTCTCCCCCTCTCTCCAGGCTCGCATCTCCTCCTGCCTTCAGGACATCTCCATCTGGATGTCTGCCCGCCACCTAAAGCTCAACATGTCGAAGACTGAACTCCTTGTTTTCCCTCCCAAACCTTGCCCTCTCCCTGACTTTCCCATCTCTGTTGATGGCACTACCATCCTTCCCGTCTCACAAGCCCGCAACTTTGGTGTCATCCTAGACTCTGCTCTCTCATTCACCCCTCACATCCAAGCGATCACCAAAACCTGCTGGTCTCAGCTCCTCAACAGTTCCAAGATCGGCCCTTTCCTCTCCATCCATACCGCTATCCTGCTCATTCAAGCTCTCATCCTATCCCGTCTGGACCACTACATCAGCCTTCTCTCTGATCTCCCATCCTCATGTCTCTCTCCACTTCAATCCATACTTCATGCTGCTGCTCGGATTATCTTTGTCCAGAAACGCTCTGGGCATATCACTCCCCTCCTCAGAAATCTCCAGTGGCTACCAATCAATCTGTGCATCAGGCAGAAACTCCTCACCCTGGGCTTCAAGTCTCTCCATCACCTCGCCCCCTCCTACCTCACCTCCCTTCTCTCCTTCTACAGCCCAGCCCACACCCTCCGCTCCTCCACTGCTAATCTCCTCACTGTACCTCGTTCTCGCCTGTCCCGCCATCGACCCCCAGCCCATGTCATCCCCCGGGCCTGGAATGCCCTCCCTCTGCCCATCCGCCAAGCTAGCTCTCTTTCTCCCTTCAAGGCCCTATTGAGAGCTCACCTCCTCCAGGAGGCCTTCCCAGACTGAGCCCCTTCCTACCTCTCCCCCTCATCCCCCTCTCCATCCCCCCTTCTTACCTCCTTCCCTTCCCCACAGCACCTGTATATATGTATATATGTTTGTACATATTTATTACTCTATTTATTTATTTATTTATTTATTTTACTTGTACATATCTATTCTATTCATTTTATTTTGTTAGTATTTCGGTTTTGTTCTCTGTCTTCCCCTTTTAGACTGTGAGCCCACTGTTGGGTAGGGACTGTCTCTATATGTTGCCAATTTGTACTTCCCAAGGGCTTAGTACAGTGCTCTGCACATAGTACTTCCCAAGCGCTTAGTACAGTGCTCTGCACATAGTAAGCGCTCAATAAATACGATTGATGATGATGATAATGATGATGCTCTGTACACAGTAACTGCTCAATCAATGCCACTTATTGATTGATAACTGGCTGAGAAGAGAGAGTGTAAACAGTGCTGCACATATTATCTCTATAATCAACTCTTTCTTGCAGGATTTCCCTACCAAAGTCTTCTCTAGACTGTAAACTCATCTCTAGACTGTAAACTCATCCCTTAACTGTAAGCTCAGTCTGGGCAGGGAACATGTCTATCAACTCCGTTTTACTGTACTCTCCCAAGGGCTTAATACAGTGATCTGCAAACAGTAAGTAATAATTCTGGTATTTGTTAAGTGCTTACTATGTGTCAAGTATTGTCCTAGGCTCTGGAATGGATACAAGCAAGTTGGGTTGGACACAATCCATGTCCCACATGGGACTCATAGTCTTCATCCCCATTTTACAGGTGAGGTAACTGAGACCCAGAGAAGTGACTTACCTGAGGTCACATAGCCGACAAGTGGTGGAGCTTGGATTAGAACCCATGACCTTCTAATTCCCAGGCCCGTGCTCTAACCACTATGCCTTGCTGTTTCTCAAATACTCAATAAATGTGATTAATTGATTGATTCATGACTACACTAAGGCCTGTCCACAGTTTGCAGCAGGAGACTCCATCATCAAACAACCAGGGTACCTTAGGTAAATAAAAAGTTCTAATGTCTGACATGCATTGATCAAGGAAAAGTTCTGGAACCGTGATATGATACTCTAAATTCATGGATGAAGTTTTCAGTAAAGGGTTGATAAGTCTCTGAAACCAACATCATTCGTCATTCCAACACTCCTACTCCTGTTTTTTTAGTTAGGCTAATACCATAGCAGACTTCATTCTGTAACAAAAAGAACACAAGCTAATGTTCTCATCTTTTCTTTTCCTGTGATGAAGGCAATATTAAACAGCTCATTACTGCATCTCTCCCACAATATGTTGTGTCTGCATTCTTCCTCTTGTCTTTAGCCTGCATTGTATTAAGAAGCTGGTGCATTTATCACCATCATATTTACTTACTTATCATTTTTCCCATTTCCCATTGCATAATGTAGGATGACAGAAATTTTGCTGTTTTGAATCTTTAAAAATCTAAATTAGTTTGTAGAAAGATTTAGATTTCTGTGGAGGAAAGAAATGGCTTACAGCCCTGTCAATTTTACAAGCCACTTTAAAGCAGGGCTTTCATCATTTAGGGTTTCCCTGTCAAGAAATAGATTGAATAAACCAGCTCAAAAATAATAATCTGTAAATGGATGACTCCAGCATTACCAACACAAACAAAGCAAAGCAAAGCAAGATTTTAATCATTCCAGCTGTATAACAGCCAATTTTTGGTATTTTTAATCTAATGTCTTCAAGATTGGTATTTAGGACTATCATTCTCATCATCAAGCAGGAAAGAGAAAGTCCTGAAGTTCAAAAAAAAATACAGTCATCTTGGGATGAAGTCATCAGGTTCTGCTAAAAGTAATGAGAATGCAGTCTCCCCAAAGGTTTCAACCAAGACACAAATTGTAAATGGGAATTGGATGAATGTATTCCTTGTGGACAATTAATCCATATCATTTAGACTTATAACATGGCCCACATCCATGGGATGAGCCACAGTATGCAAATCTGACATTAATAATCAGTCAGTCATATTTATTGTTTACTATGTGCAGTGCATTGTGCTAAGCACAGTATAACAGAGATGGTAGACACATTCCCTACCTACAGTGAGCTTACACTCTAGAGGGGGATACAGACGTTGATATAAATAAATTACCCTTATGTAGGTAAAAGCTGTGGGGCAGCAAGTGGGGAGAATAAAGGGTGCAAAACCAAGTGCAAAGGTGACAGAAGACAGTGGGAGAAGAGGAAATGGGGAAAGTCAGACAGGGAAGGCCTCCTGGAGGAAATGTGTTTTTAATAAGGCTTTGAAGATGGGGAGAGTGATCTTCTGTTGGATCTGAAGAGAGAGGACTTTCCAAGCCAGACGAAGGATGAGAGATCACAAGCAAGATAAATGAGATCGAGGTACAGTGAGTTGGTTGGCATTAGAGGACTGAACTGTGCAGGATTGGTTGTAGAAGGAAATTAAGGAGGTAAGGTAGGAGGGGGCAAGGTGATCGAGTGCTTTAAAATCTGTGGTAAGGAGTTTCTGTTTGATATGGATGTGAATGGGCAGCTATTGCAAGTAACTGAGAAGTGGGGAAACATGAACTGAACATTTTTCTAAAAAAATGATCCAGGCAGCAGAATGAAGCATGGGCTGTAGCAGAGAAAGACAGAAGACAGGTCAGCAGGGAGGCTGTTACAGTAATCAAGGTAGCATAGGATAAATCCTTGGATTAACATAGTAACAGTTGGGATGGGGAGGAAAGGTTGGATTTTGACCATGTTGCGAAGGTTAAACCTACAGAATTTGGTGACAGATTGAATGTGCATATTGAATGAGAGAGATTGGTCGAGGATAACGCCATGGCCATAGACTTATGAGACAGAGAGGATGGTGGTGCTATCTATAGTGATGGGAAATTCATGGGGAGGATAGGGATTGGATGGGAAGATAAGGAATTCTGCTCTGGACATGTTAAATTTTTGGTACTGGAGGGACATACAAGTAGAGATATCCTGAATGCAAGAGGTATCTGAGATTGCAGAGAAGGAAAGAGATCAGGGTTGGAGATGTAGATTTGGGAGTCATTTACATAGAGATAGTGGTTGAAGCAAATGAGTTCTCTGTGGGAGTGGGTGTAGATGGAGACTAGAAGGGGACCCAGAACTGAGCCTTCAGCCTTCCAGGGGGCCTCCTTCGCTTTTTCCATCTTAACTTTTCCTAGATTCCTGCTAGTTTTGGATGTTGGTGAGATCAATAAATTGTATTCTGTCTTTTTTCTCTAAGTTTCATATTAAATAGGCACTATAAAGAGAATGGCTTCCAAAATTCATTTCTTTCCAATTAGAATTATTAAATTTAAGTGGCATCCACTCTCCTTTTTACAATTCTTACAGGTTTTCATTACGCTTTCCTTCGTTTTACAGAATGAGGATGCTTAGCTTTTGGTCAGTGCCCTGAAGCTTTTCCTTAACATAAAATTCATAAGCGCTGTGTAGGCCAAGATCACTTATATTGGAGGGTGAAGGAAGCCAAAAATGTTACAAGATTTTCTTTCAGAACTGGTTATTACTCTTAAAAGGATGTGCAGGTTGGGTTTAAAGTCGCAGTAGAAATAAATGTTCTTGGATAAAAGCACATGTAGACATTCCAAAGGCAATGTTTCTCTGGTTTAAAAAGTACTCTTTGTTGGTGATGGCTTGAAGTGACCAATCACATCCCAGGGAGTAATCACAAGGGGTTACATCTTTTTTTTCTGATTCCCAGTGTTATGATCATCAACATTAAGTCAGTCAATCAACCAGTCAATCGTATTTATTGAGCACTGCCCACAACGAGCTTACAGTCTAGAGGGGAAGCCAGACCTTAATATAAATAAATAAATTATGGATATATACATAAGTACCATGGGGCCGAGGAAGGGGTGAATAAAGGGAGAAAATCAGGGTGACACAGAAGCGGGTGGGAAAGCCATGTGGCTTAAACAATCATATTTATTTAGCCCTTTCTCTTTGCAGAGTGCTGCACTAAGCACTAGGGAGAGTACGATATAACAGATATGGTAGACACATTCCCTGCCCACAACAAGCTCACGCTTTATAGAGGGAGACAAACATTAATATAAATAAATTACCAATATGTACATAAGTGCTGTGGGAAGGGTGAATAAAGGGAGAAAAACAGAGCGACGAAGAAAGGAGTGGAGAAAGAGGAAATGAGGGCTTATTCAGGGAAGGCCTCTTGGAGGAGATGCAGGGAGTAATCAAGGACTTCCAGACCAGAGGTAGTATAGGCGAGATGAAAGTTCATTGAGTAGAATAGCATTGGAAGAGAGAACTGTTGGGCCTGGGTAGTAGTTGGCAGCAGCAAGGTAAGGTAGGAGGGGGAAATCTGATTGAATGCTTCAAAGCTGATGGTACACATATCGATTCATCACCATGCTCAGGAGGGCTTAATGATTCAGTCACCTTGGGACCCCCCCAAAAAATGAACAACCTTGGACCTGTTGTGGAGCTTTTGTGTCCCAGCCACTGCCAAACAATCAATCGATCAATAGCATTTATTGAGCACTTACTATGTGCAGAGAACTGTACTGAATTTTGGGGAGATTATAATACAAAATGTGTGGGTACTGAGGCATTTAAAACCATTACATTCCCAGTGAAGTAAGTTAAAGTGTCTGGTACTTAATCAGCACTTAAAAATACAACAATTATTATTATTATTATATTGATATGAGTTTAAATGGTATGATTTTTTTCTTTGTCAACAAACTACATGCAGTAGCAGAAGTGAAAAGATTTCATTTTGTAGTCAAAATAGCCAAAGATTTTATTTTGTTTGACTTTTCGACGTGAAAAGGTGACTGAACCCTCCTTCAAAAAAGAGCTTTCATCTATTTTAGATTTTAACTGAGTTTTAAATAATCTGTAGCCTTGGGACCAAATGGTAAATAGAATACAATTGTAATGTCAACTCTGTTTTTTAGTTCACACTTTGTGCTGATGGACAGATGAATGAATTAATGGGTATTTGTATAAGCATTTAAAGTGATGATGAGAGATAGGCCAGACAAGTACACCAGAAAGTGATTAATATAAACATTTTGGTCTCAATATGATTATTATGCTATTTGTTAAACACTTACTATGTGACAAACACTGTTCTAAGTGCTGGGATAGACAGAAGTTAATCAGGTTGAACACAGTCTCTGTCCCACTTAGGGCTCACAGTTTAAGTACCCCCAGCCCTGAATCCTAATCTCTACTTTATAGTGTAAACAATTACTTACTATTGTTCCCCATAGACTTTATCAGCAACAGTATTAAATCAATATTGCCTTAATGAGCTCACTAAGCCAATGGCACTTCCCTTTGTTTCTGTTCACTGAGGTTATCAAATAATAATAATAATTGTGGTACCAAAGCCTCTGGTACTTTTCGTGTCTCTCCCCACTTCAATCCATACTTCATGCTGCTGCCCAGATTGTCTTTGTCCAGAAACGCTCTGGGCATGTTACTCCCCTCCTCAAAAATCTCCAGTGGCTACCAATCATTCTGTGCATCAGGCAGAAACTCCTCACCCTGGGCTTCAAGGCTCTCCATCACCTCGGCCCCCCCCACCCCCAACCTCACCTCCCTTCTCTCCTTCTACAGCCAACCCCGCACCCTCCGCTCCTCTGCCGCTAATCTCCTCAACCTGCCTCGTTCTCGCCTGTCCCGCCATCGACCCCTGGCCCACAACATCCCCCGGGCCTGGAATGCCCTCCCTCTGCCCGTCTGCCAAGCTAGCTCTCTTCCTCCCTTCAAGGCCCTACTGAGAGCTCACCTCCTCTGGGAGGCCTTCCCAGACTGAGCCCCCTCCTTCCTCTCCCCCTCATTCCCTCTATCCTCCCCGCCTTACCTCCTTCCCTTCCCTACAACACCTGTATATATGTATTTATGTTTGTACATATTTATTACTCTATTTATTTATTTTACTTGTACATATCTATTCTATTTATTTTATTTTGTTAGTATGTTTGGTTTTGTTCTCTGTCTCCCCCTTTTAGACTGTGAGCCCACTGTTGGGTAGGGACTGTCTCTATATGTTGCCAACTTGTACTTCCCAAGCGCTTAGTACAGTGCTCTGCACACAGTAAGTGCTCAATAAATACGATTGATTGATTGATTGGTATTTATTAAGCACTTACTATGTGCCAGGCACTATACTAAACACTGGGGTGGGTCCAAGCAAATAGAGTTGGATGCAGTCCCTTACCTATGTGGGGCTCACAGTCTCAATCCCCATTTTACAGTGAGGGAACTGAGGCACACTGAAGTGAAGTGACTTGTCCTAGGTCACATAGCAGACAGGTGGCTGAGCCAAGATTAGACTCCATGACCTTCAGAGTCTCAGCTCCAGGTTCTATCCACTACTCCAGGCTGCTATGCCAGAAATGGGTGGAGCATTGGGGATTCTTCCCTACATCACCCAAGGGTCTTTAATGGGGGGCCCTGCTAAGGACTTCATTTTTAGACTTTGAGCCCACTGTTGGGTAGGGACTGTCTCTATATGTTGCCAATTTGTACTTCCCAAGCGCTTAGTACAGTGCTCTGCACACAGTAAGCGCTCAATAAATACAATTGATTGATTGATTCATTTTAGGCCAGTTGGTAGGACAGAGCCTCTTGGTTCTTATCCTTTGCTTGCACCACTGCCCCCTTCATCCACAGCTGTCAACTCACTGTTGTCACCACTCCTCTTTCCCATCCCCCCCACAATCCTACACTGCCTAACATCTACTGCTTGCCAAGGTCCTGAGTCATTCAATAAATGTACTGATTAATAGCTGCCATGGAGAAACAGGAGCTAAATGCCCCTCCACCTGTCCCAATATCTGTTCTCCCCCCCTCCATTTCCCTTTTCTTCCTTTCCTTTCCTCATCTTATCATTCTTCCCCCTCCTCTTTCCATTTGCTCTTGTCTCCTTTCTCCTCCTCCCTCTCTCTCTCGCTTCCCACAATCTTTGCCCCCTACCCTTTTTTATCCCACCCAAAATCTCGAGAAACCAAATGTACAACTGCAAAAATACCCTGAGAACTGAAGACAGTGCTCCTAAGCATTTTGTCATTAAGAAAGTCAACATTGGAAATGAATCAGGCAGTTCATTACAAACCCTTCCCTTTTTTCTCGATTTTATCCTCAAATTTCCACATTGCTTTCTTCTGATGAGAAATTTAATTATTGGTATTTATGTTCACTACAGGGTGTGCTCACCATGAGACTGATGAAAGGTAACTAGAATTACAACTGAGTTGGGCTATGGCAAGGAAGGGTGATGATGAAAGTAAGTGGTGAATGATCCCTGACTGGTGGAAACTAAACATATTGGATTTTAAGTTCTTGTAATTACAAGGACGGAAAACGACAATGAAACTTTGCTGTTACTGTACCAGCAGAGGACAAGTCTTATGTTAATACCTTAGCTAGTTCGTGAAAGACACTGCCACCAGCAGAAAAGACCCGGAAAGCATGGAACTACATTTTATGAGTTTTTGCTTCTTCATGTTTAATTTACTCTGCCCTTCAAATTGCCTATGCAGTGAAAAAATTGATTTTGAAGTTCAAGATAAGAAACTAGACAGTAGTTCATATCTCTACATGGCAAACTCCTGGTAGGCAGGAATCATGCCTACCTACTCTGTTACATTGTACTTATCCAAACGCTTAGTACAGTGCTCTGTACACAGTAAGTGCTCGATAATTACAACTGACTGATTGAAACTGATATTTTTTCCTTGTATGTATTATACCAATAAGGAAAGATGTGCAAAGAATTTCAGAAAATCTTTTTCTCTGAACAGTGGTTTATATTTCAACTACCAACCCAGGATTCATGCTAGGCTTATCCCTAGATTATGCATGGAGTCTCCTATCCATCCCATCCAAAAATTCAGGCCTTTAATTTTTGAGATTTAAGGACTGAGAATCTGTCCCCAGCCCCACAATAATTTTGTCCTTATCCTTATAATCTGCTATTTCATAATTTATTTTAACGTCTGTCTCCCTGTGGTCGCAACGGCGACCATCACAAGAGGAGCGATCCCACCCCGTCGTCACCAGTCTGGGCCTGTCACCTCACCAAGCCCTGTAGCTTCTCCTGGAGCACGTGGCTGACCTCCGCCAGGCCCACCGCTTCCTCCAGGCCTAGCTCCAGCAACGCACTGCCGGGGTCCTCCGGCCCCTGCAGATGCATTGGACGTCCACCCCTCTCGTGCAAGAACCCCTGAAGACTCAGGCTTCCAGGTAGCAGGACCATTCGGCCCGGCTGTGCCCTGCACTGCAGCAGCTCCAGGGTCACCTAGCCCAGGGCCTGCAGGGAGGCCCGCGCCTCTGGGAGGCCATTGAGGACTGGAGGAGGCAGGCAGCGCAGCAGTGCGTGGCGGTCCTGCGTTGCGGCGGCCTGATCCTGGCAGAATGGCAGCAGCGCTGTAGCCTCACCCGGACCAGCCTACAGGCGCACAGCAGTTGAGCGGGGCCACGCCGGGGCTTGGCTCTCCCCTCCACCCCCGTCTGCACCACACCCCACCCCCTCACCTGTTTCCTGTCCCCCAATAAAGTAATCTTGGACTTGAGGTTGTGCGTGCTGCAGTGGGGCAGGGGTTGCGGTGGGCGGCCCTTTCCCCTCCGGGCCGGCGCAGGAGCCACACTGGGGTCATGGGTTCTGTTTTGTTTTGTTGTCTGTCTCCCCCTTCCAGACTGTGAGCCCGTTATTGGGTAGGGACCGTCTCTATATGTTGCTGACTTGTACTTCCCAAGCTCTTAGTACAGTGTTCTGCACACAGTAAGCACTCAATAAATGCGACTGAATGAATGAATGAATGTTGGCTTTAAGCTCCTCGTGAACAAGGATCATGCCTACCAACTCCAGTGAATTTAAATCTCCCAAGCACGTAGTTGAGTACTTTCCTTTGAGAAGCAGTATGAACCAGTGAATAGAGCAAAGGCCTGGGAGTCAGAAGGACCTGGGTTCTAATCCCATCTCTGCCACTTGTCTGCTATGTGACTTTGGGCAAGTCACTTCACTTTTCTGTGCTTCAGTTACCTCTTCTGTAAAATAGGTATTAGGATTGTGAGTGGCCTGATTTGCTTGTATTCAACCCAGCACTTAGTACAGTGCTTAACAAATACCAGGTGTTATCCCTGGAGTGCAAAGAGTGAGTACAGTTTTGGCATGCAAGGGCTATTGATGCCTGAAATGATAGCAACATAATGCCATGGAGTCATAGTCCAGAAAGCAGAAAGTGTCTGCTACCCATCATTTATTTTTCAGGGTTCTGGCTGGACCTGTCTACATTCAGAATGCCTTTGGTGATTGTTCAGTCAGAAATCTTCACCATCAATGGCATAGCCATAGCTAGCAGAATTGGGACTTATAGTAATACTATTACTACTAATAATGGTATTTGTTAAGTGCTTTCCAAGTGTCAAGAACTGTACTAAGGGCTGGAGTAGATAAAAGATCATTACGTCCCACATGGGGTTCGCAGTTTAAACAGGAGGAAGAACAGGTATCAAATCCCCATTTTACAGACAAGGGAACTGAAGCACAGAGAAGTGAGTTAATCCATTACTCAGTCAAGCTATCATATCTAATGAGCACTTACTATGTGCAGAGCTCTATACTAAGCATTTGTGAGAGTGTAGCTTGTATCCACCCTAGGGCTTAGTACATTGCCTGGCACACAATAAGCACTTCACAAATACCAGAATTATTATTCATTCGTTCATTCAATCATATTTATTGAGTGCTTACTGTGTGCAGAGCACTGTACTAAGTACTTGGAAAGTAAAATTCAGCAACAAATAGAGACAATCTCTGCCCAACAACAGCTTATTATTATCATTGGAATTAGTGACACTTTCCCTACCCAAGACGAGCTTATAGTTTAGAGGGGGCAACAGGTATCAATACAAATAAATAAGTAATTGATTATATAATTTAAAGATGTGTACATAAGCACAGTGTGTGTGTGTTGGGGGGCGCAAATATCAAATGTTCAAAGATCACTGAGAGGAGAGTGACTTAGGAGAGTGTGCTCTAACCACACCAGTGGTGGTCTGACATATATGGAGAGAGTTCCAGACTAGGGGAAGGACATGGGAAAGGGATTGGCAGTAACATAGATGAGATGGGGCACAGTGAGTAAACTGGTACTAGAGGAGCAGAGTGTGTGGATTGGGCTATAGTTGGAGATCAGTGAGGTGAGGTAGGAGGGAGTGAGCTAACTGAATGTTTTAAAGCCAGTGGTAAGGAGTTTCTACATGATGTGGAGGTGGATGGGCCATGACTGGAGGTTCTTGCGGACTGGGGAGATTGTGGACTGAACTTTTGTGTTGAAAAATGATCCTTGCATTAGAGTGACATGATTTGCCCAAGATCACAGAGCAGACAAGTGGCAAAGGCAGGATTAGAACCCAGAAACTTTGACTCCCAGGGTCAGGCTCTTTCCACTAGGTCACACTGCTTCTCAGAAAGACTCAAATGCTGTTCTCCCAACCCCAGTGGTCCACCAGTTCTATCTGTCATTAGATGATGTGTGAGCGAATGACCACCATTTCTTTCCCTTCTGAATCCTTTAGGTCTTCACTCCCCTCCTCTCAGCCCCTGATGAGACTTACCCATAACTGTGTAAGTAGTACTTTAGGAAACACAATAATGCAGGCTGTAGCCCTTGGCTCAATCTGGTGTCATCATAGAGAGCTCATAAAGGAACTTCCTATTTACCCGCAGCTGAATGTGAAATGATTAATCCAACCTACTAATTGCAGAATTTCTGAAGAGGCTATTTGACCCAAATAATTAATTAGCACTTCAATTCTCTATTTATAAATTTAATTGTAAACACAAACCTCAATTAACTCCTTTTTAATGAATTGTGAAACTTACCTGCTTGAGGGTGAATGTTATCAGCTGGTGTTTTCTTTTTATATAAGGAGTTTGTTTTATTGCCAAATGTTGAAGGCTGGTTTTCAGTTAGCTTGACGATTGGCAGTTGAATTTTTGATTGGTGAAGAGACTCAACTTGCTTTGTAAAGAATTCGAATTTCTGTTTGATGCAGAGGTGGATGAACAATCACTGAGGTTCTTGAGAAGTGGGGAAACATGGGCTGAATGTTTTTCAAGAAACATTAGCCGGGCAGCAGAGTGAAGTATGAACTGGATGGGGAGGGACAAGGCAAGGGGCAAGGAGTTCAAAAGGGAGGCTAATTCAGTAATCCAAGTGGAGTAAGATAAGTGCTTGGATCAATGTGGTAACAGTTTGGATGGAGGTCAGAAGATGGATTTTAGCAAGGCTATGAAAGTTGAATTGACAGGATTTGGTGATATTGAATATTTGGGTTGAATGAGAGAGATGAGTCATACATAATGCCAATGTTAAAAGCTTGTGAGAGAGTGAGGATTGTGGTGCTATTGACAGGTTGGGAAGGCCAGAAGGAGGACTGTGTTTGGTTGGGAAGATAAAGAATTCTAGTTTTGTACGTGTTAAATTTGAGGTGTCAGTAAGATATCCAAGAAGAGATGTCCAGAAGACAGGAGGAAATGTGAGGCTGCAGAAAAGGAGAGAGATCAGGGCTGGAGATGTAGACTTGGGAAACATTTGCATTCCACAAATAATCAATGAATCTAGTACAATAGTAACATTCCAAGGATTCCAAAATCACTGTAATCTTCTGCTCATCCTGGCTGAAGTGGAACAGAAATGGCTCTCAGGGGATATGATCTTCATACACAAACAGGATTCTCATGTTAGTGTACACAATGGTTAATTAAACTTCACACACACAAAAAGGGTGAAAAGCATCTCTGATAGAGCTCATATCTGACATACTGAAATTACTTGGAGTCCTCTCTCTGTGGATCCAGAAACATATTCCAGTCTCTCAAAAGCATAAGTGTTCATTCCAAACCCAGTCCTGATTTGCCAGATCTAAGATGCCCCTCTGTCTGTTGAATAAAGAGAATGAGGGATTTAAACACTTTCTTAATCAATCAATCAATTGTATTTATAGAACTTTTACTGCACGCAAAGCACTCTACCAAGCACTTCGGGGAGTAGAATATGACAGAATTGTTACATAAAACTGTCTTAACTTAGGCCAGATCTACATGGCATAAATGAAACCAAAGATTGAGAATCAATTATCCAATGAATTGGATGGGTAGGGGCAGTTTGGATAATTCAAGTTAACACCCTCTTTGCCATATGAACACACACACACACACACACACACACACACACACACACACACACACACATATGACCAAAGCACAAATGAATTGTTATTTTTTCAAAATGATCTGTTCCAGGTTGGCAGCTTTACAATCTGCATCCTTTATTGACTGAACCATTGTTAAACCTCTCATCTTCCTGATTTTCTTAGTTGTTAAACATTTGGAGTATATGGAGATAAATGTTGTCCCTGTTTCCCTTCCTTGTGAAGAGTGTGGCAGCTGCTCTGACTCATAGTATTCACCCACAAAGGCTCATCAACAGATGAGTACAGAAAATATTTATAACTTATTACAATTAACTGGAAGAGTGAGGCTTTTCTACCTGGTAACAAATGTCTTCCTTTGCACTTTTGCACTTGCTGAATCCCTCCACAACCACATATTTTATAAAATGTAATAAGTGCCCTGTTTTATGGAAAACTTAGCAGGCATAATGTAAAAAAAAGTTGGTCGTCATTTCTTTATGGAAGAGCCAAAGTGCATAATAAATTCCTTGATTTACATGAAATCTTGCAGAGCCACAGATCATGGTTTGAACTTTGTAACTCTTAAATTAGATGTTTTCTTGTCCTTTTTGCTAGTCTACTTCTGCTCCTAATTTAACAACTGTAAATTTCTAAGGATTAGTGCATAAAAATATGTACTGGACTTCAAACTGAAGATGGGAAGTTAATATCATCGGAGGGTGCCAAGCTTTATTAGAAATCCTCTAGGCTTGAATTTCTCCATGTTAAAAATGTGGCAGATTCACTCAGCATCATTTAGAATCATTGTGTATTGGTGTGCCTTCAATGAACCCATAGAGGCAATTAACGGTTGGGAAAGGAAACCCTCATTTACGTGTGCTATAGCATGTTTGATGTGACATGCTTTGGCCATGGATGTAGACTCTGGTGTAGACTAGGGAACGATTTTCAAAATAATATAATAGTGCTTTTTAATTTAAATTCTCATTTATTTCCTTCCCTATAATTCTCCATCTGTTGCTATTAAACTGATGGAAACATTAGGTAGCTATCTGATGGTCACAGGTGCAGTATAGTTGAAGGAATTTAATTTGAACATCCAATGGAATAGGTGTGTCTGTTTCAAATTTTTGAATAAATGAGGTTGCTCCTGTTTGATGCGTTTTCATTATATGCCCTATTCACCCACCATTTCTAATTCCCTGTAGTCTAATGACAGTCTCAATTCCTAGGCCCTTTTAAAAGTTAAGGTGTAAATCATGGAAATGCTGTGACATTCATTCATTCAGTCAGTCAGTCATCTTTATTGAGCACTTACTGTGCACAGAGCACTGAACTAAGCACTTCAGAGAGTATGATATCATTCATTCATTCATTCATTCAATCGTATTTATTGAGCTCTTACTGTGTGCAGAGCACTGTACTAAGTGCTTGGGAAGTATAAGTTGGTAACGTATAGAGATGGTCCCTACCCAACAGTGGGCTCACAGTCTAGAAGGGGGAGACAGAGAATAAAACAAAACATATTAATAAAATAAAATAAATAGAATAAATATGTACAAATAAAATAAATACAGTAATAAATACATACAAACATATATACACATATACAGGTGCTGTGGGGAGGAGAAGGAGGTAAGGGGGGCTGGGGAGGGGGAGGAGGGGGAGAGGAAGGAAGGGATTCAGTCTGGGAAGGCATCCTGGAGGAGATGAGCTCTCAGTAGGGCTTTGTCTCATAGTAAATAGACATTTTACCGACCCACAAAGAGCTTACAGTATAGAGGGGGAGTTAGACATTAATAATTCCTATAAAGAAATTGCAGATATGTTTGTAAGTACTGTGGGGCTGGGAGGGGGATGGATAAAGAGAGCAAGTCAGGGTGACGCAGCAGTGAGTGGGAGAAGAGGAAAGGGGGGCTTAGGGAGGGAAGGCCTCTTGGAAGAGAGGTGCCTTCAATGAGGCTTTATATGAGGGGAGAGTAATCGTCTGTCGGATTTGAGGAGGAAGGGTGTTCCAGGCCAGAAGCAGGATGTGGGTGAGGGATTGGAGGTAAGATAGATGGCCTAGAGTTTCAGTGAGAAGGTTAGCATTGAAGGAGTGAAGTGTGTGGGCTGGGTGGAAAGTAGCAAGGTGAGGTCGGAAGGGCAAGGTGATTTAGTGTTTTAAACAAATGGTGAGGAGTTTTTGTTTGATGTGGATGTGGATGGACAACCACCGAGTTTCTTGAGAAGTGGGGAAACATGTCCTTCACATTTTTGTAGAAAACTGATAGGTCAGTAGATAACCAGGTATCCCTCCCTTTGTTAGACATATGTCCTCAGGGAGAGAAGGGAGCCAAGTATGTTCGTATAATCTTGTAAATCATTATATTGAATAACTAAAAATAAAATAATTTTCAGGAAAGTCTTTACATCTCTGATTGCACTAAAAACATAGCATTCCATTTTACGTCTTTCCAGTACTTGTAAATTTAACCCATGTTCAATACCACAGGATAATAAGAAAATTGGTTGTAATGGAAGGGCCACGCATCACTCTTATAAATGCACTGTTTCTATTTTAGTGATAATATCCCTTTCTTTGAAGAGATAGAGTTGCCGTGAAGCGAAGATATAAGCTATGCCCTGGACCAAGCAGGGCACTTGGGGAAAATTTTATTTCATTTTTTATAATAATGCCATTGGAATTTTTATAACAATGCATGTTGATTATTCCATCTTGAGTATGATTTCTGGGTTTAATCAAGAGTTCCTGTGCTTAATTTAAGCAAAGGACTCAATTCACTATTGAAGGATATTATCCATCTAACATTGTTCACCTTCTCAAAACACAAGAAGGCATGAAAGAATATTTGTATCAGCATATCCTGGGTTATAACCTGGGGATAGATCTTCCACTATTTCCTGAATTGTGTCAATATGCAGAGGTTCATCCCTGATATAATGTCCAGTTATTGCTTGTAAGACAATTCCCTTCCCACCCACTTCTCCCCTGAATCCTTCTCCTTCTTTGCCCTCTGGACTGTAATCTCCTTATGGGAAGAGAACGTGTCCTCTAACTCTGTTGTATTGTACTCTCCCAAGCCCTTAGTACAGTGATCTGCACATAATAGGTGTTCAATACATACTATTGATTGCCCTCCCCTGTCCTCAATAGCTTTCATGTCCCTGCCTGCATCTCAAACTCAGTGCCTTTATTTGGAGCATAGCCGTTTGTCAGCATAGCTCCCATGGTCCCTTAAGATTGTCAAAGTTTGGCCAGAATGGGCATCAAACCTTACCAAATTGATTGGCTCTAAATCTGACATGGTGTCAACTTTTGCTACAGCTGGGAGACATGGACCCAATCAGCTTCTGGAGCAGCTTCACCACGTTTGCCCACATTTGTCTTGACTTATGCTGTGCTATGCACACAATAGCTGCTCAATGAATACCATTGATTGATTGATTTCCAGGGAATGAAAGCTTAAAGGAGTCAATCAGAGAAAAACTCATAGCTTCTGAACCTAATTGTAAGACATCCATCTCATACTAAAGCAATTTGATAAAAAAGCAACAAAATAATTTCCCTTTTGTAAACATATGAGCAACTATGAGACCCTTTATACCCTTAAATATTGAAAATATTTTTATCTTTAAAACCTAGCTTATGCATTTGTTCTGGGACAATTATTATCATAATTATTCTTGTCATTATTGTTATTATTTAAGCTTCTCCCATATACTACTTTTGTTTGCACATGAATCTGCAACACCTGATAAATTTCGAAGGACCTTTACTATCATTTTATGAATGTATCTAAATCTTGCTTCTTGAATGTCTGTTTTCACTACCTTAATAATTCCATGATTAAATGCAAGTCATTAATGTATTTTCACGTAGGCTTGGTTGTATGCTTCAAATAGACATCTTCCCTGAATTTTATAGATGTGCCTTCATTGTTTATCCTGCTACTTATGAACTTTGCTTTTTGACCTCTGAGAACTTGATTCTTGGTGAGTACGTTGTTGGGTAGGGACAGTCTCTCTATGTTACAGACTTGTACTTCTCAAGTGCTTAGTACAGTGCTCAGCACACAGTAAGCACTCAATAAATATGATTGAATGAATGAATGAATGAATGTGAAACTGCAGTATCTCATTGGTGAACAATCTACATTGCCATGATGGGATGCTGTCATGCTCTGTTGCCATGCCAATTCCATGCTTTGGAAGGGAACTTGGGCTAATTCAAGTCAGAATTGTCTCACCATCTCAGGAAACTCTAGACTACTTCTCCAGTCCTAACCTTTCACCTAATCTACAATCCAAAATTTCAGCTATCCTATGGGACATCACTACATCATCACTCACTCTCTAACTCGACATGCCTAAAATTGAATTTCTCATCTTCCCTCCTTAATTTCCCATCTGGTATTCTAATCAGTCATCAAACAGTCAAATCAATCAATCAAGGGTATTTAATGAACACACTATGTTCTAGAGTAATGTTCTAGGCATTTGAGGGAGTACAGTTCAACAGAGTTGGTAAACACATGCCCAATATGAGCTCACAGTATACAGACAAGCTTACAGTCTCTATATAGTCAATATAATTTATTTAGTACCTATTGTGTGCACAGCACTATAATATTACTTAGGAGAGTAAGGTAGAATTGGTGGACATGATCCCTGACCTCAAGGAGCTTTCAATCTAGTTTCAAAGAGAGGCACTAAAATAAATTACCAAGAGGAGGAAGAAGGGAAAGTGCATGGTGTTTGTATAATGGAGTTCATAAAATATGTACGTAAAAGCTGGGAGAGGTTGTGAGTACTTAAAAGTGCTTATGAGGCACAGCAATGCTGAGGTCGGAGTTAGGTAGGGCAAATACCTGCAGGATTAGATATAAATTGGGGATGACCTTCCGGAGAAGATACGATTTCAGAAGGGTTTTTGAATCTATACCCTTTGGACAGTTGATATTCACCCTACCCCTGAGCCCCACAGGTCTTATGTACATATGCATAAATTAATTATTTATATCACTGTCTGTCTCTCACGCTAGACTATAAGCTTGTTATGAGCAGGAAGCAAATGTGTCTACCAACTTTGTGGTATTGAACTCTCCTAAGAGCTTAATACAGTGTTTTGCACACAGTAAATGTTCAATAAATATCACTGATTGACTGATTGATGAAGAGACCTCGGGTTGGTAATATTTGAAAGGGTAGGAAGTTTCAGTCTGCAGGGAGAACATGAGCAACAGGTTAATGGCAAGAGATTTGAAAACAAGGCTAGTGAATGGGTTATCTTGAAAAGAAGGAAACAGCCTAGTTGGTGTGTAGAAGAGAATAGATTGGATAAATTAATAACAATAAGAAGAACTGTGGTATTTGTTAAGCACGTCCTATATGCCAGGCACTGTACCAATTGCTGGGGTGGATACCAGCAAATCGGATTAGACACAATCTCTGTTCCATGACTTTGGGCAAGTCACTTAACTTCTCTGTGCCTCAGTTACCTCATCTGTAAAATGGGGATTAAGACTGTGAGCCCCCTGTGGGACAACCTGATCACCTTGTAACCTCCCCAGTGCTTAGAACAGTGCTTTGCACATAGTAAGTGCTTAATAAATGCCATCATTATTATTATTATGTTGGACTCACAGTCTCAATTCCCATTTTACAGATGAGGTAACTGAGGCACAGAGAAGTGAAGTGACTAGCACAAATTCATACAGCAGATAAGAAGAGACTGGGATTAGAATCCATTACCTTCTGATTCTCAGGCCCTGGCTCTATCCACTACTCCATGTGGCTTCCCAGAAGTAGGAAGGAGAGACGGGTGATTGAGTGCCTAAAAGCCAATGGTCATTAGTTCCTACAACATCAGCCTCTTCCCTGACCACCCTGCCTCCAGTCTCTTCCCACTCCAGTTTATACTTCACTCTACTGTCCAGATCAATTTTCTAAAAATGTTCACCCATGTTTCCCACTCCTCAAAATCCTCAAATGGTGGCCCCGGCATTTAAGGCATTTCGTCAGGTCTCACTGTCCTACTTAACCTCTCTCCTTTCCCACTACAACCTAGGCTGCACTTCACCCATCTAACGCCAACCTACTCAGCGTTTCCTCAAACTGTACCTCACCACCAATTTCTTGCCCACATCATCCCTCCTGCCTCAAACATACTTCGCATCAGTCAGAAACAGAAACAAATCTAAGCTATGTGGGAAATGTTCCTTAGGTACTTTCTACCATCCTTTAGTAGGAAATGTAACCAGGATCCAAGTAATAAATCAACCAATCAGTGGTATTTAGTGAGTGCTTACTGTGGGCAGAGCACTGTATCTGGGATTGTATAATGTAACAGAATTGGTAGACATGCTATCTGCCCTCTTGGAGCTTACCATCTAGGGGGGAAAACATATCTACCCTCTGCTTTGTTAAGCTAAAGATAACTATTGTTACTGCTCTTCCATTTTTGCTTTCTGATTTTCCCTATTGTCTTAATCCTCACCCCTAAAAGCATTAGGGTGCAAGGATTCCCCCAGCCCTTGGGCATGAACTTATCCCCTTGCATCTGGTCCACCTGCAATTATTGAACATAGTAATAATAATAATAATAATAATAATAATAATAATAATAATAATGGTATTTGTTAAGTGCTTACTATGTGCTAAGCACTGTTCTGAGTGCTGGGGTAGATACAAGGTAATCAGGTTGTCTCACATGGGGCTCACAGTTTAATACCCATTTTATAAACGAGGTAACTGAGGCACAGAGAAGTTAAGTGGCTTACCCAAGGTCACATGGCAGACAACATACACTCAGCTGCTTCAACACAGCATGACTTGAAGTGCATTTCTAAGTTGTACCTCTGATGTCACACAAGAAAACAAGTTGGAAACGTAGAAAAAGCATGCTGATTTCATAAAGCATGACATGAGATTAGATAGGGCTTATTTGAATCAGATCAGCAGAAATAATAATAGTGATGGATAATAATGGTTAATAATAATGGTTAAGCACTTACTCTGTGCCAATCACTACACTAATGTGAAATGGAGAAAGCTTCTGAAGGACCTTGAAGCCAAATGTAAAGCTACAAATCAATCAGAATTAAATTAGCCATTGTTTTTTTCTTTCCTTTCTGCTTTACCAAATGTTAGCTTTTTTTACCTTCTCTTTTGTTTTTTTCCCCAACAAGGAAAACAGTTAAAACAAAAACAAAACAAACCTTTTTACTCCAAGGCATAGATTCTGTAAGTTCCCAAGGAGTCACAGAGAGGCCGACACTTAACTATGAGAGGAGAAAAACATAACGTTGCTCTTCAGTGCTTTGAGACACTCTCTATCAAATCCCTAGCTGACAGTGGCATATTAATTGGCAAAGCATACTAATGGAAAAATCTATTCTCCTTTCTAATAATTTCAATACGAGTTAATACCCAACATTCCATCAAGTAGTCCCACTTGCAACTTTAAGTTGTGTGTACATAAAATATGTGTATGATTGTTTGTATTCTGAATGTTTAATAATAATCATAATTGTGTTTACAGTATTTATGGAAAAGTTTAGGACATAAAATCAATCAAGCTACTTGCACTTTCAAGTGTTATTTCACCACCTAAAAGTAAAGTAAAGGTTAAGCAATCACCTTTGTCAGAATATAGATTCCAGCTTGTAGTATCAGGTCTGAATGTTTCAGAAAATTGGTATTAACCTATTAGTATGACGCTTTCCTTGGAATCGAGTCATCTTCACACTGAGTCTGCATTCCCACTTCAAACCTTCCCGTCACTGTTCCCTATCTATGACCCAGCCTTAGGCCGCCCTTGACGGATCCCTAGCCATTTCCTGCACTCTGCACTAGCACTAATTGAAAATTTGGATGGCCTTGCTTATTTATTTTTATGGAATGCAGTGGGTTATATTTTCATAATACTTTCTCAGCAGTGCAACGTTTCAGTTTCAAAACCCCAGCAATGCAAGGGAGACTCCAGCACACAAGAAAGGACAGGCTATCTTTGATTCATTTTTACAGTTATCCTTTTATAGAATCAAATTGTTTGAGGCCAGACCTCTCTTCCTTTCATGATGAGAGAGAAAATGAGTTTCAACTGTACAATTAGCTTGATGGTAACAAGCATGTTCACATCCCCAGGTGCCCTGAAAATTGAACGATAAATATGAGCTGTGATTAAAAATATTTAGTGTGACTCAAAATTTTAAGGGCTTTCTCAATCAGAAGTTTATGATTGCTTTCTGACTATTGATTTTTAGCTAACCAATCCAACTTACATTTAAACCAGTATAGGAACCCTGCAGATCTACACCATTTCCTTTCTAGGTAAATGAAATATGTGTTTACAATGATATTTGTCTTAAAAGGAAAGGGGGCTGGAAGATGACGTCTGTGCACATTTATAATGAACTTATACGAAATGCCCCACATGGCAAACAAATAAAAGCACTATTAGTGTAGTCCTCTGCTATGGGTATTTGTAAGAAAAATGTTTAACCAAGTCCTAAATTCAGAATCAGGGGACTTTGAGTTTACATTGTGAAAACAAAATTCAGATTGCCATACAAATCATGCTTTCCCTTTTAAGTTATCTGTACTTTTACTTTTAATAATTTTTGATATTTCATAGATTCCGAGCAATACATTATAGCACATCAGTCTTCTTGTAAATGATTACAAATGCTTAAATAATGCATCACCATTGAATAGGAATAGTTTAGATTGTCTTACTGATGTTGTAACTTGAAATATCAAAATTCATGATGACTGGGGGTATTGATAAGCAGGAAATGAAAAATGTCCATTTCTATTTCTTGATTCATTCAGAGATGGGCTTGTTTAGAAGTGATATGGTGTGTTCCTCACCTCCAAGGTACCTGTGATTAGCCGAGAGGATAGCCACCTGGGGATGTCAGGTACAGAAATATATTCCAATCTTGATGCAATACAAGGGAGAAACAATGAAATGTAACTGTTAGAGGGAAGATTCAGAGTAGAGAACGGAAGGTTCCATGGCTGACTGTAGATTGTTGATAGTCCATGTTTTAGTTTGGACTATTTTCTTTCTTATTTGAGAGTAGCACAATACTTGTTAAAGTGGACTGTCAAAGATGAAGCAGCCTAATGACACTGAGACATAACACTGTTTGGGAGATTTGTAAGTAATTTGTAAGCCACTTACAAGTGGCTTAGAATGTACTGGCTTAAAAACAGAGATTTAATAAACAATGCCTAAACTCCTTTACCAGTCAGTTTTCCTCTCTACTTTAAATTGTCTACAACAGTGATGATGGTATTTATCAAATACTTACTATGGATCAAGCACTATGCTAAGCATTCAGGTAGATACAAAATTATCAGATTGGCCACAGACTACCTCCTCTGTTTTCTTTACACAGTTACTATTTTCAAAAGCAGATTTGAGGGACAGTCTCCAAAAGTGTGAATCAGAGCTTACGTTAGTATGATGCATTAAATTAGTCTGACTGCAAATGGGTAGACTTTAGGTACCTTCTTCTTACAATGTAATCAAATCCCAAAATTATATTTCCTTCTGCATTATTTTTTCCAAGTGCAAATGGGAAAAGCATGAATTTGGCTCTTATGACAGACCAGAAGGTGCATTTTGTGGGTGAATCATTTTATACATTCATTCATTCAATTGTATTTACTGAGTGCTTACTCTGTGCAAAACATTATACTAAGCACTTGGGACAGCACAATATAAAATTAAAGAGACACATTCCCTGTCCAAAGTGAACTTACAGTCTAGTTGTTTTGCTGTCTGTCTCCCCTTTATAGACTGTGAGCCCTTTGTTGGGTAGGGACTGTCTCTTTATGTTGCCAATTTGTACTTCCCAAGTGCTTAGTACAGTGCTCTGCACACAGTAAGTGCTCAATAAATATGACTGAATGAATGAATGAATGAATTGAGGGGAATACATACATTAATATGGATTGTACTGCTGTCTCTCCCCACTTCAGTCTATATACTTCACCATGCTGCCCAGATTATCTTTGTACAGAAATGCTCTGGGCATGTCACTCCCCTCCTTAAAAATCTCCAGTGGCTGCCTGTCAATCTACAAATCAAGCAAAAGCTCCTCACTCTCGGCTTCAAGGCTATCCATCACCTCGCCCCCACCTACCTCACCTCCTTCTCTCCTTCTACAGCTCAGCCAGGACCTTTTGCTCCTCTGCCACTAACCTCCTCACTGTTCCTCATTCTCCCCTGTCCCACTGTCGACCCCCAGCCCACGTCCCTCCCCTGGACTGGAATGCCCTCCCTCCATACATCTGCCAAGCTAGCTCTCTTCCTCCTTTCAAAGCCCTACTGAGAACTCACCTCCTCCAGGAGGCCTTCCCAGACTGAGCCCCCTTTTTCCTCTCCTCCTCACCATCCCCCCGCCCTACCTCCTTCCCCTCCCTACAGTACTTGTATATATTTGTATAGATTTATTACTCTTTTTTACTTGTACATATTTACTATTTTATTTTGTTAATAATGTATATATAGCTGTAATTCTATTTGTTCTGACGATTTTGACACCTGTCTACAGGTTTGGTTTTGTTGTCTGTCTCCCTCTTCTAGACTGTGAGCCTGTTGTTGGGTAGGGACCATCTCTATATGTTGCCAACTTGTACTTCCCAAGCACTTAGTACAGTGTTCTGCACACAGTAAGCACTCAATAAAATATGATTGAGTGAATAAATGAATTTGCTGCCAGTTGCTGGGTTGGGGGGGAGAGGAATCGGTTGGCCTTCGAGCCAGCCCAAGATTCAAACAAAATCCAAGTTGGAGGTCCCTGAAGAGAAGGGGCTGCCAGCTGCTCAGGAGTCCTGACATAATCTGCCACTCACTATGACTGAAAACAGGAGGAAAAGAAACTGCAAAAGGTCACAGTCTAAATAATGAATTTTGGTAGAAATAATGGCTGATGTCCTCTAGAAGACACAGCTATCTATTTGGGATTCAGATGGCCCTGCCTCTCTGCATTAGTCTCCTTGCTCTCCCCTACTGTAACTTGGAATTTCATGTACACAGATGACTTGACCTTTGTAGTAGTTAGTAATCTGCTCCTTCTACCCCTACTTAGCTGGTCAGGACAACCCTCCATTTCCACAGCCTCTAAGGTATGCACATTAAGCTGGAGACAGATTTCAAGAAGGAAAAAGGCCCTGGGGTTGACAAACACTTCAGAATGCAGGAGGCCAACATGATTTAAGGGGAAGGAAAAATGAACTGTATAATTCTCATTTCAGATAATTTGGGACATTTGATTGAATCTTACTCCTGGTTTGCCTACTGGTGTAATGGGGCTTTTTAGATGGCTTGAAAACTGTTTTTTTTTTTTCATAGTGGCAGCAGTCAAAAACAATAGAGAGTGATAAAATTTGCAAATGGCAGCATAGACTAAACCTTAATGGTAGATCATGTGCTTTTTTCAGGTGAGGATAAATGATTAGTAAGTTTCTTTGTATAGTGTTTATGAAAAGTATATTGTGAAGTAGCTTTTTTGTTTTGTGAGAAAAAAATATTCTCAAGTAAGGTGACTTCTAGTAGTATTTCCTATAAGGAATGCATGGGTATTAAACTGAAAATGTCTTTTGTCCCAGGGAAAATGTTTCTGATTGAAAATGTTGGAGTTGTCATTGACAAAGTGGAAAGGGGCTTATTATGCTTCTAAAAACCACTAGTTAGAATCCAACTTGAGGTGGGGTACAAGTCTCATAATGGGTTGATTCCTTAGAAGCTGTTTAAGTTTCATGAGTGCTTTTTTGTAAGTGTTGTAGAAAGCTGATATCTCATTTGGGTATGTTATATAATTTTTTTTTCATCATAAACTTGCTTATAAAGTGATTTAATAAGAGTTTATTTAGGAGCTAATTAGAATTGTCACATTCAGTCTATATTCGGGTTGAATTAGATGGGCTAATATTTAATGTGACCAGCTTAAAAATAGCTGTAAATAATGTGCAAATTTATCATATAAAACTTAGAAGTGATTTTTTTCCCTAAATAAGACAGAATATCAAACTTTGAAAAATCACATGTAGTTCTTCCAGTTTGAATTTTCCCCATTGAAAACTCAAAGATGAATTAAGGCAAAAATTATTTCAAGAATTTAAATTGACTTTCTAAGCATGTATACTTTAAATTATAATGTTTGACCACAGCAACTACCTACTGCTGAGAAATATAGTTCACTTCTAGTTACAATAGTAGCTGTATTGCACCATAAAAATAAGCTATCATAATGCATTTGGAGCAGTGTAAGCACATGCTGTTTTAAAGATGCTTGAGCAGATTTGAAAAACAACAAAAAAGTTATTTGATGATTGATGATCTTTTATTTTGGTGTGCTCCATTGCCACCACAGGCTGCTAGTCCATAGAAGTTCTAATTGCAAATGTTTATCCAACTAGAGTTACAGGGAGGGAAAGGTATATCTCATCAAGGAAAACAAATAAACAATCTTTTTGTGTTTTCCATGTGGCCCTTAATTGGGAAGGCTACTAGGCCAAAAGTAAGTCTGAGCTTGTTGCTACGTCTTTATCATGAATAAAGCTGCTTCCATGCTAGTAGAAAGGCAAAGCACATATGAGATGTTCTAAGTTCTATGCATGGAGTGGGCTTCTAGACTGTGAGCCCACTGTTGGGTAGGGACTGTCTCTATATGTTACCAACTTGTACTTCCCAAGCGCTTAGTACAGTACTCTGCACACAGTAAGTGCTCAATAAATATGATTGATTGATTGATTGATTGGAGTTAAACATTTTTAAACTTTTTTCATCAGTGCTATTTAGAGAAATAGTGCCTTTAGGTCAGTTGTAGACAGGTTCCTTGGATAGAATTTAAAGAAAAGAATTATTGTGTCATGAGCCAAGAAAGGAAAGCAAAGGCTTCACTCTCTGATGTGGAGAAACTGGCTGTACTTGTTCAGGAAGAGAATTCAAAATGCACTTTGCATTAATTTACATTTCATTTATCTTAAAGTTTGTCAAAACTCATTTGGGAACAGAAATTGATACAGCAATGTATTTCATTCCCTTTATTCTCTGGATGATAAACCTATTTTCCTTTACAATGTACAGCGATTCTCATCCAAACAGATATTTACTGGGAAAAGTCCTACCAAAGTCGGAGTCAATATAGACCAATACGTTTGTTTAAAGCAACTGCTAAGGAATCAGGAGGTCTTGTAACCTTCTTTATGCTTTGAAGCCCACATTATTCGCCTCTACCACCCCCTCCAGATTCTTGTAGCCGTCATCTACCGCCCCCACCCCCGGCCCCACGTCCAACTTCTTTAACGATTTTGACCCCTTCCTCACCTTCCAGCTCTCCTTTTCCATGCCCACTCTGATCCTCGGAGACTTCAACATCCACATGGATATCCCTGATGACTCCTCTGCCGCCCACCTTCTATCTCTCCTTGACGCTGCCAACCTCTTGCTCCACCCCACCTCGCCCACTCACCAACTTGGTCATACCCTCGACCTCATCATCTCCTATCGCTGCACAGTGTTCCACCCTCACCAACTCTGAAATCCCTCTTTCTGATCATAATCTTCTCACCTGCCTCCTCACTCACACTCCTTTCCCCTGTAAATCCATATTACTCCCTCACAGAGATCTCCGCTCTCTTGACCCCATCCATCTTTCTGAGCACCTCACACCCCACCTCGCCTCCTTCTCCTCTCTACCCAATCTTGATGATCAGATTACTGCTCTCAACTCTACCGTTTCTACTCAGCTAGACTCACTCGCTCCCCTTTCCCTTCGCCGCTCTTGTACCACTAACCCACAGCCCTGGATCACAGCCACTGTCCACCTCCTTCACTCTTGTGCTCATGTTGCAGAACGCTGCTGGCAAAAGTCTAAACACAATGCCAACCTCATTCACTTCAAGTTTATCCTTTCCTGCCTTAACTCAGCCCTCTCCTTTGCCAGACAAAACTATTTCTCCTCCCTTATTGACACCCATGCCCATCATCCCCGCCAGCTCTTCTGTACATTCAACTCCCTTCTCAGGCCCCCTGTTCCTCCCCCTCCTCCTTCCCTCACCCCCAACGATCTGGCCTCCTACTTCATAAACAAAATTAAATCCATCAGGTCCGACCTCCCCAAAGTCACTCTCCCACTTTCTCCAACCCCCCTGCTCTCAATACTCTCTGCTACTCTCGTATCCTTCCCAGCAGTATCCTCAAAGGAGCTCTCCTCCCTCCTCTCACTTGCTACTCCGGCCACCTGGGCTTCTGACCCCATTCCCTCTCATCTCATGAAATCTCTCGCTCCATCCCTTCGACCCTCCTCAACTTCCATTTTCAACCGCTCACTCTCCACTGGTTCCTTCCCCTCTGCCTTCAAACATGCCCATGTCTCTCCCATCCTAAAAAAAACCCCTCTCTTGACCCCACCTCACCTTCTAGTTATCGTCCCATATCCCTCCCACCATTCCTTTCCAAACTCCTTGAATGACTTGTCTACACGCGCTGCCTCGAATTCCTCAACAACAACTCTCTCCTCAACCCCCTCCAGTCTGGCTTCCGTCCCATACATTCCACGGAAACTGCCCTCTCAAAGGTCACCAATGACCTCCTGCTTGCCAAATCCAATGGCTCATACTCTGTCCTAATCCTCCTTGACCTCTCAGCTGCCTTCGACACTGTGGACCACCCCCTTCTCCTCAACATGCTATCCAACCTTGGCTTCACAGACTCCGTCAACTCCTTGTTCTCCTCTTATGTCTCCGGTCGTTCAGTCTCAGTCTCTTTTGCAGGCTCCTCCTTCCACTCCGATCCCCTTACTGTGGGGGTTCCCCAAGGTTCACTGCTTGGTCCCCTTCTGATCTCGATCTACACTCACTCCCTTGGTGACCTCATTCGCTCCCACGGCTTCAACTATCATCTCTACGCTGATGACACCCAGATCTACATCTCTGCCCCTGCTCTCTCCCCCTCTCTCCAGGCTCGCATATCCTCCTGCCTTCAGGACATCTCCATCTGGATGTCTGCCTGCCACCTAAAACTCAACATGTCAAAGACTGAACTCCTTGTCTTCCCTCCCAAACCCTGCCCTCTTCCTGACTTTCCCATCTCTGTTGACGGCACTACCAACCTTCCCATCTCACAAGCCCACAACCTTGGTGTCATCCTCGACTCTGCTTTCTCATTCACCCCTCACATCCAAGCCGTCACCAAACCTTCTGGTCTCAGCTCCGCAACATTGCTAGGATCCGCCCTTTCCTCTCCATCCAAACTGCTACCCAAACTGCTCTCATCCTATCGCGTCTGGACTACTGTATCAGCCTTCTCTCTGATCTCCCATCCTCATGTCTCTCCCCACTTCAATCCATACTTTATGCTGCTGCCCAGATTGTCTTTGTCCAGAAGCGCTTTGGGCATGTTGCTCCCCTCCTCAAAAATCTCCAGTGGCTACCAATCAATCTGCGCATCAGGCAGAAACTCCTTACCCTTGGCTTCAAGGCTCTCCATCACCTCGCCCCCCGCCCCACCTCACCTCCCTTCTCTCCTTCTACAGCCAACCCCGCACCCTCCACTCCTCTGCCGCTAGTCTCCTCACCATGCCTCGTTCTCACCTGTCCCACCATTGACGCCCGGCCCACGTCATCCCCCGGGCCTGGAATGCCCTCCCTCTGCCTATCCGCCAAGCTAGCTCTCTTCCTCCCTTCAAGGCCCTACTGAGAGCTCACCTCCTCCAGGAGGCCTTCCCAGACTGAGCCCCTTCCTCTCCCCCTCGCCCCCCTCTCCATCCTCCCATCTTGCCTCCTTCCCTTCCCCACAGCACCTGTATATATGTATATGTTTGTACATATTTATTACTCTATTTATTTATTTATTTATTTATTTTACTTGTACATATCTATTCTATTTATTTTATTTTGTTAGTATGTTTGGTTTTGTTCTCTGTCTCCCCCTTTTACACTGTGAGCCCACTGTTTAGTAGGGACTGTCTCTATATGTTGCCAACTTGTACTTCCCAAGTGCTTAGTATAGTGCTCTACACACAGTAAGCACTCAATAAATACGATTGATTGATTGATTGATTGATTGATTTCTGAATGTCGGCTTTATGCCACTTCATGGATACCGTGTTTTAATCACTTTTCCACTAGACAGGGGAAGGAGACTGGTAATTTCCAGCAGGCAGTGAAACATGAAGAGAAAATGGCCTGAAAATGCAAACCATTAATTTCTCTAAAGAACAAAAACTTCCGTTTTAAATGTAGTTTGTCAGCAAATACAGACTCATTCATTCATTCGTGTTTATTGAGCACTCATTCATTTATTTGTATTTATATTTATTGAGTGCTTACTGGGTGCAGAGCACTGTACTAAGCACTTGGGAGAGTAGAATACAACAATAAATAGACACCTTCCCTTCCCACGAGTTTACAGTCTAGAATGGGGGAGACAGACATTCATATTAATTAGGTGAATAAATTACAGATATGTACATAAGTGCTGTGGGGCTGGGAGAAGGGGATGAACAAAAAGAGTCAGGGAAAGTCAGGGAAAAATATGGAACGCTAACTACTAAGTACCATTTTATCCTGTTAATCCTGATTCTCTGGAACTCTAAAAAAATGCATTATAGAAAACCAAAACTACAGGAAAGAGCAACAGTGATAACAGGATTGTAAGCAGATATAATTGACATTTATTTATTAAGGAAATTAATTTCTACATTTTAATTAAAATTGCATGATTGTACAGGTTCTCCATTTATATACTTGAAACGGTTGAGAATCCCTACAGTGTTTCTTGGAATATTCTTCTGTGAGACATCTTAAAACACTGAGGAATAAGTTCTGTTTTATGTTTTTATTACCAACAAATACAAATATGCTTAAACCTGTTTTGGTTTCTGGATTTCTAATTAACAATATTTGGATTCTGTAATACGTGGTAGAGGATATTGAATTATTCAAATTAACATATATTCACAGATTTAGTGACTGAAATAGTTAAAGTATAATAATAATTATGGATTTTTTTAGCACTTACTATGTGCAAAGCAAATCATAGTAGGAACAAGTAATAATTACTTTTATAAATGAAAGATCAGTAATTCACAGAATTAGTATTAGAGAAGATAGCAAGAAGCAGTGTATCTAATGGAAAGACCACAGGATGGGGCATCTGAAGACCTGGTTTCTAATCCTAGCTTGGCCACTTGACAGTCATTTAATTTACCTATGCCTGAGTTTCTTCATTTGCAAAATGGGGATTAAATATCTCATCTCTCTTCCCCCTCCACTGGGACTCTATATGAGATGGGGCAATTTCTCATCTGATTGTATTTTATCTACCCTAGCACTTAGTACAATGCTCAGCATATAGTAAGTGCTCACCAAGTACTATTAGTATTTCTACAATCTTTTGTTATAATTAATTCATTTCATAGCCAATCTACTGAGTGATTCACGTTCTTGAGTTGATGGACGCCTCAATGCAAGTTGTCCCCTGTGAGAGACGAGGCACAACTGAGATGCTTTTTAGGAATTAAGGACTACTCAAATTCTCCACATGGGAGGCAGCAAGCATTTCCCAATGTAATCAATCCCACAATCCCTTGCTTCTTATGGTTGAGGGCCTATTTTAAAACTGTAGTGGAGATATTTTGCGAATCACACTTCTGGGCAATAACAAATGGTTGTAAGAATTTATCCTGAAGAAGATGTAATTGTGTTTAAGTAGAAGGCAGTCTATACCAAAATTTTATCTTTACCATCAACCAATCATATTTACTGAGTGCTTACTGTATGGAGAGGTCTGTACTAAGTGCTTGGGAGAGTAAAACACAAAGGAGTTAGTAGATATGTTCCCTGCCCACTTATGAGTTTATATCAATTGTAAAAGAGCCATAAAAAGTACATTCCTTCCTAAGGTGTTACAGAGGAAGGTTTGTGGAGGTAAGAAGAATGACAAACAAAGCTGTTCTCATTTCAAAACTGTTTACTCATTCATTCATTGTCATATTTACTGAGCATTTACTCTGTGCAAAGCACTGTACTAAGCGCTTGGGAGAGTACAGTCTAACAACAAACAGACACATTCCCTGCCCTCAACGAGCTCACAGAAGATGGGGAGATGGACAGAAATATAAATAAATAAATAACTTACAGATATATGCAGATATAGACATATGTGATGTGGGGATGAAAGAAGAACGAATGAAGGAGCAAGTAAGAGCAGTGCAGAAGAGAGTGGGAGAAGAGAAGAGGGCTTATTCAGGCAAGACTTCTTGGAGGAGGTGTGCCTTCAATAAGGTTTTGAAGTGGGGGAGAGCAATTATCTGATATGAGGAGGGAGAGCATTCCAAGACAGACGAAAGATGTGGGCAAGAAGTTGGCTGTGAGATAGGCGGTATCATGGTACAATGAGAAGGTTAGTTTTAGAGGAACAAGGTGTGAGGGCTGGGTTGTGGTATGAGTGTAGCGAGGTGCAGTAGGAGGGAATAAGATGATGGAGGACTTTAAAGCCAACGGTGAGGAGTTTTTGTTTGATGTGGAGGTGGATGGACAACACCTGAGTTTCTCGAGGAGTGGGGAAATATGGGCTGAATGTTTTTGAAGGAAAATTATTCAGGCAGCAGAATGGAGTCACCTGTGTGGGTGCCATTCCATAGGCAGCATTGATTATGTTATGAGGGTGGCCAAACAGATGGTCGCGAGCAATGTGGCTTGGACACATTTTCTTTATCATTCGGTATTTTCCCACAGTGGCAGGCTACAGTGTGATGCTCCTCCAGATCTTTGGTTGGTAGCAACAACTCCACCCCAACATGGGTCCAAAGGCAGAAGGCCTTCCTTGATGAATTGATCTTCTCTATCAGTGATCAATGAATGGTATTAATTGAGCACTTACTGTGTGCAGAACACTCTTGGAAGCACTTCTTCTCCCTTCTTGTATTTTAGTGTCTGTTGACTGTAAGCTCAATGAGGGCAGGGATCATGCCTACAAACTCTACTGTACTCTCTCTAGCCCTAAGTACAGCATTCTGCACACAGGAGGTGTCCAATAAATACCATTAATTGTTTGATTAGGGAGACCCTGCCTCAATTGCTGCTTTCTCAACTCTATTGCACCTTACTATTCCCTTTATCCATGAGAACAGCTGCTTGCCACTCTTTCCCACCCCAATCCCCCCACCCATCCAGAAAGTAACGTTTGCTTACAGTTTAACAATTTTTTAAATCATCAGCCCTCAGTCTGGTTATGATTTTACTTGGCAGTTTTTCAGTAATAATAATGATGGCATTTGTTAAGTGCTTACTATGTGCAAAGCACTATTCTAAGTGCTGGGAGGATACAAGATAATCAGGTTGTCCCGTGTGAGGGAACTGAGGCCTAGAGAAGTGAAGTGACTTACCCAAGGTCACACAACAGACAAAGCCCGGGCCTTTCCACTGAGCCACACTGCTTCTCTAGATAAGGCTGACCATCCCTGGTGTATTATACAAATGCATTATTGTGACCATAACACCTAGCTTGACATGCTACAAATGACATATAGCATCATTTGAAAACAAATCAATTCATCCTATTTATTTATATACCAGGCCTAACCTCGGATGCAAATTAGCTCAGCACTAACAGCCTAATATTTTGTCCCCAAAGAAGCACCAAAATATTTAGAGGAACAATTGGGCAGTTACCCACTTTGACATCCATACTCATGGTAAGCAATGTACTTTCTAAATCCCTAGGTTTTCTCCTTACTAATTCACCATGAAATCATTACAGACATGCTTCAGTCTTCCAATATTCCAAGTTCCCTCTAAGATCCCTAACGGATTATTCCAAATTTTTCCTTCTAACATCCCTAACCCACTTGTGACTTTTTATAATTTTTTCTTCAACGAATGGATATAAGCAGCTTGCACAACTTCCTGTGATAATGTGCTTTGTATTACTTGGCAAAGAAGTGTTTTCACCTGGCCACTTTAAGTTTCAGTGGGCATCCTGTAATGAGATATTTCATGACTGATGATTCTTTACCTACCCCATACTCCTGCTACTTGATTGTGCTGACTTTACATATTCTCTCTCACCCTTCATTTTCCAATATGAAAATCTTAATTTTTTCTGCCTTTCCTCAAAGAGAAGCTACTATTGATCATTTTAGTTTATCTTTTCTATAGTTTTCCTAGATTTATTATTTCTGTACTAACACATAGCAATCAGAAGGACCAAATGGTCTTCAGACTCAGTCAATGCTTGATGACTCAAGGACTGATTATCAAGTTTGTAAGCTCTCCTCTAGACTGAGAGCCACAATGGCCTAGTGGAAGAGCGTATGCCTGGGAGTCAGAGGACCTGGGTTCTAATCCCAGGTTCACCACTTATCTGTTGTGTGATCTTGGGCAAGTCAATTAATTTCTCTAAATTAGTTTCCTCATCCGTAAAATGGGGATTAAATCCTACACCCTCCTACTTAGACTGTGCATATGGGACAGGGACTATGTCCAACCTGATTATCTTGTATCAACCCCAGTACTTAAGACAGGATTTGGCCCGAAGTAAGCACTTAACAATACCATTTTTTAAAAAAAGTCCCTGTGAGAAGAGAATGTTTCTACCAACTCTGTTATATTGTACTTTTCCAGGTACCTAATACACTGCTCTGTACACAGTAAGTGCTCAGTAAATACCATTACTGATTGACCATACACATTGTTTCCCTCCATCTGTAATTTATTTTAGTGTCTCTCTCCCTGCCCTAGATTTTAAACTTCTTGAGTTCAGGTATTGTGTTAACATGTCCTATTGTACTCTGTCAAGTGCTTTATAAAGTGCTCTGCAGAGTAAAAAGTGCTCAATAAATGCTATCAATGATGACAGTCTAGGGTAGTCAGCTTTTCCTCTTCAGTAAGGGAGAAAATTTTGCAGGGAACATAGAGAAAGTAGGCATCAGGGCTAGAATTATGGGGAAGGATTTGGAAGCAGTGAGGAAGGAAAACAAGGAAAGAAGGAAGAAGAGGAATGGGGGAAGAAGAAGGAAGAGGAAGATGAAACGAAAGGTGAAGTGAGAGGGGTGAAGGAGAAAAATAGGTGAGGAAGGGGAAAGGAGGAAAGAGGATACTAGAGACCATAGTACTCTAGCGATTCACAGCAGTAGTAAACATTTATTAAGTGCTTACTGTGTGCACAACACTGTTCTGAGTGCTGTGAGAGACAACTCAGGTAGGAATTATGCACAGTCCCTGCAGTTGGGGAGGGCAGGGGATGGGTCACAATCTAAGACTCATACAGAACAGGAAAAAACTTACTCTCCCCTGCCCTGGCTCCAGAAAATTCATCCTCTTGAGCACCAGCCTCTGACCTGCTCCCACAACCCCAAGGTGAACAGAGCCCTGCAGGCCCCAGTACCAGCCAGGAGCCTATTCCTATAAGTTAGGGGCTGAAACTCTTCCATTGGCCTCTTCCTGGCTCTGAGCCACATCGGCGGGTATCTCACCTGGTCCAAAATGTTGTGGGAACTCACCCCTTGAGGGTGATCACTCTCACCCCTTCCTTCCCTCTTGGAATTGTCACCTACGAGTTAGGTCACTGTTTCTCATCCTTCTTCTGCTCATTATTCACTCTGGCTATTTCACTACTCAACTGAACCTCCTCCAGGGAGCAGAAGGCAAACAAAAGGAGGGGAAACTCAAATCAGTCAGTATTATCAATCTATAAAAATTTGGTGAAAGATGAGAGTCGAATTCTAGGAATAGATTTCAGTTTTTAATTGTGCATGGACTTTAAATTACCTGTGCTTTCTAAAGTTCCCAGTTACCGAGAGTAGCCAAGAGTTGGCTGGCTGAATCCTGTGAGAATAGCTGTCACCAGAACACCCGAACAAGTCCTTTATTAAAATGAACTGAAGAAGACTATTGTTTCTTGTGTGGGCTGAGGAAGCAGAGCCTGCAACTAAATCAAAACACTACGCCCAGCTGGGATGCAAGTAGGACAGGCAGAGGGATCTGGCATGGTAGAGGGGGACTCAGGATGGATTTCTCTGGACTTTAAAGATGGACCCTTACCAACAAACAAAGTGCATAATTCAGTGCTTTGCACTCAGTAAGCATTCAATAAATATGACTGAATGAACGAATGAACAAATATGAATTCTAAAAGAAGGCTCCTGGACTTCTTTCTCCTCACTTATAAGACATTTAATTACAGCAAACTTTAAACAGTGTTCATGTACTCTCCCAAGGGCTTAGTACAGTGCTTTGCACCCAGAAAGCACACAATAAGTATGATAGAAGTCATTCATTCAATTGCATTTACTGAGAGCTTACTGTGTGCAGAGCACCCTTACTAAGTGCTTGGGAGAGTATGAGTACAATCCAGCAATAAACAGACACATTCTCTATGGACATTTCAATATACAGCACTGCTGAGGGGGACTTCAACTATCATATCTACGCTGATGACACCTAAATCTACATCTCTGCCCCTGCTCTCTCCCCTTCCCTCCAGGCTCGCATCTCCTCCTGCCTTCAGGACATCTCCATCTGGATGTCTGCCCGCCACCTAAAACTCAACATGTCTAAGACTGAACTCCTTGTCTTCCCTCCCAAACCCTGCCCTCTCCCTGACTTTCCCATCACTGTGGACGGCACTACCATCCTTCCCGTCTCACAAGCCCGCAAACTTGGTATCATCCTCGACTCCACTCTCTCATTCACCCCTCACATCCAAGCCATCACCAAAACCTGCTGGTCTCAGCTCCGCAACATTGCCAAGATCCGCCCTTTCCTTTCCATCCAAACTGCTACCCTGCTTGTTCAAGCTCTCATTCTATCCCGTCTGGACTACTGCATCAGCCTCCTCTCTGATCTCCCATCCTCGTGTCTCTCCCCACTTCAATCCATACCTCATGCCACTGCCCAGATTGTCTTTGTGCAGAAATGCTCTGAGCATGTTACTCCCCTCCTCAAAAATTTCCAGTGGCTAACAATCAATCTGTGCATCAGGAAGAAACTCCTCACCCTCGGCTTCTAGGCTTTCCATCACCTTGCCCCCTCCTACCTCACCTCCCTTCTCTCCTTCTACAGCCCAGACTGCACCCTCCGCTCCCCTGCCACTAATCTCCTCACCGTGCCTCGTTCTCGCCTGTCCCGCCATCGACCCCGGTGCACGTCATCCCTTTGGCCTGGAATGCCCTCCCTCCCAACATCCCCCAAGCTAGCTCTCTTCCTCCCTTCAAGGCCCTACTGAGAGCTCACCTCCTCCAAGAGGCCTTCCCAGACTGAGCCCCCTCCTTCCTCTCCCTGTCGTCCCCCACTCCATCCCCCCGTCTTACCTCCTTCCCTTCCCCACAGCACCTGTATATATGTATATGTTTGTACATATTTATTACTCTATTCATTTATTTATTTATTTATTTATTTATTTATTTATTTATTTATTTATTTTACTTGTACGTGTCTATTCTATTTATTTTATTTTGTTAATATGTTTGGTTTTGTTCTCTGTCTCCCCCTTCTAGACTGTGAGCCCACTGTTACATAGGGACTGTCTCTATATGTTGCCAACTTGTACTTCCCAAGTGCTTAGTACAGTGCTCTGCACACAGTAAGCGCTCAATAAATACGATTGATTGATTGACTGCAGCAAAATTCAGATGTGAAAGGAAAATACTCCCTGAATATACACACCTCAGATGGTAATTTCTTCCCTAGAGCTGGATTTGGTAAGCACCATGGTCTAGTGGATAAAACATGGCCCTGGGAGTCAGAAGGACCTGGGTTCAAATCTCTACTCTGCCACCTTCTCTGCACCTCTGTTAACTCATCTGTAAAATGGGGATTAAGACTGTAGGCATCATGTGGGAGAGAGACTGTATTCAAACCAATTAGTTTGTATCTACTCCAGTGCTTAGTCTGCCTGGAACATAGTAAGTGCTTAAGAAATACCATGAAAAAGAAAGTGCCCCAATATCAAATTTGCAAAGGTCACAGATCCAAGTGCAAAAACTGCACAGAGGGGAGAAGAAGCCGGGGATAACAGGACTTACTCAGGGAAGGCCTCTTGGAAGAGATGTGACCTTACTAATGTTGTAAAGTGGGAGTAGTGAAGGAGAGTAGTGGTCTGGCATATATTGGTGGGCAGGCTGGGGGGATGTTCCGGGCTAGCAGCTGGATGTGAGGCATGGGTCAGTGGCAAGATCAGGTAAGCTGGAGCTAGAGAAGCAAAGTGTGCAGGCTGGGCTGGAGGGGTAGATCAGTAAGGTGAGGTAGGATAAACAATAAAACAAATAATTCAAGTTTAATTTTTATGGAGAACTGAGTCCAGATTGGGAAGCAATACAGCATCTCAGTCAAGAGGAATAGGGGTTCCTCACTTAAACAATCATTACTAGGTCATTTTGACTAGGCACCCATTCTTTACGGCAACTGCAAGTCACTCTGTACTTCCAACCTCAGTGAGAATTATTGCATTGGAACAATAACAAATCATCCATGCAAATTAGGTAGGAAATAGATTGGCTTTTTAACATCTGTTAGTATACCATTCTGCTTTTGGAGTAGAAATACTGTTCATTTCCTTATTTAATAATAATAATAATTTTGGTATTTAAGTGCTTACTATGTGCAAAGCACTGTTCTAAGCACTGGGGAGGATACAAGGTGATCAGGTTGTCCCATGTGGGGCTCACAATCTTAATCCCCATTTTACAGATGAGGTAACCGAGGAACAGAGAAGTTAAGTGATTTGGGTAGGGACCATCTCTATATGTTGCCAACTTGTATTTCCCAAGCGCTTAGTACAGTGCTCTGCACACAGTAAGTGCTCAATAAATACGACTGATTGATTGATTGATTTGCCCGAAGTCACACAGCTGACAAGCAGCAGAGTAGGGATTTGAACACATGACTTCCTACTCCAAAGCCTGTGCTCTTTCCACTGAGCCATGCTGCTTCTCTGCAGCATGAAATTGGGCTTTTCAGTATCTATTGAGCACTTACTGTGTGCAGATCCTTGTAATAATAATAATACCTGTGGCATTTATTAAGTGTTCACTCTGTGCCAAGCAATATACCAAGAGCTGGGGTGGGTACAAACAAATTGGGATGGACACGGCTCCTGTATGGGGTAGATAGATGGTAATCAGGTTATCCCCTGTGGGGCTCACAGTCTTAATCCCCATTTTACAGATGAGGTAGCTGAGGCCCAGAGACGTGAAGTGACTTGCATAAGGCCACACAGCAGACAAGTGGCCGAGCAGAGCTTGGGAGAGTAGTAATAATAATGATGATGGTAGTTGTTAAGTGTTTACTATGTGCCAAGCGATGCTCTTAGCTCTGGGCTAGAACTAAGGTAATCAGGTCGTCCACGTGGGGCTTATGGTCTTAATCCCCATTTTACAGATGAGATGACTGAGGCCCATTGAAGTTGAGTGACTTGGCCAAAGTCACCCAGCAGACGTGGCAGAGGCGGGATTTAGAACCCGCGTCACCTGACCTCCAAGCCCGTGCCCTTACCACAGGGCCGCGTTGCCACAATATAACGGAGTTAGGGGAGACATTCCCTGTGCAGAGAATAATTCATAACTACAACTACGACTTTCCGGCCGCGATGACAGGGTACACGGCAGCATCCGAGAACGAGCGACCAGGGTAGAGCTGAGAGCTCAGAGCGCATGCTCAGTAGCCGCGGGACTGGTCGCGCATGCTCAGTAGAACCGGGGCCCAGTGGGCCGCTTCCAGCGTTCCCCAACTTTTTATCGAGCAACACCGTCACCCTCCCCTCCCCCGCGCCGGCCGACATCTCTGTCCGCCTTGAGCTGCGGCCCGACCCCCCGGCACAGCGGCTGTTCCCGGGATTCGGCGGAGGGCGGGGAGCGGGGCTCCTATCGATGACTCGGAACTCGACTGGGGGTCGGGGGGGGGGGCGGATCGATGAGGTCCGGGCTCGGTGTGGGCGGAAGTGCAGGACTTTGCGGCGCCCGGAGCCGCGCAGGGAGGGAAGGGGCCCCGGAGGCGGTGAAGGTAATGCTTGGAGGGCGGGTGGGTAGACTTCGGGTAGTGGCAGTGGGGGGCAAATGGGGAGCGGGGAGCTGCTTCCTGGCAGGAGGACGAGGTAGGCCGGGCGTTCGGGGGTGCTGGGGTCGCTCGGGGTGGACCTGGCCAAATGGCGATCGGGGCTACCAGAGATGATTTTGCGAGTCTCCGCCTGATCTGATGCCCCTCCCTCCCTTCTTCCTTTGTCTTCTTTTTCGCTTGCTCTCGGACACCTCCTCCCCTCCGCTTCCCCCCGGCTACAGGCAGGAAGGGCGGGGGTGGGGGAAGTCTTTTTTTATGGTATCTGTTAAGCGGTTTGGTTTTGTTCTCTGTCTCCCCCTTCATTCATTCATTCATTCATTCATTCATTCAATCGTATTTATTGAGCAGTTGCTGTGTGCAGAGCACTGTACTAAGCGCTTGGGAAATACAAGTTGGTAACATATAGAGATGGTCCCTACCCAACAGCGGGCTCACAGTCTAGAAGGGGGAGACAGACAACAAAACAAAACATATTACAGTAAAATAAATAGAATAAGTATGCACAAGTAAAATAGAGTAATAAATATGTATAAACATATATACATATATGCAGGTGCTGTAGGGAGGGGAAGGAGGTAAGGCGGGGGGGAGGGGGAGAAGGGGGAGAGGAAGGAGGAGGCTCAGTCTGGGAAGGCCTCCTGGAGGAGGTGAGCTCTCAGTAGGGCTTAAAACGATACGAGTAGTGGTATTTCACCGGCGGCCCGGAGCCAGGGGACCGCCCCACGGCCCCCGGCCCCCGGCCCCCGGCCCCACGCCCCACCTCGCGCAGAGGGCGTGGTGGGGGGAAAACAGGGGGCCCCGGGGGCCTCCCACTTATTCTACACCTCTCATGTCCTCAAGGTTTTGGGGAAGGGAGTCCCTTCACATTCTCCTCTTCTTCCCCTACCTCAGCCCCTCCCCAAGTTCCTGGCCACCCGCGGGTCAGCAGGGACCATCAGTTCCTGGCCACCCGCGGGTCAGCAGGGACCGTCCTGGAAAAATCCTAAAGAGCAGAATGACTCGGCTGCCACCTAGAGCCCTGGGAACGATGCGAATGGTACTTCGTGGCCGGAGAAGGCTGACGTTTTAGAATTCCTATAGTAAGATCCTGGCCCAGTCGTCAGCTGAGTTCATCCAGCCCACGCTGCAGCTGCTGGCCTCTCCAGAGCTGTGACAGAGGGCAGCAAATATACTGAGAGAAGGGAGAGGCTGGGGCTAGGCCTTCTGAGGAACAAGCACAATGGAAAAGGCCTGCAGCTGCTCCCTTTCTACCCCACTAAGTCAAGGAGGAGACCAAGAAAATCCAATTCTGCACAGAATCATAAGGGTGAGAGGAACCTAGAAAGGCCATCTGGTCCACCCCTTACCTTGAGTCTGCACCTCAGTTACCCAAGAGGGATCACTGGCTTGGTCTTCTGCTTTAAACATTTTCTGAGAAAGAGGCTGCACAACACCCGGTGTTTCACAGCCCCTGCCTCAGTGCCAGGCTCCACCACCCTAAGGGAAAGGAGGTAAAATGGCAGACCAACGGAGCCCTCTTAGGGGTGGTCAGCATTCCTTCTGGGGCCAGTTGGCCCCAACTGTGAGCCTAGGCTGTGAGCCCACTGTTGGGTAGGGACCGTCTCTATATGTTGCCAACTTGTACTTCCCAAGCGCTTAGTACAGTGCTCTGCACACAATAAGCGCTCAGTAAATACGATTGATTGGTTGATTGTCAAACACTGTTATGCACGCTGTGGTTGATACAAGCTAATTAGGTTGGACACGATCCCTTTCTCGCACGGACCAAAGTGGCTAAAGTGGAGGGAGTGGGATTTGATCCCCATTCCGCAGATGAAGTAGGCGAGGCAAAGAGAATAAAAATAATGCTATTGGTTAAGCGCTTACTCTGCAAAGCATTGTTCTAAGCACGGGGCTGGGGGGTGGCGGGGGAATACAGGGTGATCAGGTTGTCCCACGTGGGGCTCACAGTCTTAATCACCATTTTACAGATGGGGTAACTGAGGCACAGAGAAGTTAAGTGGCTAGCCTAAGATCACACAACTGACAAGTGGTGGAGTTGGGATTCGAACCCCTGACCCCTGACTCCCAAGCCTGAGTTAAAGGACCTCTCCAAGGTCACACAGCAAGCATCTGGCAGAGCTCAGTTTAGAACTCGAGTTCCCTGATTTCCAGGCCCGTGCACTTTCTGTTAGGTCATGCTGCTGCGCTTGGTCTTAATCCCGTTTTTTTTCCAGTTTCCTTTCTTGGTGCTGTGCTTCATGGGGGGAAGTATCATGGTCACCCGTTGAACCAGCTTCATGCTGATGTCCAGTCTTGGTCACCCTCTACTGGTGTCAGTGCGTTGGAGATTGGGAAGGATCATCTTGGGGGGATGCCTAATAATAATAATAATAATATTAATAAATCAGTCAGTGGTATTTATTGAACATTTCCTGGGTGCAGACAACTGTACTAAGCACTTGGTAGAGTACAATACAACAGAGTTGGTAGACACATTAAGTGCTTACTGTGTGCCAAACACTATACTAAGTGCTGGGAGAGACACAAAGTAACGGAGGTGGGACACACTCCTGTCTCACATGCAAACTAACATCCAGAAAGCGAGTCATCTCAGAATCACAAGAGTTTACAACATTCTCTTTTCCCGCTTCAATTAATAAATCATATTTATTGAGTGCTTACTGTATGTAGAACACTGTGTTAAGCACCTGGGAGAGTCTCTTATAACCCGGTTATTAAGCTATACATTCATTATCCCGCAGATTCATGGCACTGCCTTGTATCTACCCCATTGCTTAGAACAGTGCTTGGCCCATAGTAAGTGCATCACAAATACCATCATCATCATCATCACTAGGGTAGCAGCAAGAGCCTTATTCATTCATTCATTCATTCATTCATTCAGTCATATTTATTGAGCACTGTGTGCAGAGCACTGTACTAAGCGCTTGGGAAGTTGTTGGGTTGGGACCATCTCTATATGTTGCCGACTTGTACTTCCCAAGCGCTCAGTACAGTGCTGTGCACACAGTAAGCGCTCAATAAATACAGTTGAATGAGTGAATGAATGAACAGGAAGCTGAGGGAATGTATGGGGAGACAGAGACAAGAGGGAGTGAAGAATGACAATGGAATAGGAAGGCAGCAGTGGGAGACAAGGAATGAGGTTGAACACAAAATAGGAAAGGAGGGATAGCAATGATGGGCTAAAGAAGGAGGTATGAGAGTAACAAAAGGCTGCATTTGAGGCCCGAGACCCCTTGAAGCCTATAAAATAATTTCACGTTGGTACTCATCCCCATTGAATCTGGAAATGGTTTCTTTAATTTACTGCGAGATTCAATATTTGAAATTTTAAATTGAAGCAACTGTTGTCAGCTTTAATTGGAAACCACAGGAAATCCAATTTCCCCACATCTGTTTAACACATTGTTTGCCCCAGAAGGTTGAGCTGAGATTCCGAACGTGGTGTGTACCCTATCGGTGATCCAGGTTACCCTGACTTCAATGTGTGCCCTTCAGGGAGCAGGGTAGGGTGTGGAGAGCAGTTAAATGTTGTCCAGTAAGGAAAAGTTGGGAATCCATCGTTGGACCAACCAGGCTTCCTGAGCTCACTGTTGTAACGTGGTGTGGCCTGGAAATATCAGGGGCCGTCAAGTTGGTTTCCAGTGCATGGGCAATAGCACACTTCAGAATTCATTCTTGGGTGCCCGGTGCAAGTTGACAGGCTTTTTCCTCCAGTAGTGCATTGAAAATAATAATGGTGGGTCTAGTGTGCTCTCACATAACTCACTCAGTCCCTACAAATCTCCCTTTGAGGCAGAAAGGCAAGTGTCATCAACTATATCTTAAGGATGAAGGTGTTTGAAGAGGTAAAGTGACTTACCTGAGGTCACAGTGGATCACCAGCAAAGCTGGGACAAAGACTTCCACTGGCCTTTGACTCCCAGGTCCGTGTCTTTCTGCACAGACTATGCAGCTTCCTGGAGCAGCCTTTGAATGTCCTTTCCCTTCACTATTTTCTCTTGAGTGCAGAGCAAGAGGTTTCCGTCTCAGGTCTTTGTTCACCCAGGCACCCTTTCTGACTTGAGCGGAGGGAGGCTTTTCATTCCATCTGCCTCTTGGAACAGCCTCTGAACGTCTTTTCCCTCCACTTCTGTCCCAGTGCTTAATACATTGCTTGGCACATAGTAATCAGTTAATACTCTAACAATAATGGAGTTAGTAGACTCGATCCCTGCTTTTAGGGAGGTAAAAGGTGTGCTGAGGTATGTGTGGTCTCCAGCCAACTGAGTGACTGCTAATGGGGTGGATGAGAGAAAGCAACAGTGCTTACTTTATTTCGGATGCCGGAACTGTGTCCAGAGCCTCTCCTGAGCTTGATTCCACAGTTAGCATCTTCAGTCCCTTACAGCTGCAATGCAGTCTGAACTTTGTGGCTGGATCCCTCATCCAGTGCCTTCCCAGCATCTGCTTTGGGTCCAGCCTGCTAATCCCTGGTGACTCAGAAATGTTAATGGCACTGCTGAGGGCTCTGATTATTTTGCTTTCCCCATGTCAAGATATATGGCCTTGAAGAAGTATCTTGTGAGGTGGAAGAAAGGGAGTAAAGAATACCTCATTCATTCATTCATTCAATCGTATTTATTGAGTGCTTACTGTATGCAGAGCACTGTACTAAGCACTTGGGAAGTACAAGTTGGTAACCTATAGAGACGGTCCCTACCCAGCAACAGGCTCACAGTATAGAGGAGGGATTTACCCCACAAATGATGGATCTGAGTGAGTAACTAGGAAATCAAAGCTGCTGCTCAGTCCCATCTTGATAAAGAAAAATCAAAACCATCTTTTGGAGCAAGAAATCCTATGTTCATCTCCTAAAATTGAGGATTTATGTTGCATTTGAAAACTCGGTAAAATTAATTGATTTCAAACTGCCCATTAGGCTTACCAACCCTTTCCTCCCTTCTTGAAAAGCAACATTGATTTTGGCATGCTTATTTACTGTGTTTATTGGCATTGATATTGGCTTGATTCAGTGTACCGGATATTACAAGCTAAGGCAAATGGAACTTTGTTATTTCCATATAAGTGTAAAGCTGTATGGACACACTGTTTTTCCAGTCCTTTCATTAAAAGTAGCTTAGTGGTGTTTTCATCATTTTTTCTCTCTGTAAAAGGTAACATTTGTGAGCATTCTTGTGAAAATTGTAATCTTCTTTAATTTTTAAATAAACAGGCAAGGACTCTTAATATCACTGGGAATTTCAGCATTGTTTAGTTTATTCACTTCCTATTCTTTTCTGGCAGAGGTGCACGAATGGGCTTTATGTTAAAGGCCATGAAAATTCTAGGCTTCCGAAGACCTCCAGAGGGGTTAATATATGTAGCTTGCTTTACTTTATACTGCTCTTGGGAGATTTTTAAATTCTAGTTTTTATAAATTGATTGGATTTATATTCTTGGGAAGAAAAAGCCCTCAAATGGATGCCATGGTGGTTTTCATTAGTTGCTTCCAGTTTTGAACAAACCTCCCCCTCCCCCGGCAAAACCAAAAAAAAGAAAACCCTTTGGGAATTTATCATCATCATCATCGAGTGGGGTCGTCTCATTCTCCCTGGGTTCATTTGCTGAGGTAGAGTTAATTTTGTTAATTTTATTAATGAAGTAGGAGGCTAGATCGTTGCAGGTGAGGGAAGGAGGAAGGGGAGGAACCAGGGGTCTGAGCAGGGAGTTGAATGTACGGAAGAGCTGACGGGGATGATGGGCGTGGGTGTCAATAAGGGAGGAGAAATAGTTTTGTCTGGCAGAGGAGAGGGCTGAGTTAAGTCAGGAAAGGATAACCTTGAAGTGAACGAGGTTGGCATGGTGTTTAGACTTTCGCCAGCAACGTTCAGCAGCTCGAGCATAAGAGCGAAGGAGGCAGACATTGGCAGTGATCCAGGGCTGTGGGTTAGTGGCACGAGAGCGGTGAAGGGAAAGAGGAGCAAGTGAGGCTGAGTAGAAAGGGTAGAGTTGAGAGCAGTAATCTGATCATCAAGATTGGGTAGAGAGGAAAGGGAGGCGAGGTGGGGTGTGAGGCACTCAGAAAGATGGATGGGGTCAAGAGAGCAGAGGTCTCTGTGAGGAAGTAATATAGATTTACAGGGGAAAGGAGTGTGAGTGAGGAGGCCGGTGAGAAGATTATGATCAGAGAGAGGGATTTCAGAGTTGGTGAGGGTGGAGACAGTAGAGCGGTAGGAGTTGATGAGGTCGAGGGTGTGATCAAGTTGGTGAGTGGGCGAGGTGGGGTGGAGCAAGAGGTTGGCAGCGTCAAGGAGAGATAGAAGGTGGGCAGAAGAGGAGTCACCAGGGACATCCATGTGGATGTTGAAGTCTCCGACGATCAGAGTGAGCATGGAAAAGGAGAGAAGGAAGGTGAGGAAGGGGTCAAAATCGTTAAAGAAGTTGGAGGTGGGGCAGAGGGCGGTAGATGACGGCCTCAAGAATCTGGAGGGGGTGGTAGAGGCGAATAATGTGGGTTTCAAAGGAAGGGAAGGAAAGGGAAGGGGGAGGAGGGATAGCGCGAAAGCGACATTGGGGGGCAAGAAGGAAACCGACACCTCCTTCTTTTCCGGTGAGTCTTGGGGAGTGGGAGAAGAAGAGGCCTCCACTGAGAGAGCAGCAGAAGAGACCGTGTCGTCTGGAGACAGCCATGTTTCAGTTAGGGCAAAGAGGAGTAGAGACCTGGAAAGGAATAGGTCCAGGATGAAAGAGTGTTTACTTCTAACGGAGCAGGGATTCCAGAGGCCACACTTGGCAGCAGCTGTTGAGGGAGGGGAGGGAGGGGGAAGGGTGCGAGGGGTCGGGAGGGTTTGGTTTGGGATGAATTGGCAGGGCCTGGGCAGAAAGAGTGGGAAGAGGGGTGGCGATGGGAAGCACAGTGCTCTGCACAGAGTAAGCGCTCAATAAATACGATTGATTGAAAGGAGAACTGGGATGGGGTGGGGCAGAGAGGAGGTGAGGGAGGGAGCTGGGAGGGAGGAGTTGAGGATTGGCACTGGTACAGAGGGATCCTGAGTAGGGGGTGAAGGGGAGTGGTGGGTGGGGAGAGGGAGGGGAAAAAGCTGGGTGGGAGAGGGGAAGGGGAAGGTGAGGAATGAGAATGGCAGTTGGGAGCAAGGGAATTGATAATTCATGGTGAGGTCTGGTGGGCAAATGACAGCACAGCGGGAGGTTAACTATTGAGATGCAGAAGCAAAACAGTAGCAGTGATATAAATAGGCGATGGCATCACAGAGGCTATTTAACGATTAACATGCTGTGGCAATAATGAAATAGATAATGATGTCACAGAGAGCAGATACAAACTATTATGTGCTATAGTAGGGTGGACCTGTTAAGGGGGGTTAGGGAGCAGAGATACCTGGGGAGAGAAGTGAACAGCCAAATAGCATGGGAGGGCTAAGTAGGTGTGAATGAGGTTGTCGTTAATGTAACTTGGTGATAACCAGGGCCTTTTTCCCGGGGTAGGGAAGCGGGGAGAGTCAGTCAGGTCCGAACCGGGAAGGGGGATATTGGGGGCACTTTAAGGAAGGTCGCTTAAGTGGTTGGGGTGGGGGTGGAAGCAGGGGGCGTCTGTGGGGGTGCTCTGAGGAGAGGATCCTTTCTGGAGCAGCAAGGCAGTGTGGAGTGACGGCGGGCGGGCCTCTAGGGAACGGAGTACCAGGCGTCAATGGGGGCGCTCTGAGGGGAGGATGCTTCCGCGAGCAGCGGGGGCCACGCGGTGTGATGGCGGGCGGGCCTCTTGGGAACGGAGTCCCGGGCGTCTTTGGGGCGCTCTGAGGAGAGGATCCTTCCGGGAGCAGCAGGGCTGCGGGGTGTGATGGCGGGCAGGCCTCTCGGGAATGGAGTCCTGGGCGTCTATGGTGGCACTCTGAGGAGAGAATCCTTCTGGGAGCAGGTCATGTGTCTGTATATATGTGTGTGTATACACACACATATATGTATGTTTGTGTGTATATATACACACACACACACACACACACACACGTCTCTCTCCATATAGATACATATATAGATATAGCCTGCCAAGGTAATGTGCTTTGTCACTGATAATGTACCCCAAAAAGGTACTTCGTGAATTCAGAAGTTCTTATGTAAATGGGAAATATTAGGGAATTAACTTTCATATTTCAGAGATTCTGTCTAGTTGGCCCAGCATGAGGACTGTATTGGGTCTAAGATGGCTGTTCATGGACCTTTTCTTGTGTGTCCTTTACTCTTCCAATCAATCAATGGTACACATTGAACACTTACTGTGTGCAGAGTACTGTACTAAGTGTTTGGTGACGTACGATAAAACAGAATTGGTAGACCCATCCCTGCCCCACAATAAGCTTACAGTCTAGAGGGCTTCCATAGCATTCCCTCCCACTCCATACCATTTGACCTCTGCTGCATGGAGAGAGGGAGCTCCATGAAGCCTGGAGGTCTTGTCAGGCCAGAAAGAGAGAGATGGAAAGGGAGCTACAGTCTCAGAAGCAGTGGTGACTGCCATGGTTTCCTCCTTCAAATACTTTTCAGGAAGTATGTCTCTGTTAACGTGGACTTAGACCGGAACACGTTGCTCCAGGGGAGGTTAGGGATCAGGGATCCATTCCTCCCACCACCCTGGAAAAATGCTGTAGGTTCAGGGAAACTAGGATGGACTTCCCAAAATGTTACTATGATGTCATTACGTCACACTTCATGCTTGGTATTCCACAAGCACCATCATGGGCATCTGTGAAACTCATCTTTGGCCTCAGACATCATAACCTCCCAATGACCTTTGAGAGTGTGAAATTTGTATAAGGCTCTGTGAAGAAATTATGAAAGCTAAAGTAAGAAATACCAAGGTCTGTACATCACGCAGTTCCTATCCTAAGCCACTGTGATATACTTATTTTAATATTCTTTTTGTTGTATGTACCTTTCTTTGCCCTTTTAGATCATGAGCCATGTATGGGGTTGGAATTTAATTTATTTTTTTAAATGGTACCAGTATCTAGTACAGTGTTATACACACAATGTTTGGTAGATGTTAATAAACTAATAATAATTGTGGTATTTATTAAGTGCTTACTATGTATCAAGAACTGGGATAGATACAAGATAATCAACTAGGACACAGGCCCTTTCCCCCATTGGGCATATAGTCTGAAGGGGAGGGAGAGTAGATATATAATCCCCATTTTACAAATGAGGAAAGTAAGGCTTAGTGAAGTTAAATGACTTGCCCAACGTCGCACAGAAGATAAATGGCAGAACTGGGATTAGAACATAGGACATCTGATTCTTTTTCCACTAGGCCATGCTCTAGACAACTTTGGAGCTCAGTGCAGGATTTTAGACCATTAGGCCATGTTTTCTCTCCAATTCTTTTTTCTAGTCCTGTTCACATAGAGGGAAGGTTAAATAATTTTTCCTACGATGTTTTGCATTTCTTCATCA